>NW_028185816.1:6404627-6549483 GCF_003343005.1 Rhea americana
GGAGCACTGGACCAGGTTGCCCAGAGAGGTTGTGGAGTCTCCTTCTGTGGAGATATGCAAAGCCCACCTGGAGGCAACCCTGTCTGCCATGCTCTAGGTGACCCTGCTTGAGCAGGGAGGTTGGAGTAGATGATCTCCAGAGGTCCCTTCCAACCTTACTGATTCTATGATTCTATAGTCTGTACTTCTGAATTTCTGCACTTTTGTCTGCTCTTTTTTCTTTCTGGCTTTCAGCAGACACTGTATAGCAGTGGAAGAGTAAATGCTGTGTAGGGACATACATGAGACTTTCTGTTAGTCGTGAAAATGCACTTACAATTGATAGGTAAGATTTGTGCAGGGAAGGAAGAGTGCAGACCTCTTTCTTAAGTGCCACAAAAGAGGGAATGAACATTTTGCCAGAACTTATTTTCTGTCTCAATGAGTGCTAGTCAGGAACACTCTAATTTCTCTTGGCATCAGTCAGACAGACTAAAAGTATCATATTTACTTTATTACTTCATTAGTGGAGAAGTTCCCCAGACAAGACAGCTGAAAGAAGTGATTGCTTATGAAATACATAGCATTTCAAGTATTACAATACTGGAGTATTACTACCATCCAACTGTAARTATTTTAGTTAGATGTCCAAATACTATTTTCCTTATACAGGCTATGGATCTTTCAGAGTATCTGGATATTCTGAATTCCTTGGAGGCTTCTCACCGACTATACAAAGGGTCTCCCCCCACTCCACCCCCAACACYGTGTTTTAGAGCTCTTCACTGGAGGACAAAAGCTCTGACATGAATGCTGAATATTCAATAAACCTAATGAATGGGAAGTAAAGACAAAATAGCAAAAAGCCCAAGGAAAGCAAAAAAGCACATGCAGGAAGACATRCTCATCATAGATTTGGACACAAGGTTGATTTCATTTTTCCCAACAATGTAATTAAAGAAAACATTCAGACATTAAACAGAATAATTATATCCTGGCTATTGAGAGTAATACTTCTATTAATATGTAAGCTAATAGTAGTATAATAYGATAATAATCACAAAAGAATAGGGAAATATAGCTGTAGAACAGAAGCAAAAATAAAATCATCTTCCCATTCTAATAAAATGTATAGTTATGACAACGACAAAACCCAAACTACCTAAGAAAGGCAAAGACCAGAAAGAGACTCTTTAGCAGATATTCATGTAATAAGGCATTTAATAATGCCTATAACATTTTTTAAAAGATCCTCTTTCTTGAAATTTGCTTTACAGCCACAATGTTGGTCAAAAAGTCCAAAACTAAGAAYGTCCCTTTGGAGTCTGACAGCTGCCTGTTATTACTTTTATCTATTCAGTCTCTAAATCCCAAACTCAGAGGTTACTGGTATAGGTCAGCTGTGAGACTATGTTGACTCTCTTGCCATTCGACATGGAAAACTAAATAACAAAGTCTGCACTATGTCAGCAAGCATTTCACATTCTTCGGTTTGTCATGCAAAGCACAAAGACCCTGATACAGTTCAAAATGGTCTTTGTATCTACAATCTTGTTTACCCTTGGAATACAAGCTTAATTTCCCACATGCCTAGAGTATTTTAAAAGCCACTTCATAGAACAGAAAAGACAGTGCTAATCTCTGGCAATGGAACAAGAAGTATCAAGAGTTTCAGAAGACTCTCTAAATCAGTTGATGGATCAACTTTATATTTGCACACAGAATGTGGGTGTATATGAAAGGAAATGCCAGAGGAAAATGTAGTTCCAGTGATACAGGATTATGATTTTACCATCCTCAGATTCAAGTTATTCAGCAGCTTAAAGTATGCAGCTTTCTATTTCTATAGAATCAATATCTGTAAATGTGAAAAAGACAAGGTTTCTTCACCTGTATACAGGTAGCAGTGTGAATTTCCAGAAGGGTCAAATTGTTCACAGTGGAATACATGGGCAAAAAGAGGGTCCTAACTTACATCTTATGARTTGTTTCCTTGAAGTACCAGCCATCTTCCACTAGTGTTGTAGTGAACTTCGGGTTTTTTTCAGGCTTAAGCATTTTAATTAGAAGCAGAGACAGAAATAGCTCCTAAAATATCAGAATCACAATAACTAAAGCAGGAAACTTCACAGAGAGAAGGAATTTACAAGATGAAATGCACTTCCTAAAGCCTAGATTCTGTCTATGTCTTTGGCATTTATATCTAAACATAAAACAATTTCAAAGATAGGTTTTAAAAATATTGTGGCAGGCTAGCAAATAGAGATCATCTTATCTGCTAACTCTGGACRGAGCAGGTTGCAGTTGCAGGTTTTTAGAGCATTGAGTGGTAGAACTGCACCTCCTCAATGGAAGAACTTTCTTGAGAAAGGGGCAAACTGCTCTCAACTCTTTTGTCAGTTTGTGAGGCTCCTAAAGCAGGTATTAGCTAAAAGAGAAGTAATTATTTGCTTATCCTGCTGGGACAGGGATGMACATAGGTCCTATAGGCAATAAAATCTGCTTTTGTTTGGCTATAGATAAAWGGAAAAGGGACTTTCCCATAGTAAATCAAATTGATTTTTTTACAAAAAGTTGGTTAAATACAGTGCTCTAATTAAATAAACTCCTTCAATAACAACCCTCCCCTCCCACAAATCATACATCCATTATTGTTACATGACATGATAATCCAGAGCCAGGACAGAAGTATTAAACAAATACAATCTCTGCTGAAAAATGACCTCTCTCCTTAACACCTCCTCTCCTCAAAACTCTTTCTAGCCTTCAAATGACTCCTGACCTCACAAGCTCACTGTTAGAAGCAAACTCTTTGCAGATCGTCACCTAATGAGCAAAATTATACCAAGCCCAAGAAACAAATGTAAACCTTCCCAACATATCTCCATAATGTCATGCCTCTCTAAACACAATGAACATACTCATTGAATCCTATATATGTACTACCCATGAATCAACTTACTGCATCTAGCATACCATATATGTYCCCAAAAGCATGCAAGTTGAAACAAATCATCACTACTGTGCCCATCGAATGAATTCATATGCAGGCCACAAAGATGAAAAGAACCTAATTACAAGAGAGAGCACATTTCTCACACAGCCACCTCCTCTCTGACCTCTCAAGTCCTCTTCTTCAAGGGAGGACTACAGACATCTTCAAAGAATAAGCCAGAGAATTAAAGTAACAACTTTGGTRGATATTAAAAGCATGAATTCAATAAAGAGACGGACTTTACGCCCCGTAATAATTTGCTCGCTCGCTCGCTCTCTCCAGTAAACCCCTTCATGTTACACAGATGATGAATTATCCATCTCCTTCTCTTTTTCTGCAGCACATAAACATGGTATCATGTTTTTCCTTCCTAACTCCTGATCTGCTGCTTCTTAGCTATTGAGTGCTTTTCTTTCACAGCTAGTCTAAACTACTAGTAAGTCCAAGTAAATTTAGTGCAACTCTTCTCAACTTGTATTTAGGAATGTAAATGCTTGCTTCTATTTCAGACCTAAAGAAGAATTTGTATGCCCAAAAGTTTGTCCACTTTCCCTCACTAGAACTGATCTAATAAAAGATGTTACTTTCCTTGACTAACTTTGCCATGTTTAGAAATAGAATGTCATCTTTCCTTTTGGTGTTGCTAATTTCAGCCCCCAGGCAAAGCTACTATACTTTTGCTTTCAACTTTCTATTTGTTACTTAACTTTGGAATTACTTTATGTAACCCAAAACCACTTTGGACTACAGCTTGTAAAAAGATTCCTTGCAAAATAAAAGTATATGGTATTATGATTCTAATCAGCAGATCCCAAGGCCATAAACTTCAAAGGAACTTTGCAATGCGAATTTTCTTGYATCTGCTAACCAGTTTTCAAGATAAATGTGTGATCTTTCAAAGACAAAGAGAGAGATATCTGAAGGTACTAAGGTACAACTCACATATTTAAGGGCAGTAGTACTTTTTTAACTCACTGACAAAATCCAAACAGATTATCCAGCACAGTAAATCTGCTAGGAATGAATAATCTCACCAACTTTATGACTTTGCCAGTAAGTAACTATATAAGAACCTACATTTACAGTCTACAGTGATTCAAGGCACAAATACAGTAAGCAATAAAYGGTAAGATGTTGGCACTTATTTATTCTAACTTACAAAATTTAGAGATTTTTAAGTCATGCTCATTTASTATATAGGATTCTTCTTTTAGGGGGTTCCACTGTTCCACAGAAGTAAAAATGGGAAAAGTAGAACTTAAATATGATTTTAATTATAATAGCTGTAGGCAGGTTCAGCTGTTAGTGCTTTCTGGAAATGAAGGAACTGTGGATTGATGGTGTGAAACATGCCTGGCAGAGTTGTAACAGCTTAGCATCTTTCCTAGCTSAGATCTCCTGAGAAGGGTAGATGACTCCAAGGAGTCTAGGTATCCTTTTTCCTGACAGCAAGGACATCCTCCCTCCTTGTGCCCATTCATATAACACACTAGACAAATTCCCCCACAAATTCATCTACTGTGAAACTCCACAAACACTTATGTCAGCACTCCTGAGGGAGCCTTACAGGAGTAGGTGATGCTGTGGGGAAAAGAGATAATGGGAATACCACTGCCACTGAGAAAAAGTTTACAATACAGAAATATCTATTCCAACTGATTTTTACAACAGTTACATCCATCCAAAGATTAAAATTTAACCCAGTCATGTTTTAACATTTTAGGACAAACACTAGCTTAAACTCCAGACACCTTTCTGCTTTTCTTGCAAAATACATCATACATCATGCTGCCCTTTCCTGAGCAGCAAAACTTTGGTCATCATGAGATGAGTAGCAATAAGATACTATTCTTGGTGGATATTCTCCTTGAGTGGAGGACTTTACTACTCATATGCAAAGCCAGGAACTACACAGGCACCTTCATTTAGCTATAGCTGCATTGTGTCAATAAAGTGGTAAAACTGAAAACACACACCTGAGGACTTAAAGGCTGCCTTACCTTATTATACAAGCACTTAGCATAATAAAGAAGATTTTAACAAAATTACATTTCCTTTTATATAGTAGTATTTTTCCATTGTCTACTACAAAATAGTGCCAAAAAGAAAGAAAATTTAATGCATATTCTAGTGCCATACCCAATAGTGCCATGTCTGTAATAGCATTCTTTCAGTGGTATTTGCCTCCTTCCAAAAGGAATGACATCTCTGTCTCTTCCTCCTTTCAGAACAGGACAATGTTATCCCCAGCTTGATGACATGCTTCAACGTGCTTTTCAGGTCTTCTCAAATGTAATCCTGGTTCCCATGATTATCAAGGTAGTCCAACAATTTCCCTCCAGCATCGAACACTAACGCATTTTTTAAATAATCTCATCACTGTAACAGGAGTCAGTAAGTTACCTTGCAGTTAGTGAATTTAAACATACTGTGGTTTAAGGGTTTTCTGTCATGGATGTGAAACCTTGCCTATTACTAGGAGTCAAGAAATGTAAAATAACTTTCATATGTTTTTATAAGATGAAAAATAAGAGCAAAATATTACTCTTACCTATTTTTGAAAGTCATGATTTTTGTCATTTGTGTAAATTACTATAAATATTAGCACTTGAAAAAAAGTCTTCGTTCAATGACATTCTTACCAGTAGTGATAGATCTGTGCTTTGAATGCCCTCTGTCTTTTTGGTCTGCTACTGTTTCACTTTCAATTTTTCCTTCCTGTTTCTTTTCCGGTTCCTCTCCTGGTACCACACACTGATCTGGGATTGTCTAACACTCTTGCCGAAAGCACAAAATGCTACTGACTAAGAGGAGCTGGTTGTAGTGGCGAATACTGACAGGTAAACTTAAAAGTGGTCTTGTCTTAACTGCAGAGTAACAAGAGTATGTTTGTAATTGTTACAGATCTGAACCACAGTACAGAAATACTCCTCAAAAACAGTTCAATCCTATCCACACTCAGCCTGTGAGCCATGTTTTACCTACAGCTCACAAATGCTGTAGCTGTTCAAAGTACAAAGACAATGTAATCTGATATCTGATGAGACAGCTCCTCTAATAATCAGAACGCTTTCCAAAGGACAAGCGAGAAGAAACTTTTTATGCCTTAYATTCTTACGCTCCTATGCAAAAAGTTGTGACTCACACAACCTCAAATTAAATTATAAACGCGCAAGAAYTCATACAATCACCACACACACAATTAAATCCTAAAATTGAAACAATTCAAGTTAATCATATCCCAAAGTAGTGATTTAAGCACTCCATCACTGAGGCTTTAAGAAAGAGTCGTACAAACATTTCCTTAACAGTAGCCTAATAGTTACTTTTGACAAGATCAAATTTATTAAGTCTCCTGACCAATTCAGGTACATAAGTCAATACAGGTCTGGGTTACCTTATCTAAACAAACTGCTCTATAAATAAGCAATTACTGAAAGATTTTCTCCARTCTACATTTCAAATTTTGCCCCTCTGTCTATATAGATTCATAAGTGCAAGTTACATATATGAACCTAAGGACAGAARTAAGTCTCAGATCAAGCAGCTGTGCCTGATGATGTAAAATTAACGCAAATAACCAGATGGTGAACACCAAGTTCATATACATAGAAGGGGCAAAACCATAGGTGGTTTATTTACAACCTTTAAAAAACTCATAAACTAAATAAAAAGGCATTAAAAATGCCCTTTGTTCCATACAAACACAAATTGTCTTGAAGTGAATAAATAAGCTCAGCTGTGTTGTGCAATGATTCCATTAACCTTGCAATCAAGCATTAAATTAAACTGCCTACTTGGATTTCCCTGCTGCAGGGAAAATATACCTTGTGAGGTCTGTGCTTTACGTTAATAAAGCTAACGTGTAAAAGCATCACAACTAGATTTCTACAATTAATAACACAAGAAACTAACAAGTGAGCAAATTGCAAAAATTCCCCTGATAACTTTTTTAATGATTAACCTAATGCTTAGAGGTTCATAGCCTTTCCTACTGGTTCTCCCATGCACTCACTTAACATCTGCTTTGAGCAAGCTGAATTTAATCTTCATACATGTTTTCTAGGTGTACCTATTAAACAGCTCAGAACTGCTTGTCTCTGTTCACAGAATGAAGCAAGCAATTCATTACTGCACCACTCCTTTTCTGTATGCCAGTTTTCATCCAATAAAACTGCACCAAGATTTTTTTTGGTGTAAACTGCAGATTTTGAGCAGCAGCAACCAAAAAAAGAGCTATTTTTAAATTGCTACACTACTACCAGCAAGTTCTGATCTTCTAAGGTAAAAAGGGTTGCATTCTAAATAGAAAGGACTAAATCAAAACAATACATAACAATATCACCAAATCTGCAACCAGGTTAATTTATCCACGATCCTATGTTGCAGCCCGATTACCAGCCACACATAATCTCTATTATGTAAATTCATCCCCTCTCACCTAAATTGAAAGAATTATTTTCAAAGTTATTTCCACTCTCTCTTCATTTTTCCTTCTTTTATATTCTTTAATGTTTTTCTTCCGGTGACTACATTTGRGTTTCTCTGAAATAAGTGGTATTTCAGGAGGAAACTAGGAACTGCATTTTCTCTTCAGTGTGTCACAGTCCCATTTTAAGYGGAATCTTTTAAAACACAAATAATATTTCTTGTAGAACATAAGAAATTGCCCCTCTTGTGTTGTTTTCAGTAGAGTAGTTGAGCAAATAGTATGTGAGATTAATTTACATATCAAGAGAAAATGTTACAAGAACAGAAAATATCACRGCAGAAGGAATCAATAACTAATATACCACTAGCTCTCCAACAGGCTGACTGTTAATTAAATGTAATTTATATTAGAAGAATTCTATATTATAAGCATATAGCTACAATTAATGTGGCAGTGTTCAAAAGCCACAGGAACAGCTGAAGACAACAATTTACTTACATTCATTTACTACGTCAACAGTAACGTTCCTCAARCATTCAGTTTGGAAGGAGAAGCAACAGCTACAGGTTGGTGCCATTAAAAGCAAAAGTAGTCTTTTAACCCGTTTATCTCAGCTCYGTCAGAACGTAGGTCTCATTACTATCCATTTCCTTGTCTTCCTCTACGATCATCCTCCTATAAATCATATGTTTATATTCACCTGACAAACACCTGATCTTTGGACTTGACTGTTCACACTGTATCTCTAACTCAGAAGAATCAATGGAAGTGAAAAGAAAATTAGGTCTTTTGCATTTCAAACACTATAAATACAGAATTCTTACAGTCTTCCTATGTTACACCCAGTGCACAAAAGCCCAGATGGCTCAAAAAAATAAGTGTAAGACAAAGTCAGTGTTTATTCTGGCACCTCTGTGAATGTCTAACCTGACATACCTTGGAGAAGCTTACAGGCATATATTCAGTATCTGAAATTCCAAAGCTATTGAAATGAGTTCCAGTATGCATTAGATATAACTGAAACCAAATGCAAAATCATACCCTAGCACTYGCTACATTAGAGCTTACCTATCAGCATCTCCCAGTCCCAGTGAAGCATTACGTTGCATTGTCTCCCGTACTGCAGCCATCCCATCAGGCAGCCGGTTTAATCTTCGAGTGTAAAGGCCCAGACCACCRTCAGTCATATACCTTTAAAACAAAAAACCCCACCAAAATGTCAAGGTTAGTAAATCAATAAACCTTTTAGATATTTCTGTACCTCGTACTTTCTCTATGACATTAATCATGTATTGCATTTTTCCTACTTTGGGTTGAGAGTATCAAGCAAATAATGAAGGAAGGAAAGCTTTATTCTTGATTACATTGGAGTTTTTGTGGAGCTCTGTGCCTTTCTCTCATTGTTCTTGACTGCATTTTGCAGCCTCACTCATCAGTAAGAACTGGATTTGAACATACTGGTGAAAAAGAAAGAATACATCTTTCATTAAGGATGCCTGGCTGCACGTCATTTAATTTTTGTGAATGATGCTATTAGTCACTCCCTACTGTCCAAAAAGTGCACAAGTTATATCATCCCGAACCATTTTGCATTGGCTAAAACAACGTTACGGAAATCTCAACCCTGATGAGGTTAAGTGCAAAAATCCCATTGATTTCACCCTAGATTTTGTCCATGGTCCGTGAAAAATGTACACCCCAAGACATATCGTGGTATATTAATAAAATATTGAAATTATGAGGTTACTCAGCCTTTTCTTCTTGAACAGCTTTGCAACAAGCTGCACTACGTCAATCTCTCAATAGTATATTCAAAAATTTTCTGGCCCTTCATGAAAGTAAAATGCAAACAAATTCAAAGTGTCAAAATAAAACAAGAGGATTTTGCTCATTTTAGCTTCATTTCTGTAAGTACTCCTGACCACATAACGTACAGATACACCAAAGCTAGCTTTACAATCGAGAAACACGTCCTGCTTGGCTCAAGATGTTTGTACGCACCGAGATTGCCACTACCACAACCAACCTGCCAGCCCAGCTACGTTTACATGAGCAGTACTGGTAGTTGCGCACATGTACCATAAATTTTTTCGCACAACTATTTGAGAATCAAGTACATGCAACAGCTCTAGCAATACAGTGCTATCTCCAGCATACAGCTGGATATGTAACCTACCTCACTGAGTCAGGAGTTGAAAAGATTGTGTCCTCTGAACAATTTAGCTGCTCTTAGTGAAACAACAGCAGCCCACAGAACGGTATCCAGACATACAAGGTATCTTGCTCTTCCTTAAAAAGGCACATAGCTTCTCCCCTTCCAGCAAGACTTCCTCATTCACAGCAAGAAGGGAAAGTCTCTCCTAGCTTCAGGCAACAACTCCTCTACACTTGAGAAGAAAAGTGGTAAAGCAGATAGCACATGCTTTGTTTCTGCATTTTTTCCACTGTTTTCCTCACAGATGTTATTGCAACAGACGTGGTTGACTGTGAAGTCAAATTCAATTACTACATTTATAAAAACAGTAAAAAGTCAATAAGCTTTGCACTATCTGCTGTTTAGCATTTGAGCTAGCTGCATGAATCTGCAGAGGGCCTTCCCAGGAACAACAGAGGAGTTTCTCTGGGGAGTTGGACAAAGAGGTTGCTAAGCCAGTGAAGTCGGACACAAGACTATTCTCTGCACAGRAACGTCCGTGGGGACAAGATTCTTTCATCTCATAAACAAAGACTGTAAAAAGCAAGGCAAATGGCTCCACTGTAACTTGTCTGGAATTTGCCTTAGGTCTTGTATTCTAACATTTGTTTAACATAGTTTTAAAAAATTTTATCATGGAAGTACATTCTTTTCCTGAAGCTACTAGAAGAAAAGAAAAGTGGAGCTTAAGACCATATTGTTCTACAAACATGCAAAAAGCATTTGGCAAAAACACCTAATGTACATACGCTAATTGGTTTATTGCAGTTACTTGCCTGCACATGCAATGTGCTTCAGTATGAATACTTATTCTACACATTTGAAAACATAGCTTTTAGCTCTGCTGTCAGACTCTGCCATTCTCTGGCATATGACTAGCCCTTTGATAAAAAAAAAAATCAACTGAAGTTAAAAGAGACTGTTCTACATATTTATTACACATAATATGTTAAATGAAACATATTACTCTTAAGAGTTAGTCATGTTGAAGGCAATGGAAAACCTCTTTACTATTTCCACTGTCTACATAGAAGCTCAGCAATCTGATGGATTAGAATAATTTTGCAGTTGTATCAAAAGGAAAAATAAGACAGATTTTCAGTGGTGCTAAACATTCAAAAATCCTACATAGGGCAATGGAAGCTACATGCCTTTTGCACATTCTGAGTTTTTTGAAGTRAGACACTGTAAAAAAGCACGGCTATAAAATAGGACTTTTACCAGCTATATCAATAGTACAAGATTCTTACAGGTAGGAACAACAAGAGATAAATTTTTGTATTYTGAAAGAGGTTTGTATAATCTCAGATTAAAAGCTTTATGCCTGCATTTCTACTACACACAATGTCCCATACCCGGGAACGTTTAATTCCAAAAAGAYGCCCAAAGCAATGATGTCTGAAGTCCTGCATGAAACGATGATGTCAAATGTGTCAAACACGGGAAGATACTATTTTCTAAACCCTAMATACAGAAATCCATTGAAAATACAGAATTCTCTACTAGGCACAGGCCACTCAGCAGAAGAGACAGTATAATATACTGGTACCACCAACCACCAGTCATTGCTTTCTCCTCCTTTCCTTCCCTCCCTTCAAACTTAAAATCATCCTGGCTCTTCAGAAGCTGTCTTACTTTTTAAGAATACAACACTATTATTGCTTCAGATTTTTGTCTTATGATAAMGGAGACTATAACAAAGGGATATTTTTCTAAAGATGACAATCTTAAAAGATTTTAGTCAAGGAGCAATAAAATCATGAAATATTAACCTGCATTTACATACAAACACCTTCTAATTCTCTGCTTCTTCCTACTGAGAAAAATAGTCAGTGATGTAAAACCGTATTTTAAATATATTTGAACTATTGAAGATTCCAATTACTCAGTGTGGCTTCCCAGCTAATTGTGTCTGTAGCAGAAGAGTACAATGTTCAATGAAAGTTTATTTTAGGCACACTTTTAACTGTCACTAAGAAAAAGATGAAGGCAAATTAAGAGGAAGGCATATCTGTTCTTATGAAATACAGAACCATAGAATCAGTAAGGTTGGAAGGGACCTCTGGAGATCATCTACTCCAACCTCCCTGCTCAAGCAGGGTCACCTAGAGCATGGCAGACAGGGTTGCCTCCAGGTGGGCTTTGMATATCTCCACAGAAGGAGACTCCACAACCTCTCTGGGCAACCTGGTCCAGTGCTCCGTCACTCTCACCGTGAAGAAATTCCCCCTCACAGTCAGGCGGAACTTCCTGTGCTTCAGTTTATGCCTGTTGCCTCTTGTCCTTTCGCGTGGGGCAACTGAAAATAGTTTGTCCCCATCCACTTGACACCCTCCCTTCAGGTACTTGTACACACTGATAAGATCCCCCCTCAGTCTTCTTTTCTTCAGGCTGAAGAGGTCCAGCTCTCGCAGCCGTTCCTCATAGGGCAGGTGCTCCAGCCCTCDGATCATCCTCGTAGCCCTACGCTGGACTCTGTGCAGTAGCTCCATGTCTCTCTTGTACCGGGGAGCCCAGAACTGGACACAGTACTCGAGATGAGGCCTCCCCAGGGCTGAGTGGAGGGGCAGGATCACCTCCCTCGACCTGCTGKYRAYAYTCTTCCTAATGCACCCCAGGATCCTATTGGCCTTCCTGGCCACAAGGGCACGTTGCTGGCTCATGGTCAGCTTGTTGTCCAGCAGAACTCCCAGGTTCTTCTCYRCAGAGCTGCTYTCCAGCAGGTCAGCCCCYAGCTTGTACTGATGCATGGGGTTACTGCTCCCTAGGTGCAGGACCCTGCACTTGCCCTTGTTGAACSTCATGAGGTTCCTCTCTGTGCAGCTCTCCAGCCTGTCCAGGTCTCTCTGAATGGCAGCACAGCCCTCAGGTGTATCAGCCACTCCTCCCAGCTTGGTAGCATCAGCAAACTTGCTGAGGAGGCACTCTGTCCCCTCATCCAGGTCACCGATGAAAAAGTTGAACAGCATGGGACCCAGTACTGAGCCCTGGGGAACTCTACCAGCTACAGGCCTCCAACTGGACTCTGCACCACAGATGACGACCCTCTGAGCTCTGCCTTTCAGCCAGTTCTCAATCCTTCTCACTGTCCAGTCATCTAACCCGCTCTTCCTGAGCTTATCTAGGAGGATGTTATGGGACAAATGCCTTGCTGAAGTCAAGGTACACAATGTCCACTGCTCTCCCCTCATCTACCCAGCCAGTCATTCCGTCCTAGACGACTATCAGATTGGTTAAGCAGGATTTCCCCTTGGTGAATCCATGCTGGCTACTCCTGATCACCTTCTTTTCCTCCATACGCTTGGAGATGATTTCACGAATGAGCTGTTCCATCACCTTTCCAGGGRTGGAGGTGRGGCTKACYGGCCTATAGTTGCCTGGGCCCTCCTTCTTGCGCTTCATGAAGACTGGAGTGACACTGGCTTTCTTCCAGTCCTCAGGCACCTCTCCAGTTCTCCAGGACTTTTCAAAGATGATGGAGAGCGGCCTGGCAACATCTGCCAGCTCCCTCAGTACCCATGGATGCATCCCATCCGGCCCATGGATTTGTGGATGTCTAGCCTGCCCAGAAGATCTCTAATGCTATCCTCCTCAACCAAAGGAAAGTCTTTCCTTCTCCAGACTTTCTCGCTTACGTCCAGGCTCTGGGATTCCTGAGGGCTGCCCTTAGCAGTGAAGACTGAAGCAAAGRMGGCATTCAGTAAYTCTGCCTTCTCCGTAGCCTTTGTC
The DNA here is from genome assembly GCF_003343005.1 of Rhea americana. NCBI lineage: Eukaryota > Metazoa > Chordata > Aves > Rheiformes > Rheidae > Rhea > Rhea americana. The sequence continues at coordinate 6,417,957 of NW_028185816.1, forward strand.
ACCAGGGCCCCCACCCCACTCAGTAGTGGGCCCACATTTTCCCTAGTCCTCCTCTTGCTGCTGATGTATTTGAAGAAGCCCTTCCTCTTGTCCTTGACATCCCTTGCCAGACTCCATTTCAACAGGGSCTTAGCCTTCCTCGCCGCATCTCTACATACTCTGACTGCATTCCTCTAATTCTTCCAAGTAGCCTGACCTCTCTTCCATATTCTGTCTACTTTCTTCTTCTGTCTGAGTTTGGCCAAGAGCTCCTTGCTCACCCATGCAGGCCTCCTGCCCCTTTTGCTGCACTTCTTACTCACAGAGATGCACCGCTCTTGAKCTTGGAGGAAGTGATATTTGAATACTAGCCAGCTCTCCCGGACCCCCCTTCCTTCTAGGGCCTTAACCCATGGGATTCCTCCAATTAGGTCTCTGAAGAGGCCAAAGTCCGCTCTGCTGAAGTCCAGGGTTGCAATCCTGCTTGTTGCCTTGCTTCTTTCCTGCCGGATCCTGAACTCCACCATCTTGTGGTCACTGCAGCCAACGCTGCCCCCAACCTTCACATCTCTAACCAGTCCCTCTCTGTTGGTAAGGACAAGATCCAGCAGGACACCCTTCCTCGAAGGCTCCTCCACCGTTTGTGACRAGAAGTTATCATCAGTGCATTGCAGGAGCCTCCTGGACTGCTTGTGCCTTGCTGTGTAGTCCCTCCAGCAGATGTCAGGGTGGTTGAAGTCCCCCATGAGAACCTGGGCCYGTGATCGTGAGGCTACCTCCAGCTGCCTATAGAAGGCCTCATCAACTTTCTCTTCCTGGTCAGGTGGYCTGTAGTAGACACCCACAACAGTGTCCCCCATGTTRGCCTGGCCTTTGATCTTYACCCATAAGCTYTCRGCTGCCTCCTCCTCCACCCCTAGGCAGAGCTCGATGCATTCCAGYTGCTCTCTCACATRAAGAGCAACTCCACCACCTCGCCTTCCTGGCCTGTCTCTCCTAAAAAGCACACAGCCATCCATGGCAGCATTCCAGTCACGTGAGCTATCCCACCATGTCTGTGTGATTGCAATGAGATCATGGGCCTGCGACCGCACACAGGTCTCCAGCTCCTCCTGTTTGTTCCCCATGCTGTGTGCACTGGTGTACGACGATGGTCCTAATTCTAGAGGTACTTAATGCTACTTAAATTTACTGCCCCACTGCACATCCATGAGAAAAGTAATGCTAGTATATTCATTCAACAACATTAGCTGGTATATCTTAATTTCTGCCAGAAAATGAAAACTACCCTTGGTAACCTAGCACATGTTGCATCATCTGGCTCTCAAATGGAAGCTTCTAAAACAACCTTATATATTCTGAATAAAGACAAAAAGGAAAACCTTTATCACTGTTTGCTTTCACAAAATTCAAAACTTGTAAGAAGTTACATTCCAATCCAGTTTGGACAGACATAACACACCCATGGCTTCAATACACAATTACACAAATGTGGTTTTTCCTGCAGGTGCAGAAGTAATCAATGCTATGGTGACATTGACAGTGCTGTGTCAGAATGTAACATTGCATAAATTGCTGTGAACTGTAGCAGAGGGTAATTTTAAGAATACATTTTTCAACTTGATGTGCCCTTCAACACTTGCAACAATCTCCCCAGCTCCTGAATATAGGCAAAATTTTGTTTGATATAACTTCTCCTTTTATACAGTGGCCCACAATTTAAACAATTTTTTTAAGCCAGTTATTTATTAGCTTTATTTCTTTAATTTTTCTTATTTAAAAACATGACAAATTTGTACTAAATTGCTAGATTGGTGGATCACCAGAACTCTGCAAGCATATTCAGTATTAAAACAAGTACTTTGAAATATTTTTCTACCTATACCCACATAAGGAAATGTTTAAATATATGATATGGGAAAATAGGTCATATCCAGATCCAGACCCTGTGATATTTTTTTTTTTAATGCAGATGAGTAAATTCTAGATGCTCAAAAAATTTAATAGCTCCGGTTCTTTTAGGGGTGCTAACAAGAGACACTAGGGATGACTACCTCTACTGAAGTCAAATATAGTAAATCCTAAAGAACAGACAATGAACGAGATAGCAATGACATAGTGAAAAAATGCTTCTAATTTCTAATCTTTTCAGAGATTAATTAATGATTAATACTCATCTCCATAGYTTGCTCTTCATGAGTATGTAATTAAAATCAGCTAACCCTCTTTCTTCTAAACAAGAGCAGTTTATACATTTCTAACACACATCTGGAACTTCCACAACACTTTCTAGGTGACACTTTTTTTCTAGAAAAGAGGTGGCCTCCTGCCTTGTTTTACAGGCATAAAAGAATCTGCTTTGGAGTTCCCAGGACAACCTGGACCTTTAAGCTTCTCATCTCTTTTTCCAAATACACCCTCTCTGCGCCTCTGAAATTTTGAACGGCGCAGTAAGTGCACTCCTTCCAAGTGCAATACTTTTAGGATATTTCTGATGCTGAAGTGATTTATTTCCCTTTCGTGAAAGGCACGCACAGGAAGCAGGTCTGCACTACGCCAGCGATCAGGAAAATCTAGCAGGCCAGGCCCCCTGACTTCTGCCCGCCCTCGCACCCAGCCAGCCGACAGCACGCGACAGCACGCTTCTTTTTTCACGGTGTGAMTCCTCCACCACTTCATAGCTATTCATTCCACCATTTAATCTATGAATGGGAGTTTTCCAGCTTTCACAGCAGATAGCCAMGGGACAGGAGGTCGTCGGGGAGGGTGGGAGCAGCAGGCACTGCCGCGGCGCCCGGGCCGCCCGCCCCCCTGGCAGCCATGCCGCTGTACCGCCCTGCAGCGCGCGGCCTCAGCAGCTCCCGCTTTTGCATTATCATATGCTCTGCCACTCAAAAACATTCGCGTTTAGCCTCAGTAATTAATAGCACTGTTTTGCTGAACGTTTCCCTTCAGTTGCTTATCTGGATCAGGCTTCAGTTGCAGCATCCCAGAAATCACCAGTAGCTGGGAACACTAGTCATTACAGCCAGTTAAATAAGACCAAGAGGTCTTTGAATATCAGAGAAGGARTCTAACTTTGCCAGTCATAAAAAACACCCCAAAAAAAAAAGTCTCCACAGCTCTGTCTGAAGTATGACAAATGTGATCAAAACATTCCTGTTACTGTAACCAGGAATTTGTTTTTAAAAGGACTTTGAAAGAACCTATGCTGTGCTCTTAACCTAACTGAAGAATCATGACAACAACCCCAAACATCTCTAATTAGTATAAATTTGGTGTGCCTTTTTTGTCCTGACTTTGATATTGGACCAGGTGCTTTTCCTCTATTTTTTTCCCCAAGTCCTTCTAAACATGATTCTTGYCTGACCATTCTCCACTGCATGGTGCCCTCCATCAGCACTGTTGCCATCTTTCTAAGGGTTGAACATATACCCTGTCCACAAACCTGCCTTACATTAAAAAATAACACAAGGAACAACCAGCCTGGGATTTTGTGTGGTRTTTAAATTCCAATTTTTGATCCAATGAATTTCAATCTTTCAGCAAAGGTGTTCAGGAATAGGATCATGCCCCAAGCTTTCCGCTTGATACTGCTAATACAACACCCAACCCTTAACATTTAATCTCAGTGCTACCTTTCAGGATCATAGAAACACAAACCTAGTGCTCATTCCATTCAAATATTCATCTTATATTTAAGGCAACTCAATTTTATGGAGATGGTATAAKAATAAATTAATAGACTTTTATTAATAACCAGTAACTAATTACAATTAATGATCCATCATTAAAAACATCAATTAATAAGCTACTCAATAAAACATAAATTGTTTCAAACATGCTCAAACACAAATCTGGAATAAGCCAGAAAAAACAATCTACGAATGTCTGTCTCAAAAATGATAGTCTTTGCTGGGAAGAAGGAGATTCCTACTACACTAACACATAAGAAAGAGGAAATAAGATTATGCAAAATTTCAATGAAGTATGTTTAAAWTTCATACTGGAGAAACTTCCCAACTGTAAAGAACTAACAATAGTCACTTATTCATTGTCCTAAGTAGTCTAGAAGCAAGAAAAGTTCATCTTTCATACYACTTTTTCCTCAGAACTTTTTCTAAGAAAAATCAAGTAATGTAACMAAGTAGTTTCTGTGAAATCAATACTTTTCTACCTGGAGATGCAATAAGACTGTCTGGCACATAAGTCATTCAACAGCCATCAGATGGTAACAATTTTTGGTCACTGGGGCCCAGGGCTACATTTATTTCTACACGTGTCTTCAACTRGATTTGATTTTTAGAAAGTCTACAGGTCTGTTGCTATTAAACTTCTATTTGCTGAAGGAAGGAACACCAAGACATCAGTAATTGCTGTCACTATAGCTGAAATCTTATATATRCCCTCTCATCTATTCCCCACAGGGCTCTGGCTTCTTATTGAGCTTCTGAAGAAATTGATTTCCTATGGAGTAAGCAGTCTTAGGTGTAGTTTAAGAGAAGCTATTGGTATATGAGAAAAGAATATTAAACTGAAAAATAGCATCTCTCAGATCACTGGGTCCATTCTCGTTTTAGAGCAGAAGTCTCTTCTAGCATATAATGTTCCTTCTAGCACTGACTCAATTTCTCTTTGTCAAATTCAACCTAAGCTTTACAGTCTTCAGGGGAAGTCTTGCCCCATCATCATGTTTGAAAATCTTCACAAATTTAAGTCAGCCCATCAAAAAGGAAGACACAGATTAGGCACTGAAAAGCCTCTATTTAGGTAACCAGACATTAAAAAGCTAAAGTTAATGGAGTAAAAGATTAGATTATTATGTATTTTTATATTATATTAAGTACAATATAAATATTATATTTACTGGATTTTGTGTTCTCTGTCTGTCTCAGTTTCTCCTCCTTTCTGCAGGCTGTCTATGAAAAGAAAGAATAAGTTAAAGCTTTACTTCTTCCTCTTCTCCATCTTGGAGTTGAAAGCCCCTTCAGAAATGAATGGAGCACTGTATCTTGAAGAAAACCTCTTGGCTATGGCAGTGAGAAGCTTCAGATGCCAATATTAACAATTAACAGCTCCTTGAAGCAGGCTTCAAAGAAACCAGGTGATTAAAGATTATGTTTAAGAACATAGCAAGACCTGAGAAAACTCATGAAAAGAGACTGGGACAGATACTCTCCAGACTTCACAAAGGATTTGAGGCAGCTCTATATTCTTTGACTGCTTCGCTAAGAGACATTAGGATTGAAGAATTTCTGCTGTTGTAACCACATGACCAATAAAAAATTATTTTTAAGAAGCAATCCTGTTTACCTAYATTTTTTGTGATTTCCCACATTTTTCCTAAAATATTGTGTCCTTAATTCTAAGCTGATCTAGTTCTCTCTAGTGAGGCCACTGAGTTAATCCTAAATTGCCTTGACTCAGAGTTGGGAATGTTGCCATGCCCACAGGAGCTAGGCCATGGGGTCTACAGCAAAGCGTCTCTAGCACAAATCTATGTCCAGGATACATAGATTAAAGGTTAGCAGCTCTAAAGAGTAACTAAAAAGAAAATCCTACACAATGAACACAGAGTGGCTTAGAGTGCCTGAAGTTCCACTTCTCCCCAGAGCTTAGAAGCCTGAATCAAGGCAAGCAAAGGCTGGCACCTCCAGCTATTGGGGGGCCTAGGCAGAAACCTAATCCTAACGGAAAGCATGCATGCACTGGGTTCTCTTGCTTCTTGCAATGGCTGTGATGTCCATTTTGCATAATCGTTTAGAGCTCTTGCTGGATGCTGAACTTAGWTTCCTTCTCTGCTTGAAGAGATTAAAAGACACATTTCTCACTTCACAGAAGAATTCATCTAAGCACCAGAGTAACCTAACCCCAACACCAGACTAAAAGCTTTCCAGAGGATGGGAAAGGTGCATCAGTCATTCACCTTATCAAAGTTGGGCCAGTGAGCATGAAGCCAAAGAATGCAGTAAGCTGGAAGGATCACACATACAAAGGAGAGTATATCACAGTCCAGGTGTTACAGCACTTGGAAGGAGAAAGTACTAAGTCCTGGGGTTCTGCTCCTAAGATGCTCCCTGAAATTCATCCAGAGATTTGTTAACATAAGGTGAACAACCCATTCTGGGAAAGGAGGCCAGAGACTGTAACTTTTCGTTTCTGCTTGAATGCCTTGTCTAACAGGGACTGCTTCCTCCTAGAGCCACATTTTAAAAACAAAGCACACTTAACGGGGTGACGTGAGAGCCCAAACCTGTCAGAATGAGGCTGTCAAGACTGGAGAACACCCAAGAGGTCAGACCTTTCATGTGTGTAAGTATCACTCTGGATCCCAGTGAAACATGGGTGGAAAATCATTACTTAAGATTTGGCAACGATCACACACACAGCACACAGACTGCCAGGGTATAGCAAGTTGAAGTTACACTTGAATTGGGCAGCTGTTTGGATGGGGTTTTGCATATGCCAGTTTTGATTTAGATGCCTAAATCCTTCTCATGACCTATTTAAATGAAAATCATAGAAATAAATCAGGTGATCCATGCCCCAACATCCTCTTGAATTTTGTTAGCTATAGGAGCTCCTTTTGACCAAAGGAAATGAGGAGATGCTGCTTCTTAATAGACTCTTAGAACGGAATTGAGAGTGCCGACAGTTACTCCACAGAGCATTTTGACTCAACTGAGCCTAATCCTTCCATGCAGATAATTCATATTGGCATAGTGCATGTGACTGCATCTCCCTCTACTGGTTAGCCCCAGAGTTAGACCATATTTTGTCCTTTAGAAGCAGTCCTTTCGCTCAAATTATACAAACTTGCTGGCATTGCTGGCACTAAAGGAGCAGTTTAAATGCTACTGTGGTGTTTATTACAGAAGCAAACATACAGAGTGAGATGATCACTGTTGCTGGGTACCTTGGTGGCTATGAACGGTAGGCCAGCAACAAGGAACCAAGAAGCAACAAATCCTACATGAAACAAATGATGAGTTAGACTTATTGACATATAGTGTCTACGACCTTATATAATCCAAGCACTGTACAGGTTGACTTTATGGCAATTTGGGGAAAGAATGTAAGGAAATACCTGCATGTCACCAGTTAAACGTTCTCATTCCTGATTGCTGTAAACACTGAGTTTTGCTTCCCAGCCAAGTTACTAAATTGTCTGAGGCATACTGATTAAAAAGCATGGTACCAATCGATCTCTAAGGACATGTTTATGACTTACAGGTCTATGATGCCTTACTGTACTGAACTCTAAATAGCAAGAAAAGTTGTGGAGTAGCCCATTTTCTGAGATACTGTGTGTAACAACTGATTAAACACTATTATAGACAAGAAACGGAGCTGACACTAACAATTCTGGAATTCAGTGCAAAATTTAAGATTATTTTATAAATATTATACAACATCAATAATATTGAAAATGCTTCTGTAATATTCTAGCCATATCCTCTCTAAAGATTTTTTAAGTACAGTTTTTGGGAAATGATTTACTGCATATTTAAATACTGCCATATTTTTTTTCTTTTCATTCTCACAGCACTAGGACATCAATTCTCTAAACCCAAAAGCTAGTCCTGAACTAGCTTCAACATAGTTTACTAAGAAGTCAGAAATGAAGGTTTCTACCATTTCATAAAGATCAACATTTTGAGTTTCCTTGGCTAATTTCTTTATTAATATTTGTGCTAATTATCTACTTACCGCTTAGAGCTATCATTGTACAATGTGAAAAGAATCAAAATGTAAGAAAATAGTTCCAGTCCAGACAGAACACAGTTCAAATAAACACTATGCTCACAGAGAGAAAAAGTTAAAATAAATTACCTCCTAAGGATTCTCAGTCATGCTGATGTGTTATAGCCATACAAGGAATTCTTCACCCATTATTTGTACTTGGATGAAATCTTATCACTCACCACTTAAAATGTAATGTCCAATAAAATCATTAACCAACTGTAACTCAAAGTGTACAGAAAAAATGTAGAGATATTCACCATGATGAAAAGTAATTCAGTAAAGACTATAGCTAACATTCCATTAATGTACACACTGAAAATGTTCTTATTCATACCCTGATTACCACTCTCGACTTCTGGTTGGCCACACATTACCTGGAATAGCAACCATATCTATGGCAGAGAGCTTAGAAGGACTCTAAGTGAGTCTAGAGTGACTCTAACTACTGTTACCAAGAACAATTTTTCGTTATAGCAAAATGCATAGTCCTTTTCTTTCTATAAAACCTTAACCCAAGCGAAGGCCCAATATGCCACATATGAGCATGACATCTCTAAAAGATGTGTCACTGTCTGACCGATAGATAGTGCAAAATCAAGCAACCAAAGCACAGAAGTCCTATAAATATTGATCATATTATTAAACACTCAATGAAATCAATTTTCAATTTCAGGTCTTCACATAGTACTCTTATTTGTCTTCTAATAGGTGTAACTACTAAAATTCAGCCTACAACAGAACTCTCGTTCAGTTATGGTTTTGGACCACATAGCTCTAGGTTATACAGGCCTCTGAATCACAAAGATCATTTCTAGCTAGAGCACAATACCCTCACGTGGTTGTTTGACCGGAGCAGTGGCAGGTCATAAAGCAGATTCCCCACCTCAGAGTGGCCTGCTCTCCTCTCTAATTTCCCTTCATCTAAGTTYTGAATTCACAGTGCTTGAAAAAAAAAGAACTCTGTGGAGCATAAAGGCTTGAATAAACAAGAAGAAATCAGAATCCCATGAGRATCACACACACAAACACATTAAGAGGCTGTGGCAACAGGGATCCGGAATGGGAATATATCAGCCCCATAGCATCAATCAAATTGGGAGATTAACCAAATGGTATAAAGCCTGGGCCAAAATGTTCTCTCACCCATAACAGCAGTTGCACCTGTGGGAGGTCAGTGCTAGAAGAATTTTATTACAGGGCCCCTGAACACAGTACGTAGGCCAAACCCCTGTGTCCTCATTTAATAGCTGAATAAACAGTTAATTGCTAGGCTAAAGTTAGGTATGAGAGAATGACTTCTTAAATGAGGTGCACTCAGGGAATTAGGGAATATGCTTTATGCACCAATCAGTGTTAAAACTGAATTCRATAAAACCTGAAATTTCCATTTTTCAGAAGACTGAGCACCACTTGAGGACCCTCAGGTCCTCCAGACTGTAGCTTTGTAGCACAGTTCTTGGAAGTCATGGTAGCACCAGCAAGCTTGGCCCCACAAGTTCTCAGGGAGGGAGTACGGACTCCCATTGGTAGGGGGCTGCCTCTGACCGTGTGCTCACAGTCCCACGTGGGACGTGGCCACATGGGCTGCACATGGCACTGCTTAGCTCTGCGCTGCCTGGAGGTTTGGGCTCTAGGGCAGCTGAGCTGCCAAATCATCTAATCTACATTTTGTTGGAAGGTAGCTGGAACAGACACATTTCTGCAAGGAATTGTTTTGACAAATGGTGTTTGCAGACCAAAAACCATTTCCTGAGAAAGTCTGTGACCAACACTAAAGAAGATGTCCACTGTGCTGATTCTGCATAGAAAACTGTGCATTAGGATAACAAAAACAGGGTCAGAAGATTATTTAAATTAAAGGAAAAAAATTTTAAAGGGCCTTTTTGACCAACAGTTCTGTTGTTCAATTCCAAAGAAAGATAAAAGGGAAATTAACTCTACATCTTATTAGAGAGAAAAGAAGGGGTGAGAGAAGAGAAGGAGAAGAACATGAAGGTTACTAGCTAAAGGGAGACTGAAGTAGACAAAATATTCCAAACAAATCCAGAAAAGCAATGAGTTAACCTCCTCATCTGGAATGACTGCTTAACTCTTTGAAGTGGATAGGTGAAATGATTCTAGATTTTGAGTTGTCACTTTCTGACAAGGCCTATAAAGCCCCAAGGTCACCAGCTGTGGGATAAGCTAAATAGCAGAGCACAATACCCAGGGATTTTCCTTGCTTACTTCCCTCCTTGGACAAATCCCAGCACTGTTGCTTTGTCATTCTGTCGATGTTTGAGCTTCCGCATTAAAAGCACTTCTTTCCTTTGATCCATACCTAAAGACTTAGTTTAACATATTTTCTGCCTGTTTGGAAAAGCTACTCCTTCTAACCCTATGAATCAACCCTAATTTCTGCCAGAGCTATGCTTGAGCAGACTTAGAAAGGGAGGCCAAACGAAACTTCCCATGACCCAGTACATTTCAGAGAAAGCATCAAGATCATAGGGCTAAAATAGTTTATCTTGGCTATTGGATTTATTTTGGCTGTCACAAATATTTTGGCTTCCTTCCCTATCAGTTTGCCAATAAAAACACAGATCTAAGGTTGCAGACTACAGCATTGTAGCGATTTTGAAAATGACAAAGTGAAACACACATGCGTTAATAAAGAGCTATTCATGTTATAAATGCCCCCTTGTGCCATTTTCTGCATTCTGTAACTCAGCTTATGAAAATACTGGGCCTGTTCACCCTGAAGCTGATTTGCAAGATTCATTCTGCAGCAAGTTACGCTCATACTTTCTTTACAAGAAACCTCTCTAATTTCTAAGCAGTATATTATCCACCTCCTATGGACAGGCAATACTACTATGTACTACTGAGCATAAATTGACATTGCGGTAGATAACTCAGCATACTGAGGCTACCAAATCAAAACATCTGGTTACACGGATGATAGCAATTCAGCATTATTAGGTGTCAGTGAGACTCACCAAAGCTAACACCTTCATTTCTTAGACTGATGGTYTAAATCTCTCGATTGATAATGGAATTATATCCAATGTTTTTATTTCAACTCAGTACTGAGGACTCCCATCTAACAGAATCTGCACATATGATTAGTCTCCACAGACTATTTAAACTCAGTAATGTGAAGCTGCTTTCAGGAAAGTTCACTTTAAATGTACATGAGTACAAAGGGATAAGCTCTTAAATCTGCCCAAACGTTGAACTCAGTTAATAATCTGAGAATTAAATTGGGTCTTTCTAACTATGGATTGACCTATAATACAGATTCTGCCCTTAGAACTTAGTCAATGGTTAAAATGATGATGTAAATCAATAAAACAAACCACATTAGCTACAAAAGCCTATTTTGCTAAATAAAAGCAACAGACATGGAAGAGAAAGACATTTATACACACAACATCTCTTCTTGTCAGAACAATTTAAATTTGATATCTCTCTTACCAATCTACTGATACCACTTTTTTTCAATCTGTGGCTGATTATGTTAGAAGAACTGAAAATTATCTCCCTTGTTTAAAAAYTAGTGTGAAATAAGAATCAGGTACTCTGTCTCATACTGTATCTCTCGCTAAAGATGTTGTAACGATCAAGACTAGGGGTGAGCTGTAGTGGAGTAYATGACTGTTCTGCCAAATGTTACTGTACCCACTGTTGGTCTTAACTCACTGCTTCAATACACTTGCAGTGACCATCGAAAACATGTGTTAATTTATGAGTCCCTCAGACCCAGAATCTAAAGACCAGAGCTGTGTTTTTGGACTCTAGAGGCTTTTATACTCTACAGGATGACCAGGGAGTCATGGAATAGGAAATGATACATGGAGATGAGTGAAGTCACAGATTTCTCTGGAAATATCATTCATGAACTTAACAGCTTTCTTATTATTTCCTTTTTCTCCATCTGGAACCTGCATGTTACATTCTGACTAAAGTTCAGTCTTTACTGAATCTGCAAAGACTGGGGCTCCTCTAGGGTACAAACAACAGAAGCTGGAAATGACACARTTCTGCCAGGGGGGCTGCTTATTGCTTACTCTAAGCACTCTATASAAACAATGACACTAATCAGAATTTATTTTCTTCACTTCTAGAGCAATATTACAGATGCAAGTTTGAAAAAAGTTGTAGTCCTGAGGAAAAGCAATAACTGCGAGTACAATAAACATGACAAGACTTAGGTATAAACTGATTTATTTTGCAAAATGGTTATGCGATGCATTACTAATGTAGCAAAAGCTAAAGGTGCTTTTATGTGAAATAAAATTTTGTACTTTTTTTGCATTGGTTTCTCTACCGTATGCTTTTCAAAGAAAGAAAGCCAAATAAAGTCCAACTTTTCAAGAAAGACAGAGTGAAAACATCCATATATTGAAAAAGGACAGAATGAATAGTGGTTTCCAGATTGCTTCCCAGTTAAATTACTGGCAAAGAAACAACTGGATTCTAACTTTCTGCTTCAGTAACAGACACTAAATATTCCAGCTAAACTAATGGTGCAGCAAGTGCTACTATAAACATTGTGGAAAAGCAAAGGATGTAAGGTGGCCAAACAGGTAAAAGGCTGTTACAAAAATAAATAAGTAAAGAGCTAAGTATGTCACTTTCAGCTCAGTGATCATTTTTAGTATCATTTTAAGGCTGATCTATACGAGCAAATCCAGATATATAGTGTGGAAGGACCTGAATACTGACATATTGGAGCAAAGAACAAATGCTTTTTCCCATCAAGACAAAGGTAAGATGTTAATGTAAAACCTTGTTAATAATTGTCTATCAGTTCCTATCTCTTGTATTGTAACTTATATTAACTTGTTCTTTAGATTTTACTTTGCACATGTAACTATTTCAGCCTACACACTGACATGCAAACTCATTTCCTTTCAGTGAACTTTCTCCTGAAAGTTCAGACAGTAAGAGGGTTCTGTAACAGCACAGAAAATGACTCACTCTCTCCATCTTGTGGACATAAATGAATGCTGCAGTACATGCTTGACTTTCCTCAATAGCCCTGATTTAAGAAAACATTTAATCACATACACGAGTAATGTTCCTATCTAAGAACTATTTTTTTAACTTATCCTTAAGCTTAAACCATGTGTTTAAATCCTACTGATTAATCACGAGCTGTCCCTCCAAATTTTTACTAAAATGGGATTAGTATCTTTTTCTTTTCTTTTCTTAATAGTCAAGAGGAATATAGCCTCAATTTAAAGCAATGCAGAAATTACAGAATTYCATGAAGTGTGGTATTTAAGAACAAAACTAAAGGTACTTACCCACTCGTGATATCATCAGTTCTGATATTCTTGCCCAGCACATCTCCATCACTCATGTAGCCGGTGGCATCCATGGTGATACCTTCCAGATCTATTTCATCACTTCCCTTGTCAGAGATGTCCACATGGCAGACATTACTACTGCGGGATGCTAGCTGCCTCCGCAAAGGTGCTGAATACATATAACGTCCCGATTCGGCATTAATGAAGCGGCTGGCATTCCCTCTTGGGGGATATCCGTTTCCCATAGATGGAGCATCACCTGCCTGAAGGCGGGGGCTGGACTGTCCCAGTCTCCATGATAAAGGTGTCGGTCTTCCCGTCAAGCTGAGAATGCTGCGACCGCTTATTTCGGTAGTRACGTTGGTGTCAAATGTAGTTTCCAGTGTGCTAAAATAAATAAATGACCCTGATTAAACATATACTGCTATCATATAGAACAATATTAGATTTCAGGTGATGTTACTTCATGAATTGTAAGACCCCTGATCTTCTGAATGCTCCAGTTACAAAACATAAATAACAGCATTAGCAGAATTTACCTGCTACAAAGTTCTGACAGTTAGATCCGTTCTTCCAACACTGTTTTTAAATAATTATATCCTCGTCCCCAGGCCACCAAGTGTTTAACATATATGAGATCTAATGTAAGCAGAGATTTTTTAATGGATTACTCACAGTATCAAAGTGTAACTTTGTCACCTTCAATCACATATAATCTRACTGTAAAATGTTCTTGTTACTCTAGGGAATGGAATAGCATATTAAGCTCACTAAAAGAACATCRGCCTAAGTGCTATTTTTCTGACATCTTTTCTGCTTCTTTTGGCAGTATTCATGCAACAGTCCTAATACTCTGGAGAGGTATGCAGCATCAAGATGGTAGCTATATCTACACTGAGGAAAGGATAAAATTAAAAAGAATAATAAAGGTAAAACTATTTTCAAAATATATTTTACATATCTRTGAATTAAATGTATATTGCAAAATATTTGGCAATATTTATATACAGCTCTGGTTACAAAAGCATTTCAGGTCATAGACTCTAAATATAGTTTTTGACAAGCATCAAGTATATTAAATTTTCTACTATCCACATCTGAATGACTGGACTCTTTTCCTTTCCTAGTCAGCTAACATATTCTTACCTTTTTTTAATAGAGGATATTCATTAAAATATGCAGCACTGCACTACTTGCAGTGTAACATAAGTACATACTGCAAAAAAAGATATCCTGTAATTATAGCAATTAAATCATAATGAGTTGTCACATTAATTGAAATTTCAAAGAAAAATAGATCCAGGGGGAGTTTGTCTCTTCAAGCTTTTGCTCAGTTTTGGATACTAAGCCAAGGCACAAAGAGTTCATCCAATGAACCAGAGTCCATTAGGCACTATGTAGGACCATGACCTCATTAGAGGCCACACATCATATTCTCCCAAGCTTCCTGTTGAGCATTGAAAAGATCTAAGTCACCAAATGTTTAAATGTAGTGACAGCATTTGTTTATTTAGAGTATATTTTAGATATTGCTAGAGATTTCCAAACAGTGCTTTACTAAAAAAAATTACAAACATGGTTAACTTAATAATATTAAAAAAAATTGTTTGTCCAAAGACTGGTCAGGAATTCAAGTTATGCACTTTATTAAGTGGGTCAAGCACAGTTCACCTGCTTGTTTAAACAAAATATTACACACTAGGGACAGGGGCATAATGCAATGAAGTTGTTCAAGTATAAAATGAAGTAACATTTTAAATGGTATCCTACATTCAAACATCACCTAATGCATTTAACAAGCACTGCTTACTCTCCAACTTTATTTCTATATACAATCTGCCACCATCAGTTACTCATCATAAATCTTGATAAACATCGAACTGAGTTCAAAATCTGTGCTTTAAAGCAAAAACAGAAGATTAGTTTCTTCCACTGTCAGTGTTAATCATTTTCAAGGATGCAATCCAGACAGATCCAAGAGATGTAAAATAAGAACGATTATTTCAATGGTCTCATAAACTCAGGCATGCTTATTACCTGTGAGAGACCTGGGTTCCCCGTAAACTGGACATGGTCTCCTCTAAGTTCTGTCGAAGATCAGCAATGTTYTTCACAGTTCGTAATCGCCGAGTTTCTGGATCCTCTCCTAGAGGAAAAACAAACTATTAGAAAGCATAAGCAGGAAACAGCACAGAACTGAGCTGTTATCTCTGCCTGGATCTGCATCAAACACAATTTTCTGACTGTCCATTATTTAATACTCTGAACAGATAATGATGCAGATACCATTCTCCTAGAGCAAGCACCTGCCATTGCCCCAGTCAGACTAGGGAACAGCTCTGTATCGTTAACTTTATTTCACAGGTTTCTTYTGTAGCAGCAGATGTTTCTGTATTGGCATTTCTCCATATGACCCAGTTTAAATCCTGGTTAACTTTCAACCTCATTAGAACAAATACTCTGTCGATACCATCTTTCCCATCTCCTATTGACACAATAAAAATTGAGCCAGCACAGTCAATCTCTCCATCACTAAACTCTCACCAAATCTTCTTTTCCCATTTTAAATAGATCTCTTTCTACAACAATAGCTTTCTAATAAAATAAATTCTGTTGACTGGGTGCTCCATGCTGAGTGATATTTTAGGTAAAGTAGCAGAAGTTTTTGCTTGTCCACATCACAACACAGGTATCATTACTTGAGTGGTCTATAACAGAAAGTTAGGGATTACTTTTACTTTACTTGGCATCTGTTCTTTAAATAGTCTGTTCCAAAACAAAATTTTCTCCTGTTATTTACCTCCAAAAGAAGAGTCTCTATACTTTAAAAAATGTCCTCCAGGTGCCTCAGCAAAATTTATTTTGTTTACTGGCTCACAGTCATCAATTAGGAAATGCTTTGGTTAATAACTCAGCTGAACTTTAGATAGTCAAACCTTCTCAGTAATTGAAAAGAATTGACTCCTGATTTTGAGCAGCACCAAGGTATTCTTTGGAAGCTGAATGCTGAAACAGACAACCTCCAAAAAGCCACCACAAACCCTTTCTTAGGCACACGAGGGAATGATTTCATTCTAAAGGTTTTACAACTCATGACTAAAGACAGTACTTATTACACCAAATCTAAAAATTTTCAAAACTRGTATCAGCCTTCTCTGCTCAAGCGATGCATTCTTAAGTTGCAACAATACTGGTAATCCATACAACTGGTAGTTTAAATCAGTCTATATACTACGTAAGTCATAAATGTTGAGGAAAACATAAATTAATCTTTAATTTTCTGTTGCCGTTGAACTTCTCACATTCTTTAATCTTCTTATTTCTGAAAGATGCCAGACTGATGGCACAGAAAAACCAACCCTCCTATATGCAAAGCAGCATTGGCACAGACTTCCTACTAGTGCTCATCAAAGTGATGGAGCCCTGACCACGAAGAACTATCTGGGGAACAGAAGACAGATTTTTATGCTTATACAATTATTGGCCTTTCTGAGACAAACACTAATGGCTCAGTTAGTGTCCATGATACCATTTTTTTTTCATATGGGCCTCTGCTCCCTGGGATTTAAACTAACAATACATTTCACTTAGGCTAAACGATCAAATAATTATGACCTGGCTGTATTGGAAATAGCAGCCTGATAAGCTTGATTGCTTTAGCCACTGGGTCCCTGGGACAGAAAACATTTTTCTACACTCATGGATCTACAAATTATTGCAGCAAAGAACATGAAATATTTATATGCCGTTAGCCTAACAAAGGTCAGAGTGCTCTTTCACAGATCATTTCTCTCATAGATTTGAAGGAAAGCACTAGATAAGTTCTTAAAAGAACATACAAGAGACTTAGCTGAGGTAAAACTGAATTTATTTCTATTGAGATCACTCTCAAACCAAAATTGAAATAAAATTTTCATTTAAATAAGATTCAAACATGGATTACAAAGATTTTTAAAGGACAGATACTGAATAATGGTACTAAAATTAATTATTAAATCACTTGGCTCTTCATGAATATGCAGTATCATTAAACTATGCAGTTTCTAATTTTCCCTGCCTGGACTCTCTCTCTCTCTCTCTCTCTCTTTTTCTAAAATGTGTGTTTTTAAATTAAAGTCATCAATAACTGCTATGTCCATATAGGGGAAGAAGAAATCTATTACTTATTTCTTCAAATTTATTTGGGTTGAGGAATTGTTATGTTTTGTTTGTTAATTTTCCCCTAAGACTCCTTTATTGACTACTGCTGACTGTGGAGTTTGGCTACACAGAGTTGATTCTGGCATCTCCACTGTTTGAGGTTGTCATGCTCTCTCGCATTTTGGGATCCCAAGCTTACATATTCTACTAATTTGTATTTATATAGCATCTGTCTTTAAAGACTAAAGATCTTGCATGATCTATAAACACTCCACAGTTCACAGCCTGAAATACATCTAGGCTAGGCCATGCAATAATGATTAAGAGGTCATACTGAAAAAGCTTAAGAAGCAGGACACTCTGTGTCTCKTACTATGAACTGGCTCTCATATTTGAGTATGAACTCAAAATTGTGCTCAAGGATTTTAATCCTTGTGCCCTTTATTTGCCTTTTTAATATTTAATCCAGCTATATATAAATCATAGGTGCAGTTATGTGCACTTATGCATTCCTACAGCCTTTTTCTTCGCCAATGACTCTGCCTCTTGGCTTTGCCATCAGCCTATGCATATACAGGTGTAAATGTGGCAKTGACAGAATATGTAATGAAATATGAAGTTAATCCAATTGTGAAACTTTTAGCCACATGACTTTCCAAGAGGAATAATCAGTTTCAAAACTCACATTAAACTGGATGATGCCAGGACTAACTAGATGTTATTCTACTGATGGGGTACACTGTAATATAACTTTCCAATATATAATGGTCCAATAAGCATAAATATAGACATTGTTAAGATCAGAATGGAACAAGGAGGAGAGACTTAATTGTGACTTAAAACCACTTTTTATACCTTTAGGAGAATATAGCAAATAAAAACTGCTTTGTTATCATGGGTAAGCTTAAAAATTATTGCTCATYATCAAATATTTCTTATAATAGCAGGAAGTCTAGATAAATACGAAAAGTACYTTGTAATTTAGACTACTTATATCTTAATCACAATTTAGGCTTGTGTATGCTGGACACAGCAAACTGAAGTTGGATTTCAGTGTTCTATTGCTGCAAAACCACTTCTTAAACTGTGAACTAATGAGAGTGAATGCTGAGATTCCTCCAAATCTATAAACTGATCAAAACATCAAGGACATTAATTTAATCTCTTCTGTAACTTCTGAAGTCTTAAAGTTTAAAAAATAAAAAATTAATACCATATGTTTGGGGATAATTAGAACCCTCATAAGATCTTAATTTTAAAAGGTGTTATGTATCTCCCAGAAGACACTACACACCCACAGCTTTAATGATTTCCAGAAATTTGAAGGGCATACAGTTYTGCAGAACTTGGGTCTTCAGTATTCAAAATACTAATAGCCAGTTTCCATTACTGAAGAGCCAAAAGAAATATCGTAACTAATAAAAAGCAAAGCCCTCCAAATAAAAACAAATTAGATTCTCCYCAAAGAGGGAGCTCCTGATTTCCAACTTGTTTCAGCCTTTTCGCTTGTTCTTATTTAACCAGATCACAGTTAGAAAGTTATGCTGYCAGACATACCTGAGAGGTCTTCAAGCCCAGGCTGTCCAGTTTTGACGTAAAGCGCGGAATCCATGCTGACCCCTCCTGTGCTGGCCTCAGCTGTTACATTCCCTTCGTTGTCTGTCTGTGATCTAAAAGGCAAAACAAAACAGAGATGTGCAGTCACTCACAATCAAAAGTATATCAACTAGAGCAACTAGACAACTGTGCCCGCCATCAGCCACTTCGTCTTTTTCTCCAGAATAGACTGGCAGACTGGCTTTACATTATTCATTAGTCCCATGTTGAATTATGTCCTAGAAATGGAAACAAGCACTCAGCTGTAAAAAATAAAAAATTCATAGTCAAATATAGACTTCACAGCTCTTCAGATAGGTCCCTAAGAAGCTTGGATTTCTAGCTAAATTTTAATTCTCCTTAACATTATATGTTGTGACTAATACTCTGATTCTCTCTAATAAAGTTTGTATTACACAAACACAAAGCAGCTAGTGCATGATGGTGTGCTACACTTCTCCAGATCTTTCTTCTACAACTAGCACCATGACTCATTTTTATTTTAAAATAAATGGATGGATAAAACTAACTTCAGACTCCAATTTGTAGTCTGACATATGGCTCTCATGAAACAAAAGGTTCATTAGAATCTGTTCTCTGATCTAAGATATCTGGACTCATTTCATTTTACTGGTTGCCCTATGTTTTGCTCTTAGAGTAGCACCAACAAGCAGTTGGATGTTTTCCTGTCAAAGGCAGGAGCGCTCTAAAAAAGAGAGGACACAGCAGACAAGTACTTGACTAATCTCAATTTCAGCTGACACTATATGAAAGAGAATATATACATTTTTTTTAACATAAAAAAACAGAAAAGTAAGTCTACGGGCCGCAGAGAAGTTTAGTCTAAAGTAACCTCAATTCATATCAGAAAAAATCTGAGACTGCTGCTGCAACCCATTAACTTTGGCACTTTGCAGTCATTTGCCTTCCCTGCAACTAGTGTTGGAGCCCTAAATGCACGCTGGGGAATCTGCCATAGCTGTGAATAACAAGGTGAGGAGGTAGCTGAGAGGCCTGATCACAGAGAAGCAAAGAAGACAGAACTATTCCCTAGAGTTGCATTTTGCAGAGAAGAAAAAGCATCTGAATAGTAAATTCATAATAATACTATATATTTGTCTTGTGAATCAACATAATTTGAGTTTCATCTTTCTTTCAAAGCCTGCAAGATGATACCAGTTGGCGTTTTTCTTCCACTGCTAAAAAGTGAAGACTTTTTGAGTTCTCAGCTCCTTCCTCTGGCTGCCAATAGGTAGCTGCATAACTGTTGTTTATAGAAGGTCAAATAAATATTGCCTAGAGTTTATCAGTGTATTTGGATTACAGTAAATATATAGTTTGCACCTGCTTTTACACTTCAGATGTTATTTATATTCACACTACTTGAGGTCAACACCAAATAGAGTGCTTTTTACTTTAGCTGTTGAAAGGACATGGTAGTCATATAACAATCCAACATGTCATGAACACATCTTTGCATGTTAGAAGGAATAAACAAAGCACTTGACAATTACTATTTCAGTTATTGATTAAAATAGTACAAACTGCACTGGCAATTTCCAACTCAAAATAAACTTTAAAAAATTATTAGGTGTAGGTCCAACCATCAGCCAAAGATGTGACAATAATGMTGATAAAAATGGACATGAGAACAATAGCTATCCAGAACATGTAACATTAATACAGATTTTTGACAGGTTGGTTCTTCCCAACTGGCACATTTTCATGTCATTCATTGCATACCAGAAGAGTCAGAAGACACAAGGTCACTCTTTCCATTTTGCATTCCTACTCAGGCCTGAGCAATCACTCTGTATCCTCCTGCTTCAGTTTCATTTCATTTACATTCTCTTTTATTTAAAAAATGGACTGTAGTCAACCATCTCTTTTACATTACACCTTCCAACAGATCAAAGGCAAAAAAACACATAGTAAAATTGAAAAATCACAGAAAAAGGCAACAAAGATGACCAAAGGGTAGGAACATTAGCTATACAAGAAGTAACTAAGCAGACTAGAGCATTTTAGCCTTGTAAGATACACTCCTTAAGGTAAGGAGGGGTATGATAATGGTCTATAAAATCATGAGCAGCATGAAGATGATGAGGAGAGAACAACTGTTTGCAGTCTAGATGAAAGTAAGGTATGACTCCATATCGCTTTTCCTATGCTTACCTCATTCAGGGTAAAYGTAAGCACAGAGGAGTAGATATGCTCTTGTTCTATTTTACTTACAGTTTCTTTCTTTTTTTAAGATTTTCCATCGCTGCTTTTACTGAGGCAGCTTCACCAGTTAGCCACACTTAATAGAATGAGTATGTGTACATCACAACTGGTACTTCTTTAACTTTTAAGCCTATGATGTATAAAATAAACCTAAGCCACGTAGTATGAGAAAAAGGCAAAGACAGTAGTTGATACCAAGTAGGCAGTGTTCTGATGTTGATTGTTAGTAGTGTCAGATACAATTATTTCCCTTCTTACCTACCAGAACTTCTTATACTTCTCAGTCTGGTTGCCTTTAACAACCATTTTTGCGTGAATGTATAAATTGTCCTTTCTAAAAGCAAAAAAACTTTACATGATAYGGCATCTACACCGCTTTCTTCCCTCACCCTCCCAAAAGGGCATGACAAGTGAATCTTCCTATACAAATATCATGTTCAAAAAAGTGTGTTTGAAGAGTTAAACATACCTGTACATAAATGGAGCTACTGTGGCAGTGTTCGGGTGATTATATTGCTGTTGAGGATGAGGTAGCTGAACACTCACAGTATTGCTTCCTGTAGTTTGTGTCGTAGTTGCTGATCCATTGACAGCTTGGCTGCTGTTGCTATTGTTGAGACCTCCCATTCCTTTTCCTTCTGAAGAGGCTATACTTGAAGAGGAACTGGAATTCCTGCTGTCTAGTTGAGCCTTCTGATGAGAGAGCCCTGAGCCAGGTTTCCCACTGCGGCTTCTCTCACTTTCTTTTGCAGAAACTGGGGCACTTGAGGATTTCCCTGTGGTGTTTTTCATTCCTGGTTTTGGTATTCCACTGTGCGAAGGGGCAGAGGCCTCCTTCTTGGCACTATTCAGCTTTCCTCCTTTTGGAATAAAGCTTGCAATCTTTGAAGACTTTTTTGGCATCTCTGTTGTTGCTAGTGCTGTCTGTTCTTCTTTTGGCTCCTCTTTTATGTCCAGCTTTTCAGTGATGGATGTTCTTTTTGCAATGTCTTTGCTTTTATCCTTTTCTTTCTCTTTCTGTTTCTCTTTATCCTTCTCATTACCCTTTGGAGAACTTTTCTTATTAGTCAGTGCCCGGCTAAAAGTTCTTTGTGCAATTCCCTTCAGTGCAATTTTGGGACTGCTGGACATGGATCCTGTATTGTTCACATTCTGATTCGTGGCATCAATTTCTTCGCTTTCCTCAAAGCTCGGAAGTGTCTCTAGCTTTTCACAACTATTCTCCCGAGACCCTGAACACTCAAGCGTTGTCCCTCCTGCTTTGGAGCCGCCTTTGCTATTGAAGAGTTTTAATTTTTCAAGCATGGATTTTTGACCATTGGGAGCTGTTTTGACCATTTCTGAGGGTGCCTTTGGAGGCTCTGATACTGGCTGCTTTACAGATAACATGGAAGACGTAGCTGTGTGCTTAGCACTAAGGGATTTACTGCGCCAAGGTTTAATAGCAGAGCTGGGCTGAGGGATGGCTGACGAGTTATTGCAACCAAGAGTACTGCTGCAGCTTTGAACTGAAGATGATACATTTTCATTCATTCCTGTGGGCTGGGAGGCTGTACTGTCTGCAGACTCTGAAAAAAAAAGAAATACAAAATACAGTAGTACCTGGTATTAAAGCTAGTCTGAGATTTCCTTCTGTAATGAAAGATCAGGAACTTCACACTAACAACATTARAGAGAGACAAGTATCACTACTTTAAACATCAATATTACTTAAACAAAATAAACCTAGTTATTTTTCTCCAACTCAGCAGAACAAACAGCAACAAGATCCCACTATGTAATTTACATTTACTTACTTGCTGTTTCAAAAAAAAAAGAAAGAAAGAAAAAAAAAGAATCTTTCTCCAATTCAAACCAAAAATGTATTTTGCAATGTGTTTCTCTTATTAAGTCCGTAATACTTTTTCATTCGCAAAAACAGCATTATTTTCGGAGGGAAAGCAGGCTTCTCTCTGCTTTGGCAAAACTTTTGCTGTCCAAGTTCAATTCTTAGAAAAACCTCAAACATATAAAAATGCAGAAGTAAGGAAGAAAAATATAACTGAAGTTGTTTCACTTTGGGGAAGGGGACATTCAGATCTTCATATGCACAAAGATAGAAGCAAAATCCATATACAAACATAAAACCAATTATGCCCCTATGCAAGGAACCAAAATGATATATTATCACATAACTTAATTCAGCTGTAAGAGAAATTAGTGGCAGTAAGTGTACACCCTCCTCTTTGGTGAGAGCAAATCTGCCGTTTATTTCGTCCTTTGAACATTATTTGTTCTTCCTAAGAAATTAGTTCAGAGCCTAAAGAGAGCTTGAAAAAATCACACTCACCTACCAGTGGCCACTTCTGCTCTGAAGTTTCTCTTTGCAAAGTTTCCTTTTTGGAGACGTTGCTCTCTCAATTATCACAAATATGTTTTCTGTTAAACTGCTCATGTTTCCAATTAACTTTTGTCATCTACGTCTGTTCGCCTGCCCAGCAGCCTGCTGGGGATTAACGGCTCTTACCTATATTTCCCTGCCCTCTAGCAATAAAGTAAACTGTGTATAAAGCTGCTTTTCTTTAATTTAAAAATCAACAGCAGTTGAGAGCGTACATTTTCAGCAGCATGAGCAGCCCTGTGAATTCAGTCCTGTAAATCATGAACCGCTGCAACCACACAGGGACTGTTTTACTTCACTTTCAGCTGCTCACTGAAGATATGGCTCTGTTAACCTCTCATCTGTGATCCAAACCAGATCTACCAAAGATTTAAAGCACATACATCTTCATGACTTAGCAGAGAATCAGATTTCTAAGAGTATTAGAGATTCTTTAATAATAAACTCACTCATTTTACATGGTTACATACTAAGTAGGATAGCAGGAATTAATGACACTTTTAAAAAATATTACTGAAGCTGGAAGATTTCCAGGACTCTGTTATTAACCAGTAACTATATTGGCTTGTCATACTAGTCCTTTTCCTATGGAAAACTATCCCCATGGAGATGGAAGGAAGCAATTGCCAGTTTACAGGCACATAAAGGAGTTGTACTTCTACATTAGTGCTATTCTGCTGACTTCAAGGGCATTACGACTCCTGTTTTACTCTAGCACAGAAGGAACGTCCCAAAGAGTAATGCCACCTGGTCCTCTAATTGCTCTGTCTCAGCCTGCTAAACTCAACCACACGCATTAAGGAGGGCTGAAGAAGTGGTGATGTAGGAGTTGCACCAACTCCAGCGAGAAGGAAAGCAAGAATYCCCCATCATGGTGTCCTGCCTGCAGGCAGGAGAAAGGAAGGAAGGTCAGAAGTACTTTAGAAGCTGTTGAAAATGTCATTCCCTCTGCCTGCAAAACCTGTGCACCATTGCTTTGTCCTGCATACTTCTTACAGTACATTGCTGAGTTTTTAATTATTTTTATCTCCAGAAGTCCTTTTACCTATCAAAATTTACTCCTGATTGCAACACTGCCCTGTTGTCTTTTTGTAGACTCTGAACAAATAAGCCTTTGTCTCATTCTGTATTCAGCAAAACACACCTACCAAAGTAATGAAAGCTTCACAAAACTCCCAACAATATGTTATTTATAATTACTTCATTTAGCTTCTCTTGAAAAACAACAAGTAATTGCCCATCTCAGGGTCTGGATCCTTCTAGAGAAACTGAGAAGTCACAGTCCAAATGTATTTTGTCTTACAATGATAAACACACCCAGACACAAAGTGTACCCACGCCCATAAATCAACAGAGACATCTGTGATTTGTGAACATATCTGGGATGAGTTTAGAGTTGGATCTAGGGATGAAGTGTAACATATTAATCATATGGTATCATAAAATTAAATATATTAATCATATCAACACAAGGAGTAATGAGGAAATGGACTGGTGCAATGTAAGGATGACAGATTGAAATTCACTGGTAAGAAAGCCATTTGCAAAGTAGTGCTTATTGTTCTACATATACATATACAAGGCAGCAATAAATGAAGGAAGAGCTGTTCCAGAGTCAGGTAGTACAACATATGCATCATCTACCTACAACTCAAACACATTTTGGGGTGAGACAGCATTCAGCCCAAGAACGTAGCCAATAGAACATATTTGTGAAAGATTTGCGTACTTTTCAAAAAGCCTCTTAAAACAAAAGTTTAAAACAAATACAAATAAAGTAAGTTGTATTTGTGTAAAGAAAGCCATTCTGCATTCAGTACATTTCAGAGCTCACTTCAGGAGCCTTGACTTGAGCAGCAATCTGCAGACTAGGGCCCATGCCTCAGAAAAGAGTTACCTGGGTACTCGGTTCTACTCTATAACCTAGTTATGAGGTCTTCCTCTGCCTCAAACACCTGCAGCTCAACTCTGAAAGCAGAAAATGTAGACAGCCCACATCAAAACAGCCTTCATATGAGTATTACAACATTTCTTGAAAGTGARTGAAGGATGTCAGTTCCCTTGGGAAGTGAACTTCATCCTAAGAGCATAGGCAAATGCTCTAAATCTTTGGACTTTGGGGAGAAAGGTCTTTTTGGATCAAATGAAACAGCATCTTTTTTTTTTCCAATCCAAAATAATTAAATAATTTCTCAAAATTTCTTTCCAAAAAAAAAAAAGATGTCATTCTCATGTCAGAGAAATGAGAATAAAGACCACAGTATTATGACTGTAACAAACAGAAAAAATGAACACATGAGAACATTAATATGATTTTCAGGGTTTGTATGCAACATTTTCCAGAAATGATCTTGAAAAAGGTTGGATTCTACATGTCTAATATCAATGAAAAGTACTTAGGAACTCTTAAATATATATCAAGTGGCTACACTTCAAAAAAGAAAGAAGATATTTGCTTACACAAGTACAGTGGATTTATACTATGGTCAAATACAGTGAAAGTGGAAATGCAAAGTCCTCGAGTCTTTGTTACTTTGTAACATACAAAGCTAATGCAAGAAGAAGAGGTTGACATTAAAACTCTCTCATGAAAACTGGCTTCAACTTCAGTAAACTTCARTCTTTTAAGATTCTCCATTTCTTTCTCACAAACAAGTCTTCTGGCTCTTTTACTCCTAAGATCAATGTCTACCCTTGGTAAATGAAATGAGTTCTGTTGCCAGAACGTAGATTCAAATACTAGGTTTCCTAATGAAGCAGTAACACCAATACRTGTATAATATATCAGCATGCAAAGCAGAAAGTTGTATTCAGCATAGCATAGGCCCTCCTTTCATGAAAACGAGAGCAGGTTTCATGCATTCTATTAATACGCTTATTATTTCCCATGTGTTCCTTTGTGAGGGAGATATTTTCTTTCTTCAGCAACCTGCATTAACTAAAACTGACTATAAAAGAAATGTTTTCAAAACCAGCTACAGTCTACAATAAATAATGATCTCTTTCCTCTTTTCAAAGTCAAATGTTGGCCTGGAATCTATTTTGTTCCTAGTGTTCCTGTTAAAAAGATGTTGGTGGTCTAGTTCCAATGCCAATACGCACTGTAGCATGGGTAAATCTGATTTCAGCTGCTCCTATAAAGTCTTAACTGCATCTGCGAACACAGCCATTTGTGAGGGAAAGAGTCTAAAAGCTTATGATTTAAATCTTCCACTGAAGTCTTTGAGAGTTTACATTATAAGAAGGTCTGGAGAAAATATATGCAATTTCCCATCATTTGTCAAGTTAAGTCTAAGCAAGTATACTCTGATTTGCTATAAATGAAAACTTTCAAAAACAATCATTATAAGCATGAAAGGCAGTATGAAGACAAAGGATGTTTTCACAGTTACTTCTTAGAAAGGTCAAGAACTTAACAGTATTTTTATTCATTTTAAAATGAATAAGCTGTCATTTTTTATTTCACAACTATGGGAAAAATAAAAAGTTCTCATGAAAAGATACATCTTTAGTCCAGCTCACAGATTAGATAGCTCTAATTTAAAAGCAAATCCATAATCAAATTCTAATTTAGGAAGTAAAAGCAGATCTGCTCTATGACATTACAGTGTCAGAACTGTAGAAACCACTGTGCCAGCTTCATCATTTCCCATGCAGAGAATAATTGGTGAGTCTTGACCCTTTCCATCCACCCACCAGAAGACTCTCCTTCAAAGTACTATGAATAAGCAGTCCTACAAAGAAAAGCTTTTTAGCTGAGCTATATCTTYGCCACTGGTGATTTATCATGCTTAGCAACCCCCTGAAGTATGGAAACGTCTGTATTTCTGCAGGAGCCCACTAAAAAAAAAAAAGATTTTTTTCCATTATCAAAAACAAGAGCAGGTTGAGCAGAGCATTCCTAACAAGAACAAAGGGCACATAGCCCTTTATCAAAATAAGCAAAACTTTTCTGATTCATGGAAGTTTCTATTTCAGTTGTAACACTACTGACGTTAGAGAGCTACAGGTGTGCTGAATAGACTGGCTGACTTTACTGGGTCAGGGATACGGGCAGAGCCACGGTCTTCACTGGCAGGATGCCTGAACCCTTGTATTGTTTTCTCTGTTCTG
Organism: Rhea americana; assembly: GCF_003343005.1. NCBI lineage: Eukaryota > Metazoa > Chordata > Aves > Rheiformes > Rheidae > Rhea > Rhea americana. Next base: position 6,445,431 of record NW_028185816.1, read on the forward strand.
GGCCACAACAAAAAGTGACAAAAAGCATTTTCATAAAAGCAGAATTCACCAGACAGGCAAATTCTATGTAATCTAAGAGAAGACTGGATARGAAATATTTTGCTTTGCTGAGGACAAAAACTTCACCACACTGGGTGCAATTGGTTCTTTTAACTTCTATCCACTGGCTTTGTTTCTGAAGGTGATTCAATTTATTTTAAAATGGGACAAAAATTACCTTTACTGCTTGACATATTAAGTTTTATTTCTTTTCATCTTAACTACTTCTTTGAYCCCTCATGACACAACCTTTATCTGTAACTTCAGCAGCAGTTCTATGTACTCAGTACTTCTGAAAACCAGTACCAAAGTCTGTGGAAATGTCAGTCACTAAACTTTCACATTTCTGTAAAGCCTCTGCTGTTCACACAGAGCTTCAGCATGTGAAACAACAGTTCTGTTGTTCGTGCACCAAGACTCAGCATTTTTGCTGAGCTGAAGGGATGCAAACCGGGAGCACAGGCAATCCTTTTCTCCTATTGTCTTCACATAACTGAGTAAGACACTTGAATTCAAAGTTGTTTTTGTTTAGTTACTGTAAAATTCAAAACGCTGTCCACATGACTGCCTAAGAACAAGGTTGGAGGGACCTCTATCGACCACATACCAGTTGCACAATTATAAAATAATGAAATCAAGTTAACTGTGCCATTCAAAATAAGCAATGCTCTCAATTAAATCATAGATGAATACTATTCTCGTTTGTTCATTAATTTTTTTCCTCTTTATTTGTACARACATCTCCCCCAGGCTTTCTTATAACAGAGTTACTGAAAAGCATTAATGAACTCCAGGCAAGGAGCTTTTAAGGAGCTGTTAAGGAGCTGTTATGTTTAAATACATAATACATGCGTACGCATGTATTATGTATTTAAACAGATGAGTCAAATCAAGTACCTGTCTGTAGAACTACTASTAATACCAATACAAAAATATATAAATTGGTAGAACTACCAATACTTAATACCAATAAACAAAAATACACACATATCTATTAAATTAGTATATCAAAAACAGTTGACAGACATATATCACTTTATACACACCAGGATCTTTTTCATCTCATCTCTCTGGTCAATGAAACTGCTTTGTGCTCCCTAATCTAGCTGTGTTACCAAAGTTCTGATAATAGGAATGGAAAAAAGAGAATTAGTAACTTCCCCTTCCCTTCATGGAACAGTCACAGTGGAACAGTGTTAGCCTGGACATTATTTATTTGCTTTTTAGCATTTATCAGCTCACTGGGCAAAGCTACAGCCTGCTTTGAAGAAAAGAATGATAGCAAATTCTAAGCAAGACTTGAAGAAAGAAAGCTCTGCTGAGTCCATTATATTTGCTGGTGGGAAATCTGCTGCAGCAGATTTTTCAAATCGGGAGAGCATGCAGGTAACAGTCTACTGTTTGTTACAGTAACGAAGGATTGGGCTGTGGCTCTAGACTTACCCTCTTCGGAGGTGCTAGTAATTCTATAGCGCCAGTCCCAAATCCTTAAGTACATTTGATCATGGACACAGAAAAGACAAAAGGCTTAGTAAAGAAGCCACAGATAGAAGGGACCAGAGAGGCTGAAACAGAGAGAGGAGGTTTCTACTCATGTGGTAAAATCATACTGGCACTTACAGGAGAAATCTGGGACATAGTACTGTTTTTGTTTTCTTTCCTATGATTTAATATGAACTTTAGTTTCCATGCTTGTTCCTCTGGCACAATTTACCCAGCAATAAATTTACAAGAAATTGTAAATATTTATTTTAAAAGGAGAAATCTAGGAACTGTAAAGGCCGTGAAATGCTGGGCCAGTTCTTCAGTTGGTAAAAACTAGTATAGTTCCACCATTTTCAATGGAGCTATGCAGATGTACACTGGATGAGAAGCTGACTTCAAGGTTACATCTCACCTTTAAGCTCAGGGCGTTTATTCTCACGAATTGCACAGTTAAGAACACAACATTTACTAACTTTCTTAGTCTTTTTCAAAGACCTTTTAAAAATACAATTTTGTTGTGTTTTAAACATTCCTAAAGTTTATATCAACTATGGCTAAGTTTTGTGATATTATACAGCTCCATTTCAGTTGCAATTAAACCTTTAGCCACTCTTTGTTTAGGTAAGAGGACATACTTTGCAATGCCAAATTCACCCAGTTAAACTGTTGTAGGATTAAACATGGATATGATTTACTGTATACTTGTATCTTGCCCTATAAATGTGCTGTACGGCTTCTTTTACTCTAGAAGYCTGTCATACGGGCAAACACCCAGTATAAATATGCTGTTAAAGATCAACTCAGATGAGCCACTTTTTTCAAAACTGTATTCGATTTGAAATGTGAAAGGCTGCAATACCCCAGGATATACTTTCCAATTGCCTGAAGACAAGTATTTCATTTGACACTAATGACTCTCTTGAGGTTCACCTTATGACACAAGTCAGTGACCTTTTGTTTGGGGAATACAGAGGGCATTAATACTTTGGTAAATTGAACAAATAATGATAGTTAATAAGCTTACCTTCCTTAAAAGCTACTAAAAGTTCTRAACAGAGAGAGGAAAAATTAAATACATGGATATAAAAGGTCAAATAATCAGCTATGCAGCAATACAGCAAAAAAGAATTACAGTAGATCACAACTGCACGTATATATAATACGACACTACGGAAAAACAAATGTCATTCAGGAACGTATTATGAGTATCTTACGTAAGACACAGAATGTAACTATTCCAACCTAGGCAGTGTCAGGGTAAGACCTCAGGTGGAGTACTGTGTCCAGCTGCAGCACCCCAGTAACAGAGGCTGACAGACTAGAACAAGGCCAGAAGAGATCAYCTAGACATACAAGAGATTTACCACAAATAAATTACAAGAAGAACATTGAAATAGTAGAGTATGTTTAGTCTAGAAAATAGAAGACTAAGGGAAGACACTGTAGGTCTTCAAATATGTAAGGACTGTTATAAACAGGACAGAGATCAATTTTTCTCCAAGTTCCTCCACAGCAGGAAGAACAACAATGTGCTTAAATTTAACATAATTCTATTAATATAACATATGCTGCAAAGCTGTCATAATTTTAAACACTGTTCTTAAAATAGAAGGGTTATCTGCACCACAAAGTTTTGATCTGAATTTGTGTAATGATACTGGAACTAGTTTTAGACTAAGGATTATGCCGTTATCCTGGCCCACTGTTGTCTTTGCAGAGATCTGGATCGCCCTCACCCATTTAAAAGGGTTTACATGAGCCAAACCTTCAGCTTCAATGTAGGCAGCCCCATGGAGAAAGTCAATCACTAGCGTCATTAAGGGATCATCCCTAACTCATGAAGAGAAATCTTGGATGCTTCACCTATACAACTGTAATCATAATCTGCAAGAATCAAACAATTAACTGAAAACCTACAGTTACCACATTTCCCMAAACACTAGAAAATCTGTTTCTAAAATTAAAGGCACAAACTATACTCAAGAAATGAACATTGTAGCATCCATTATGAATTCGTTTACACGGAAGCTAAACATAAATATATGAGCTCAGGCTTGTAGATCTTGGAACTCAAGCCCTACTCAGGCAAACGTGAGGTTTGCAATGTACGTTTTTCCTTGCAATTAACACAAAGAAATAAAAAATAGGTSATTTCCAGCTCTCCTCTGTGCCTGACCTAACCAAATCTTGAAGTGATGAGTAAGAGGGGGAAGAGCAAGGACTTGTGGATGAAGCAATGCTGATGAAATTACTGTCTCCGCTTTTCTCCACCTTTTCATGTCCTGACCAATGAAGGCAATTAATGGTATTACAGTTGCTGCAAATGAAAAATTATGCACACAATCAATTCTCTTTCCTTTGTGGGGAAAAAGAGCACTCTTAAAAACCTTTGATTCAGAGTGGCAACCAACACAAAACTTATTCAGAGTTTCTGCTGGGATACTTTGGGAGCAAAATGCCCTGTAGTGAGAGCAGTACCCAAGTATTTTATTCCCAAATGAGTAATCAGAGGATCTGACAATTCATCTTTGTGTAAATCCCAATGGTGACRTAAACCAAAACAAATTTGATAATGTAATTATAAAGGACCAGAAATATCTTTCATGGATTTCCATTAAATTATAAGAGAGAGGACTTATGATCACTGTACAGTATTTAAGAATAAAAAAAATTACACTAAACTTCTGATAAATGCTGTCAATGGAAGGTATGTTTAGAAAACAGGATAGGATTATTCTAGCACCTGCTTTTTGGTAGTGCACACAGCAGAACTATCAAAAATGTCAACTATTCTGCATCTGTTCATCTGAGATTTGGATTTGTCAAGAAAAACTACATAAAAAAGTCTATCATCAGAGTGATTTATAGAGAAAATCATCAGACAGAAATCACTTTGAAAGCAAATAGGATAAGAATTCCAAAAGACATTTTCTCAAAAAGGAAAAGGGTAACCCTTCTTCCTCTTTTCTCCTGAAAAACATTTATTATTTAAACATACAGCATTTTTCATTAAATACTCCATGTGRTCTCAGGTTTTTAGAATTAGTCCATTAAAAATGCTACTAAAAACATTATTTTCAATATAAAATCATATAAATTCAATACAAAATCTATAAAATATAAAAATAAACACTGTCGTTTAAATTAAAGCCTGTACTTCATTATACTTAAGCACATACATCATTATTAACTACCCTCAAATAGTCAGCACTTCTTGACTGTCAGCATGCATAAGCACAGACAAAGCACTCTAAGCACTAAACAGAATGTGCTTCACTTCACACCTGACCTACGCGAAACACCTCCGCACTTCTAAAATTGAAAGACTGAAATTTGTGCCATTACTATATTCTCATTTTGTTGAGCAAATCATACTTATTTCACAGTAAAAATAGGAAAAGGTAGATAACTTACTAAATTAGTTTCAAAATTTATGCACTTATCTCTCTTTAAAAAAAAAATTCCACTTTTTCAGTCCTTCTGCTCTTAGTGACTTTTGCACAGTCATATAGWGTCAACACATCCAAAGTAAACATTAGATTCATCAAATTCTACAAAGAAAAAGAAAACTAAAAAGAAATTTGAAAACAAGTTGTATATAGAACAGGAAAGAAAGTCACTGTTCCACAAAGTCAAACTATGGGATTTTTTTCCTAACTCTCTACAGATGATTTTCAGTCATGAAGGAAGTTACAATTGTCACCTCCCCCTCCCCCCAGAAAAGGAAAAAACAACAACCAAACTTTAACTTACTGCTCTCTGTTGCATACACCAGCTGTTTCATTCTATAAAATCACATTTCAGGTTTCTGACATCCATACACTGTTGGAAGCATAGTCTTTCCATCTCAAAACTTCCACTTAATTTTGTCTCTGGTGAACTGTTAATCTTTCTGCTAGTCCTGGTTAAAAAGACTTCCTCCCTCAACCTCTCCCCCACCCTCTCCCACCAGCCTTGCAGAGCTGGGCTCAATGCTCGTGCATTTGGCACAGTTAAAATCGATTTCAGAGATGATCTGGCAGTTTGCACAAAAAAGGGTCAATGCCTTTTCAAGATCAATCAAAGTATATCAGAGTTCTCAGTTGGAAATCACAGTAACATACTGCAAATAAAGGGCATTGGTTGAGACACCAAGCCAAATTTGACAATTCCGTCTTATTTAGCAACATGTGCATTTGCCGCCATATGTTGGCGTGACTGACTTCACGGAGAGTGTTGTGAAGACAGTGAATCCTAACAGCTGCAAATTAGTTYTGTGGACATTCTCTTCTATAATATATCGCATACTTGAATACTTCAAGACTATTCAGTCCCTAGCTAGTAAAAGATACGATTCAAAATGCTAAGACTCATTATAATGACTGCTGTTAATAGCTTGTATTAGCCACCAACATTACAGTGAGCTTTTCAACAGATCAGGCGGGTATCACAGGAGCTTGTTAGAGTGCTTTAAAGAGAGACCACACTGTGCTCTCTGACAAGCTTCCCTCTGTTACTTCAAGATAGTTTCCAAACTAATCAACAGCAGACCCTGATGAACTTCTAAAACTGAAGTTGCTCAGTACAGTGCTGATAACAGAACTTTCCTCAATGCTTAAAAACCAGCAAGCTGAAAGCACAGGCTGTACAGTATGCAACCTGAAAGATCAAATCTAGAGGTCCTACTTTCATTTTAACTCTTCCTATTCAGCCAAACAATGATGGCTAAAAACTCCTGGTTTCTGATCGCTAAAATTAACAAAACTACTGAGTACAATTGCTAGATTATATGTAGATTAATCAACAGTGGAATGGTTTTTTTTTCTTCTACCATTGAATGAAAACTTCATAATACAGYTATGGTCTCTAACCAGGCATCAGGTTGATAAGAATTGGGGATAATACAACTAGTTAATTTAAATTCTTTTTTTCTGGAGGAAGATAGTGATTTGAAATTAGTTCATAGCACACCAGGTAAGTCATTAATATGTCCAATACTGAAATGTTCAGTTGGCATCTTGAGCTTCACCTGATAGAAGGATTTAGTGGTTGCTTGGTTTGCTTTGAAGCAAACTGTAACAAAGTAATCAAACATTTCATTCTCATCAGTATTATGTGATTGTCTCAACCACTAAATCCTGGAAGGACTCATTTTTCCTTTGCCCAGGAAATGGGACAGAGGCAGAGGAGAAGGTGCTGAGAATGGAAATAGGCTGACCATGTTTCTTCCAAGTGTAACAGATCAAATTTTCAGTCATCCAGGTAGCCATGGGTAAAAAAAYTTTAAATTCCTAAAAGCCATCTCTATCAGGCTTTACAAATCTCAGTGCTCACTTATTTTTTTTAATTGTTATACTATTATTTGGCACAGGGGGGATAGTCTGCTTTTTGTCTCTATTTATTATTGTTATTTTATTGAGAGTGGAAAAACTGCATGAGTAAAACATAAGGGGCTCCAGTGAGAAAGATTTTGCAATCTCAGAAGGCAAAACAACTAATCATCCTGCACTTCATATAGGAGCCAAACATAGCCATTTAGAATATGAAATATTTCATCTGATTTTATGTGCAGCTACAGAAGAGGGTTTTTGTCCTCCATTTTCACATATTTAAATGAGATAATTTTAATTCGGGAACACTGCTTGGATCATCTGAGTTGACCTTCACCATAATGTAGTTCAAAGAATTTCACTCAATAATTTCTGAGTCAGACCTGTAATCTCTGTCTTAACATCAGCTCTGTGCAAACATCAAATTTTGACTCATTTAATCTGTTTCAATGGTTAATCACCCTCATTTTTAAATTTTGCATCTAGTTTTTGCTCTGAATTGGGCTATTTTCAAATCCCAAATAAATGGCTACTTATTCACTATATATTTATTACTGTAAATCTCATGTCTATAAAGATAGCTTGTAGATAAAAAGCAAGTATCCTTTCTTTTAAATAAAGAATATAAATTAACCTTTTAAATATCTATCTGCAAAGGAATTTTGCCAAACTTCTAATTATGCAGTGCTCTTTTCTATCTCTTACCCAACATTCTTCTTTTTCAAAGCTTATGTGACTGCTGCTGTAACACTTACTGAAAATTTTAGCCTTCAAGATATTACCCACAAGAACTCTCCTTCAAGATACTACCCCCAAGAACTTTAATTGATTTATGAGTATTTACGAGTATTTATGAGCATTTTAGCTGTGTTAGGAGGGTATATGCCCTTATCAAGTATAACATGGACTGGTTTGAGTATCTCTGCATCAAACCACAAATCTACACAACTGTGCATAACAATAGACCATAATTAAGCATCAATATACAACAAAGAAAAAAACAGAACATCTGAACAAGAAAGGCATTAGGGTACAGACAGAATATTAGAGATTTAGTTAGAACTGTCAAAGCTGAAGCAGACTTCAATTTTGCATTGACTTTCTCCCTTTCACTCCCCCAGAGTCCCTTAAATACATCACTWAAAACTGTTTAGTCAATGTCCACCACATATTTTTTAAAAAACCCTAAGAAACTAACTATATGTATATCTAAATCGTAGAACACATAAAAAAGTCTAGGTTTGAAGGGACCTCTGGAGATCATGCAATCCAACCTTCTGGTGAAAGAAAGGCCTTAGATAAGCTAGCTCCAGTGAGGTAGATTCCTCCAATTCTCTAAATTTCCAGGTGGAATTGTTCCTGAAGCAACTTTTGCCTGTAGCCATGTCACCATGCACCCCTGTGAACAGAGTAACYACCCTTCTTGTATTAAAAGACTGTGACTAAATACAAATTGCATTCCAAATTAAAAAGGATTATCCAGAATTTAGAAGAAAGGAAAGAAATGCAGTACATCAGCCAGGAGAGCCTATGCTTCTCCTACTCTCCTGCGTACATAGCTTATCCATACCTGGGAACTGGGGCACACACAGCTAAGATTATAGCTGAATCAGCAGGATCCAGTWTCAGAACTCTCTCGTGAGACTTGTATTGAGTATGTTTGTAGCGACACAGCTACTAAAGCAGTCTTACTTCATTTGAGCACACAAATCTGTATGCATATATTCATTTTTTTCTAATACTATCTATTTTTGAGAAACTTTCTGTCAGAAGCACTGCCTTCTTCATAATCCGAAAAATTTGAAAACACTCCATTTGATCTCGTGCAGAAACRGTCACATTTGATAGTACTTTTTTCTGCTAACATTTTACCTAACTTTTTTCTTTGACTCCAAAGGAAAAGAGTTATTTTTCCCGTAGACTTCTACTGCCCTCTGTAGGATTATTTTAAATAAATTATTAGCAACAAACAAGTAAGAGCATAAAAAGAAAAGGTGTAAGCCTACCAGGGACATTACTATATCACACCATACAAATCCCAGAGACTGCACATTAACACAGTGATTCCTACAGYTTCATAAATTTAAAGTTTTAATTTTATAGACCATGGATACAAATAAGGATGGAATAAACAGGATATCATTGTGATAACACAATGCTGTCAGACTCCCGAGCCTGCAAAATGCAAACCGAGTGCCTGAAGATCAGTGAAGACAGCGGATGGTGAAGGTATTCAGAGTTAGTCAAGAAGGCCCAGCTTTTTGCAGAGCCGAGCATCCAAGGCATGTCRAAAAGGACTCTCAGTTGTGAGTAGCCATATAAACTGCTGGAATAGATCAATGAGAGAATTTACACATCAAGCTCCTAACTGAAGTTGCCTGCATCATTTTTTTTTTTAAGTTTTGTTCCTGCTATTACCTAGGATACATTTCTGCTGCTTCTTCCTGTAGGCAAGAAAATATATTTCTAAATAATTTTATTTAGAAATAAATTCTAAATTGGACAGATAAACACAGTTTTCCCCCACYTTTTAATTTGGAGATTATATTAAATTATTAGAAGGATAAGGCAAAATAGAACCTTAGGATAACTAGTAACTAGCAATTCACATACAGACATAGCAATACAAAGCTCATGCATCTGTTTAAATTCCTTAGAAATATTTTTAGGATGAGTTCAATGGTGACCTTGGGTGGTGGAAAATGTTTTTCAAGCTGTACACTATTTACAGTGGTACAGGACAAAATAGTAAACCAAAGGTGTATTTGAATATGCATGGAGTAAATAACTTTGACAATTCAGATGCAAATTAAAAGGCTCTWATTACATGAAATGATTACAATGACCTAAAAAATCACAGGCCTGAGTRGTTCATTATTCCCCCACAACCTGAAAATGTAATTAGACTTCATTTCCATTTTTCTTTTTGTTTGCAAAAAAAGCCTGTAAGAGCAATTACACACATTAAAACACCCTGTCTAGAATACTACTACAGTTATAAATGGCTAATCACTGTGAAAATAAGTAAAAAAWTTACCATGGTGTGTTACCATTTTATGATGTAAGACTTATAAGCACTGAAATTCCTGTGAGCTTGAAGGGAATTTTGCATTTAAGTGTTTGCATATAGAGTTTAGAGAAGCAAACCTCTCTTTGCTTTCTTCCAATTACTCTCTTTGATTTTAATGTGCTGGGGCTAACTCCAGAAATCAAGTTAAATTTTTTACATCCTAATCTTAAAGAGGGAATCCTTAAGACTGAATTAGATGCCTAAGTTGTCCTTACAATATCAGAGAAGTACGAGTATCGAAAGGGGTGTCAGTGAGCGTGCCTAGTCTGAGAAAGCAAAAGAAGACAACATTGTCCCTTTAATGAAGATTCTGGACAGCAACAAGACAGCCTGTCCTGACTTCAGGCTCTGTGGTATTTCCTCTGAAAAGGAAGCAGGCTCACATCTTCCATTTAAGTTATGGGCAGATTTCTCTTTCTCCATTTCCTTCTCCAAAACATGCAATGGTGCAAGTAGTGGGTTAAAAAAAAATTAAATAAACAATCCTCCTTCCCAATCATGTAGACTGAAGAACACATGAATTGACTGTAGTAGGGGAGACCAAACATCTATTTCTCTCAGTCTCTAGTCTCCACTAGTGGCCCATAGGAGATGCACAGAGAAGAGGGCAAACACAGGGCAGGCTACTCGGGTTGAGGAATTTTCCACATATGTTTCATTAGTCCAGGTTATAGTGATTTAGTCCAGCAAGAGTTAAGAAGGCAAAGAGCAAAAATGCTTCAAGTTTTTAGTGTTAGGTGAACAAAGACTAATAAGGAAAGTGAAATACCAGTTTAAATTATTTTAAAAAAAAGTCTTTGCACTGCTGTTCTGCCTAATTTTTGTACTATTTTTTGCATACGGAGGAATAATAACTTGTCAGCTGAATAATTTGACTACCCTTTAGGTAGATAGTTCTATAAATACTCATTTCTCATCATAATCCATCTCTTTAGAAAGATAAGCTGGTTACTGAAGAAGCTTCAGTATGCTTCGGAAGAAGTATTAGAAATGCCTGAAAGAAGAGGCTGGATTTTTAGGTTGACAACCTACATATGTCGCATTAAATGCTCAGAATCTTAGTTCTGATAAGAACTTCCAGTCATAAATTGTCATCTTAAAAAATGAAGAACTTGGACTTTACTATGAAAATATAACCATGACACAAAGTATGGTCCCCTCTATAAGACGCAAAACCAGTCAGTCTGAAAAATTCTTGGCTTAATTTAATTGTAACATTGTCAGACAAGCTGACTGACAAACTGCTAAGACAATGCAAGTTTTCTGACCCATATCCCATATTTTGGAAATGAGACTTACTTGATCATGTCTATCAGTCAGCTTTCTCCTCATAAGTTTTGAACTCTTTGACCAAGTATGACATTGTGTTCCTATCAGTTTCCTGAAATATTTGCACTTGGGAAAAAGACCCAGATTAGTACTACCACTGAGAAAAAGCTTTAGAGTTCAAGCTCTCTCTTCCACCTGCCCTAGCAGSTTACCAACCATGCAAAAGTACTGATCATCCGGCCAAAAAATAATGCCTCAGGAATAGTCATATCACACATTGCATCTCGCCAATACAGTAGTTAGTGCACACTAGCAAAAGGGGAGAGAATTGACAAGAAGGAGACAGAAAAATGTTGGGGACATACTATACAGGAAAACGTTTGATTATTTCCACCATGCATGCTATAGCTTGCTCTGTGTTTTTCTTTTTTCTTTCCTTTTTTTTAATGAAAGCCAAATATAATTCAGATTTAGAGATGAACACTGCACACCGAAGAGACAGCTAAGTCATTACACTTCATACAATATAATCAACAGGTTGCCCAGAGAGGTTGTGGAGTCTCCTTCTCTGGAGATCTTCAAGGCCCGCCTGGAGGCAACCCTGTCTAACATGCTCTAGGTGACCTTGCTTGAGCAGGGGGGTTAGACTAGATGATCTCCAGAGGTCCCTTCCAACCTTACTGATTCTATGATTCTAAAATACTAAAAATAAATTTCAAAAATAGATTTATCAAGTCAGAATGTTGCTACCTTATTACCTTATACTCCTATTTTCCACCGTAAATTTAATATTTTTCTTCTACGAGGTCTGATCTAGGTGATTCAGAATGCCCCTAGAGGATGCTGAGGCCTCTCCATTGCCATCATTATGAGATGGGGTTAGAGCTGTAATTGCAAGCTCGGGAAAGAAAAAACATAATTTCCTGAACAAAAACAAGTATGAGAACCACAGACAAGTTGGACCAGACTTGTGTTTTTCTCTCATGCAAAATATTCATTAGTGCACTTACAGCAAGGAGACTTGAGCCTAAAGGGCAAGACTGCCAAGTCACTGTAAGAAGATAGTAACAGCACTGAAATTCAACACTGATCTATCTCTGTAAGTGCAATGACTTTGTTAAAAATAAAAATTAGCTACCAGCCTAAGCTAACAATTTGACTATATTGCACAAGAATGAATTGCTCAACTCTCACCAGTTATACCCACTTTTAAAACTCCCACAATAAGTGCTGCATTACAAAGCTCAGAAATACAAACTCAAGCTATTGAGTACTGTCAAATTACTAATTTAATGGAAGTCAGTAAATGTAATTCAAAGAGCTTCTGCTCCTCAGAGACAACACTGTACTTAGCATTTCTGATGCACTGCCCTACACACAACCAATATCTCTGAAACATTCATAAAACTATAGCATATTCCTGCTTATAAGCTCTGCATTAAATGATCCTTGAAATTAAATCTAAGTCACATATTTTTCTAATTTAAAGCACTGTTGACAAGAGAGGAGGAAAGGAAAGCCATAGAGCCATTTATCACATAAAAACACTAAGGAAACCTTCAGTGGCCACTTTCCATTTCCAGCAAGCTACGCATCAAAATGTCTTCTTTTGCATTAATTTTCTACTCTCCCTTGTCTGGGTTTGATACACAAACAAATGGTACTTATGAAATATATTTTTGTGTGTGACTTCAGGACACCAAGTCACAATAACTTCAGTTATACTGAAGAAGGAATATACCTTTCTCAACCAAAGCCAATTGTTTTTCAAAATCTAAATGTCATCTGTTTACAACACTTAAGTACTAATTATCTTACTCTTGGAGGATTCTTCCTAGAACACAGTAAGCCTTTTAGAGATCCCAACATCAATACCATTTAGACTTCACCATGTACTTTCCTTTCCTAGTGTTTGCCATACACCGGACTGTTCAGAGAAAGTATCTTAGAGTACTCCTAAGGAATTACACATGCAGTTAAAGCTCTATTAATAATTTATATTGTTTCTTTATTTTTTTCAATCTTGAATGAAAGCAATTGATGTTAGCAGCTGCAACAGAATTCAGGCCAGCTATAGGCCCAGTGACATTTTAAGAAGAAACTCTGCCAGAGGTATACTGCCCCATTAGCTGAGAGGAGTGTGCATTGCTCATGCCAGCAGACAAGAAAGGCTGTTTCAAAAGCGTCTTCAAGGAGAATAACAAATCAGGTAAGGATATCACCCAAATTGCTCCTTAGCTATTACAATATCTAGGATTCTTCTTGCGATGCCTCTTTCGAAAGAGACAGACCTCCAGGGCTCAGATCCTCCTATTTTTGGCATCTGTCTCACATGTGTGCCTTCAGCTGAACTAGCTGAGGCTCAATCCAGATTTTATGCTATCTATGATAYGAAGAAAGTCAGACTGTGACACATCTTTTGAATTTAAATAAGTAAAAAAATAAAGAAAAGGATAGGAACAGTCAAGTTTTAAAATATACATAATCAAGAATCTTTGATGTTCCTATATAGACTTGAACTGGATCCAAAAAATCAAATCTTTATACAAATATCCAAAATTTGCTTTGACTGGTGAATTTTAATGGAACAGAATAGATGTTCCAATACTTCTTGCCCGCTTCTAACCATAAGATGGGATAACAGAGAGAAGTTGGCTGGCAGGAAAAGCTTACAATGACACCTGTAACTCTGAGAATCTAAAATCTGTGATTCTTCTGTTTTTTCAAAATYGTAAAACTGGGAAGTGAGTACAGTCCAACTAAACAAGAGCAGAAACCAGCTGAGAGTGTGCTTCAGTCACAAACTCAGCTGTTACCAAGGGCTGCCTTCCTGTTGCTTCTCCCTTTCTCTTGTGGTATTTTTTTCACCTTCAGCTTCCCATTTTGCCTTTCTATAGTTTTCCTCCTGCYGCTTTTAATCTAGGAAGACTAACTCAGCTGACCCAACAGGGAGAGTTACTCTCTGAACCCCTGGCTGAAGCCAGAACAGCAGGTAAAAGTGACATCTTAAACAGCTCAGTACTGGTGTAAGTTTGACTGACTTTACAGCAGCTGGTAAGACCCTGTGCTTGGTGTTTCTTCCCTCAGCAACTATGCTGCAAATAAAAATCAGTACCACTACTATAAGTATATTATCTCTTATAGGCCAGAGATAACTGACATTATCTATACAAAACACTCCAAAATGGAGGCACCCAAACAAGTGGGTATCTGAAATACGTCTTTTGTGTCTAGCCCAAAATCACAGAGCCACCATATGCCTCTTTTTGCCCTAATTATACTTAGGTGTAACTCGAATATAAGAAAGAAGATTGACTGGTTAACCAAGCTGAGCTCTGCTGCAATTAATGCTGTCACCTACCGATGGCTCATGYCACAGAGGAGCTTTCAAAATATGGCTGAAGCAGTTTAAAAGCTCAGCTGCTGAATGGGGCAGTCATACTCYGATTTTGTCTTCTTCTTCTTCCTTGGCTGGCTTTGGCCTTGTGTTTTTGCCTGACCCTTTAGTGAGCTGACCGAGTTCAGTAACGCAACAGAAAATTAACCAAAAAATGTAAAAGTGAATGGATTTCTGCTGCTTTTAAGGAGTCAAAATTAGTAAGTGGGTCAGATAAATGCTGGCAGAAAGGAAAGAGAGGGAACATGCACAAAGGAAGAGAAGTGAAGACAAACCCACAAGGAAATGGAGTAGAACTGTCCTTTTTAATAGCAAGGCATTATAATATCGCTTGAATCACCTTGTAAAAGCTTATCATGAGCAAGGAGCATCTTGGAAGGTAGTCTGATAAAATTAGAAGCTACAATAAAAAGATCTCTTGATAGCACTAATACTGCAGAACTCTGTAAARATACAATTACCAATTATTGTTTGCATGTCAGGGCTGAGAAATGGCTAGGTTTAACTGAAACCAGACAAAAYAGTAAAAAGAAAAGTCACAATAAGATCTAACCAATCCAAAGTTGTGAACGCTGTGAAGTAATTAGGCTTGTGGAGTTGATTTTACAATGGAAAAAGCTATCTAAGGGAAGAGGGGAAGYAGAATGCATCACTGTCAACATTAGCAACTTTTCTCTTGTGAGAGGGGTGGTAGAAGAGATAGAGGAAAAATATTAAAGAATCAACAAGAAAGGAGGAAGTACAATATGAGRAGGAAAAGAAAGCTAGCTCATGCAATTACTTTTGCTGTAGTAGTTAATCTAGCAACTACTGTTTGAACGTATACAATCTATATTACTACAAATCACCAAATTTAATTCTACCAAGGAGCTAAGTTTGGCTTATAAAAACAGTAGATACAAACAGTGAATTTGTTTTTTTTTCTGTATCATAAAGAGCAAGAGAGCCAAATCTCAATGAAAATATGAAGGTATTCAGGCAAACTTTCAGCTATCTGCTTCTGAGATTTCAGSAGTACTGAACTTCAGAGAACWAAGAACTGGTAAGTGGAATTATTTTGTYTAGAAAAAAATACAATGAGTTCCCTAAGTTTAGAAATAATTTGAATATCTRTACCRGAGTCAAATAAAAAGACAATGCAAATTTTCATCCAAGAAATACTGAGTCATTAAAGACTGCTCTGTTCCTAATTATAATTCAACAAGAGGCTGATCAAGAATACATGAAATTAATAAAGTGATTCCCCTTAATTTCAATTAGTTTTAGACTGAAATCCAAGACTTTTATCYGGTCGTCATAGGGCCAGCTCTGGCAGAGATTGATTTCCTGCTTTATGTTATGACTAAATCAAATAGATTTTCAGGAAAACTCAGATGAACTTGCACACTGAAACTTCATGACTGTTGGCATTTAACCTGTTTTTAACCATCTTTTCATTTTTTTAAAATAAAGATTTGTGTATGCGAGAAATGATCATTCATCCATCCTTTAATGTAATTGGCACTCACACTTTCATACCAACTCTTTGCTCACTACCTACCACAAGGATAGTATCTTTTTCCACTTTAGTCGTAATAAAAACTTACCTACTCCAGTCAGAATGAAACAGTTACTAAAAATTTACTTGGGGGAGGTGCCACTTACTTTAGAATATGTGTATAAAAGTAAAGATCAAATGAAAGCTCAACAAAGATTTCTTTGCAAATGGACATATATCAATTTGAGATAGCCTCACAACTTCTGGAACTCTATGGAAAATTCAGTTTTCCCTGAAGAAAAYCACACCAAAGAGAATTTGGGGAAATACCAAAATTTCAAGCACTTACCTTTCTCGTTGCTACTTGTTGGTGTAGAAGGGGAAATTCCAGGCTTAGATTTGTCATAATTGTTAAAGCTCTGGCTGCGTCGATTGTTGGCACTAATAGAACCACGAGTTTTGGCCTCACTGCCTGCAGCGGACACCCTCGTGGTAGGGCCTGGAAGTCTGATGAAATAATTACAGTCAGATGAAATACATAAAAAAAAAGCATGCTGGGAAAGAAAAGATACTACAGAATACCATGCATAATCTGAAAGGAAAAGGATCAATATCACAAATATATGCATATAAGGTTTTATAAGGAACTTCAAAAAGCCGCAACACATCATCCTAGATAAAAAATATATAGTGAAAAAGCTACAATGTGAACTGTTTTACATCAGGAAAAAAAATGTTGAGTCAGATCCTTCAATAGCTCTAATGTGATTTTTCAGCTAAAAATATATTCAGGAGCCAGTTCTGGTTCTGAAATTCCTGCTTAAGTTGACTAATAGTGGACTTGGCAAACAGGCTAATTGTTTCTAATGGACTAAACATAGAATACCTTAGACTGCCTAAACTGAGCRAAGGTGTTTTTATAGACTCTCCCTACATACATTTTTCTTCGTCAGTGATCTTTAATGATCTCCTGCCATAAATCTTGTAAATCAGAAACAGTTGCAGTAAATTCAATGGATTATACTACTTGCAAAACTGGTGCAAGTTTAAGACTAAATGAGACTACTGTTCTTAAACAAAGTTGCTGAACAGGGCTGTACTTAATTTGGAAATAACAGTGAGACAGAACATGGCTGCCAACTTCGTTTTTCCCTGTAGGGAAGCTCATTACGTCTGTGCTTGGAAAGCTGCAAAGCTTAACAGCCATTCCCTGGGAAAGATTAACTTGGGACTATAAAATCATACAGAGCTCAAGTTCTGTCTCTTAGCATGGTCACTTTATCGATGAGCAGGTATAAGCTTTGGTTYGTCTGAAAGAGGATGGCAGTAATCTATTTCAGACAGCAATCTATTTTTCAACATCGACTGCCTTTCCTTACTACAGTCTGTATTTTACTAGTTATATCTTGCAGAAAACTTAGTTAAGATTCTTTAAGTAAACAGGAAGGGACACTTCTTTTATGCTTTTCAGGTAAAAGAGAGGGGGAAGAATTTTCTAAAAAGTCTGACAGAATTAGGGAAGCAGCTGGCATCAYATTTCAGAGCAATGTGTTTGCTTAAGTCCTTTAAAGTTAATGTTTATACATACAGTTTTAATGTTTGTCTGCACTAACGAGCACAGATTTCTATATTCCAAATAAACAAAAAATATAAATATTTGGTAGTTCTTCAAAATACATACTAAAGACAAACAGCTCACTATTTTAAAAAGTAATGACATCACATTAAATACTAAAAGAATCTGTTCACATCATACACAGTAACACTGAAAGGGAAAATTCTTTGCTGTCTTTGTATTTTCAGTATGGTGGAATCACTCTAAAACATTTTTTTCTCTAAGATATGCAATCAATGTGTCTTAAATAGTCTCTGCCAATAATGGCTAAAATGAGGAAGTCTCTGTTGTCAGAGAGCCAGGGTATGCAACAGATCAAATCACTTTTATGCACAAGGGAAGGAAGAGTAGCCAGGAAGAGCTTCTTGTGATGCTAAATCAACCAACTTCTCAAAGACTAGCGAAGGAACAGAAAATATGAAAAGAAACATGAAGGAAAACAGCAAAAAAGTCAGCAGCTGCATGCACATGCTTTAAAAGCTCAAGKAGGATAAAACATATGGGCATCATTCAAAAACAGAACAAAAAAATAATTTCTAAATGCAAACCACTGCAGATTTGGCACAGCACATCATGGTTCTGAGGTTTACTTTGTTGAACCCTTTCAGACAAACCCCTCAATTTATCCAATATTTTGGAGGATGAACAGCCCTTCCCAACACTGGGGGGTGCTAGAAAGTTGTACAGAAGGATCACTGCAGGAAAGTGTAAAAYGAGAATTCCCTAGAGACCCTTTACCACTGTAAAGGAGACTACAGAGGAAGAAGTAAGGGTAAAAGAGGGAAAAAAGCCAAACACTCTTCATAACAACTGTTGTGCTGTTCTTGAGAGCTTAGAAGCCATCAAGACAAGAAAGCTCATACAGTTTTATTTTGCTTAATGGGCAATGAACTAGGTTTCTTTCCATGTAGGAAGAAAGTGCAAGGTACCTCAGCTGAAAGCCTCTACAGAAGAATAAAAATTGTTCTGCCTCTGGGCCAACCACCTCAGCACGGCTACGGGAGCACCTCAYACTGGGAGGGCAATTTTCTAATAGGGCTTGGCATCAGGCAAGGGATGGTGATCTTGCGCTGATGGGTAAGAAGAGGCTCCCCACACACGCATGCACAGGTTTGGCAAACCAAGCACATTCTCAAGTAACTAAAGCTACTCAGACCATATGACCAGCTCATAAAGTGACAAGTTTTAAATTCAGTCAGTATTGCCACTGCCAATAAAAATGTACCCAGAATAAAAATATACATGCTGGCAAACACTCCAGAAGAAGATATCATTCCTCTTATACCATTTATTTTGGTATTGATTTCATAGAGCTGTCTGTGAAATCCAARAAAAAATCAGGGAATTAAAGGAGAAGTTTCTAGCTTCTTGCTATTAGAGCCACAGTACTGAGCTCCATTACTACTCTGTAGTACCATTTCTAGGCAAATATGAACTGTCGGGCCATAAGTATGATTAAGACGGAACATGAAAAAGAAACATGGAGCATTAGAAWAGGGGTTATAATGCAGACCTTCCCTGCTGTCATATAAGAAATAAGACGGGGGAAAAAATMCAAATTTTAAAGCAGTACTAATATTCTCTGTAGAGGAGGACAACCAGCTAAGTAGTTCATTAGTTGGATAAAAATGGTAAATCATATTTCAGAAGCTCAGTAAAATGGCAAATAATGGCTTACTAATGATGTTGAACTATAGATAAGTCCTAGTAAAMTATTTTTATATACAGTAGTGCAGAAGTAGTAAAAGGAAACTTATCATCAATAACTGCATTAATAACACTTACAGCAACTCTTATAAGTGCTGAGATGAGATGGTCATAGAAGCTGGCATGCAAATAATTTCAGGAAAAATAGACTGAAATATCATTTTCAGGGAGATCAGATGTTCTCAGCTCTGTAACACTGAGGAGTGCAGAAGCTTTGATGAGACATATCCATAGGATGCTGTTTCGCCTCACATAGCACATATGGTGCACATCCCATTTGCCAGCCCAGAGAGCACTAGCCTGATACTAGCACTTGCAATTATGCACAGATAAATATGACTAATACACATATGTATAGTGGGGAGAGAACTCCCAGAACCATGTTTTGTTCTCAAGAGGGAAAGCTCCTATGGAYGCCAAAACTAAATATTTTCTTGCTAGCAGAAATACATTCCACATTTGAAAAAAAGAAAAAAAGTTAAAATGGGTCTGACACTTCCGTGTTTCATCTGTTTGCAAAATTCCAAGTTACAAACAAGGAGGTAAATATTTTTAAGGTGACTCCTAAACATGCATCTGGAAATATTGCAAAAAGGGTTATTCATGCTTTGCAGAGGATGAAGAAATGCTAACCTAGAAGACCTTTTCTGACCAAGAGTGAATCGGATGATTTTGCTTTGAGATGAGTCCCTGGGAGATGCACTGTACGACAAGAAAGAAAAAGTGGAAGAAAACAGTGAGCAAAGAAATGTTTTTTCAAGCCACTGAACTTAAATTACTAGTTTTATGGAGGGGAGGATTTTTTTATTATTATTCTGAATAAATTTCACAAGAAAAAAAGCTTCTYCTCTAAGTTTAACTTCAAGTCAAAACTGTATTAAATCTGAAATGAATTAATTTTTATAAGGTAATGCAGGTCAATTCTGCATGCAAAATCAAACTTTATTACTCAGTTTCTTATCAATCTTGTCTTGTATATGATTCAGCAGAATCTGAGCAATTTCATAACTTAGTATATTCTAAGAAAGCATTATGACACTACTTTATCAACTTCCAGTTAAGTATTTTTAAGATATTTGAAACCCAGTCCAATCCATATAATAGACTGCAAGTACCAAAGTAATATTCAAATGATTCAATGCGCTTGTTATACAAACAAGTCATAGAAATCTGATGTTAAACAGATTTCATCTTTGTTTTACAGCAATTAGTTCCTGCACAAGTCATTACATAGTAGCAAGGCAAGCTACCTCCAATTATACAAAAACATTTTTCCATCTTAAATGAACATAAAATATGGAGAAATACGTAAGGAAAAATGAAACAAGCTTCAYGAAATGTCTCAATTGGAAGGCCTCACTTTAAGAGCTTATACTCCAAGAAAACAAGTATTTCAAGTAGTGTTCACCTTAATCTCTGTTCTTTTAATACAAATAAGCCTTAACTTAATTTGTTTTATTTTAAAACAAACATGTCTTCATACCTTAGCAAACGTGCATATATAATTTCAGCCTTGAAACCTGCCTACTTATTCGTACTAAAATCCACACTCTCTTACCAGTAAAATAGTTGGATAAGCAGAATGCTGTAAGAATAAATGTGTGCACAGTGGTATGGCCTTCAAAAATCGCATTAATTTTAACTTGAAAGAGCACCTCTAGGATTAAAGACATTCAATCCACGCRCACTCCTTCCATTACCTATATTATATTCTAGGACTGCCAAAAAATGCCAATTGCAAAATTATTTTTCATGTAAGCCAGCAGTTTATTGTTTTTGACCAACAAACCTAAATTGGACTTTGACTGTCACCAACTRTGATGAGCTCTATTTCTTTTACCAGGCCCAGACTCTTCCAGGCTTCAGGGAGGACTCTCCTTGTAAATGGAAAACTGAAGTTATTTTTCACAAGTCCAAGGTACATTYACACCATACTAGCAATGATATATGTGCTTTGCTAGAATAAAGAAGCAAAAAGAATACTGAGAAAAAAACCCTTAGAATTAACTGTGGTTATTCTGTCTAGCAGGCACTTTATGCCCATAGAGCTGAACATTTCTAGCACTGGGAACATATTTAAGCACCTCTATCTTGCTTTCCAAAGATGTGAAGTCAGTTGCTACTCAGCATGTGAAACACTTTCTGTTCTAAAGCAGAATTAAAGAAGGAAGCCTCTTTGGTTTTCGAAGACCTTTAACAAGAAGAAAGAAAAAAGATGGAAAAAAACAACTTAAAGGAAATTTCCCCACCTTGACTGCATTTCTGGTTGTGCTTTTAACTGATGCTGTGCAGCTTGCTGGGGCTGTTGGCACTGTGCTGGGAGTGAAGCTGGCACCTGCTGCTGCTGTAGCCCGACCTGGCACTGAGCTGGAGGCCCTGCTTGCTGGGATACTGTGGGAGGCTGCTGGGATGGATGGTGCTGCGGTTGCTGTTTCTGTGGCTGCTGCTGCTGTTGCTTGTATCGAGACAAACTGAAGAAAAGGCCCAAGATGGCCTTTAGATTCCCATTCCTGATTTCTGTAAGGCAATTTTCAGAAGTCATTCATCAATCACTAGTTGTTGTTTCTTTCTSACAGTACAGTGGGTCAGCCACTGTGCTGTTCATAATGCTGTCTGAACTCAATTCCTTTAGGATATGACARACTTTCCGCAAATCTGATCAGTACTACAGCTGATTACCAGTGAGCACCAATCACAAATAAATAACTAATTTCTCCCCTGCAGTGACTGCAGCGGATGTCTTCCATTTCTGCGATATCCTGTCTGTTAACATGGGTATGCCTAAATAGATAGTTCCTTTAATTAAAGTAGCCAAAAAAAAAACATCACAACAACAAATGTATTAATAACATCACAGTGTAAATGATTGCACAGTTCTAAATTTTCATGAGGAGGAGAAATTGCTCAGTTATCACATACCATCGTATCATTTCTCATATATCAAACTAATTGTTTCCTTTAAGAAAATCTGATGCAAGTTTTGCAAACAGGAGATCAGCTTACTGTGTGAAACTCCTGTATTAAAGCACATAACTACCAGTTTTAAATCATCACAAGGTAATAAAGAATGGACGTACCTAATGTATCTAAAGGTAGCTTGACAGTGAATGTATGCATTTTTTAGTTCTTAAAAGTCTTCCTGTTCTTTTATGCAATATATAACATAAAAAATTACAAACAAACAAAAACACAGTGATTAAAAACAAGTACAAGAACATGCAGTTAAGAACTACATCGTAATGCATACACATGAGGACCAGTTTGGTGTTATGGACAACTTTAATAACATGCGGTGATTAAATCATTTATCATGTTTAATTTCCTAAATTTAAAAAGTGAGTTGTGTAAATAAATAAAATCACTATCACATTAAACAGTTTAATTTTTGAAAGCACTTGATAGAGCACTTGAGCTAATAAAACTTACTGTTGCTCCGTGCTTTCTAGTATCTCTGCATGGTCTAGTGCAAGAGGGGGATGAGAAGCAAACATGGCAAGACAGTGGCCAAGCAGAGGGTGAGAATTAGAATCCTTATTTCTGTTCCCAATTCTGGWTGAAAGTTTGCTTAGACTTTGTAACAGTTCCATTTTATGCTTTATTCCTCTTTCAGGCACCTTTCTCCTCCCATTGCTCACCTTTGTTGCCTTACTTGTTTTAGATCTTAATCCCCAAGCCCTTTACCCAGCAAAGCTTAGCCTCACCTCTTAAAATTTTTTTCSCCTTTCTACATTAACTTCCAACTTGGATCTCCTTGTCTAACCCCTCTCGATCCACTTTTCCTTTGTAGCCATTAATCTAATTTACTTTCTTCCTTAATTTTGTTTCAGCCCATGCTCATCTCCTCAGTGCCTTATACACTGTACCTAAGTGGCCCAGCTCATTACTCAGACCCAGGATATTCCTCTCCTCTTCTGCTCCTTGGCTTAATCTCCTTGTTCTTTTTTTCCTCCCTGCAATCTGGCCCCTTCCCCAGCACTTTTTCTCACTACTGTCCCCATTCCCTTGTTCAAATGGTTCTCAGTCCTGGGGCCCTTGATCAGTCACTCTGTCTTCCTGYGCTTAGCCAATTTTAGTCTCTTCCCGGACAGTGGGATCCCAGCGAAACCTGCCTGTTCTCTTTTTCTCAGGCTATCCCTGCTCCCATGCAGTATCATGCCACAAACTCAATCTTCTACCGCTTCCATCAACAGGCAGTTTCCTTGTCTAATCTACCTGTGTTTAGTTAGGGAGGACAGCTAATGGAAGTAGACAGTAAAATAAAATAGGCAGTAAAGACAGTAAAAAGGTTCTCCCTATCTTCAGTAGAGAACTATAATTATTCATGGCAATTGTAAGGAAAGTACCACTCAGTCACAAGCTGAAGCGTAACTAAACATTCCCAGAGGCACTGAGAAGCTTAACTGCACAAATACAGGCCAGAAGGAAAAAAATTACCATGGATCTACACATTTATACTTAGGAAATTGATACGCAGTTGGAAACAAAAACTCACTTTCAATGTGAAGTGAGAGGCAACCGTAACAATAGCTCCATCTAAAACCTGTTGCTCTCTCTAACTGTGCATCTCTGCTGTATTTATCAGAAGTCTGCTTTTAACATTTCTCCAGGGTGACAAAAAATAATGATGAAAAGAAAAATTTCTTTAAAGAATTTCAAAAGAAGTAGCGCCTTTCCCTGTAGGTTTTAAGCAAAATATTTCAAAACATACTTTTAGAAAAAGTTCTGTTATCTTAAAGATAGACCAAGGTAATTCACCTGGCAGTTTGCCCCCGCACTTTGTACAAAGAGAGTACTTCAACCTCATTAAACTCTGCCAGTTAGGATGGTCTGAATTGCTTCCTGCTTTAGGTCCCTTCTTGTCCATGTGTTAGCTTAAATATGCACATTAACTTGGATAAGGATGGACATGTAACCCACTCATTTCAAACTTGGAGCCCCAAAAGACTGATTCTGTATACTTGAAAYAAACACTCCAGATGTTTTAGAAGAAACTGGAATTTGTTTTGAAGGGAATCCATCCAGATTCACCAATTGGAAATTTCCATTCTTTAACATCTCCATTGCTACWTGTTACACCTACAGTTTTAACTTCCACCTTTACAGGTTGTCTGTCATCCTCTTCCTTATTCACAAAAATACAATGGACTCAACAGAAACCRGGCAAGGAAGAAGAAAAGGTAAAGAAAAGAAAGATTTGTTGAATAGATTACTTCAGAAATGTCATTATCTGATTTTTATGACACTAACAAATGAAGTATCTTGACTTTTTTACAAAATATGCATATCAGGTACTACTTATTATATATGAAATACAAAACAAAGCAAAACAATGAAGAAAAAAGATCTATTACTGTTATTCAGTCAAGAGCTTATTTTGTGTCTGATTCTGCAAAGCTTGTGGCACTAAGAATAAAAAGAGCAAGTTTACAATGACTAGAGTTAGCAGGAGTAAAAATTGAGAATCACTACATATTCATTAATTTTCATCTACCCTGACAGAAAATAGGGTTCTCACATATATACATTATTCATCCCCAGAGATAGTGGATGCCTGCTTCTATTGCTTTGCACAAGCCTTTTCTGGTTGACCACAGAGGGGCTGTGCAGACAGTGACAACCAACCCTTCTTTAGTTCATGTAACAGGGGAGACAAGATGGCCTACTAAAGAAAACAAAATTAAACAAGTTGGAAATTCTGTCCATAGGAAATGATAGCAGGTGAGAGAAAGAAACACATTTGAGACATATAGGTCTGAATTTGAAACAAAATTTTGAGAAGCAGATGTACATCCTAGCTAATCCAGGATATATCATGAAGTGTAGTGAGTCAGCTTCAGTCAGTCCATRCTCTGTGCTGACTCTAAGCATTATTTTTTCCCCTAGATCCGCACATCTCTTCTGGTAGTTTAAAGAGTAATTTTTTTGAAAAGTGTATATAAATGTGTTCTTTCACTGTACCGGGCACTTTGGGATGGAGTAAATTGAACTTCAGAGCACTCACAAAGTAGAATTTTGGAAAAAAGAAATTCCAGAAAAAGCTTGAGAGTAGAAGGTAGCAGATCATGGACTATCCAGAGCCTATTTCCATAACAGCTCAGTACCAGAAAGCTTGTACAGAATGCCAGCAGAAAGGCCAACAAAACAGAAAACTAGTCGGACCAAAGGCATCCGAGCAATACACAGGCTCAGCGTGACAGAATCAAAACTTGGCAACACAGTAAGTGTCTCAGGTATGTTTAAGGTAGCACTGTGAGATATTTGTGCTGTGGAAAAAACATCTGCCTCGACATCGCTAAGGAAAAGAACTAAAACAGATTAGTGGCTCTGCTTGCACTGTATGTACACTGAAATTCATTTATCTATAAAAGCATGAGTTTCATTTCAGAGGAAACAGCTAAGTTCAGTAGTGGTTGTTCCAAAGTCTAGCAAGATGCTTTCTTTCATCACTTCATGGTTTTATGATTTGCTCAGCTGATCGCTATCCAGCTAATCTGTTACACAGAGGAGGTGCAGCTGCTATCATGAAGTCAGTTTGAGTTTCTATTGCACATTTATGGTCTCCATAATCTTCAAAATCTTGGCAGTGAGGAAATACCGTGTGAAGGACAGAAAGATTAACTGGAGGGCCAGAATTTCAAGAGTCTAAGATGTGGCTCTGTATGAGAATCACGAAGAACATGGGTACAGGCACAGAGCTCAGAGGGAGAGACAACAAAAACAACATCAAAAGCAAGAGGAGGAAAGAGTTCTCTAGCATCTCCACCAAGTTTTCTTCAGTAACTACAAACAGGGATTTTAGGATCTTTGAGTTGGGAGTGCCTTTTTGCCTCCACATTGCTGTGACAGAGGGGCCTCTCTGCAGCATAGTATGGTCATCATCAGTGACTACAGCTCGTTAGCATCCTCACCGTACTGACCCATAAAAAATACTACATCTATGTGGCACATGCATATTGAAACAGGATTTTTTAATACTGGCAGGATATTAAACATCACGTCCAAAATCATTTCAACATTCAGGAATCATCAAGATTCTCGTTTTGAATCATTATCAACATCGTTCCATACTAAAGCTGCACTATTGTAGCATACAAATTCTCAGGAAATCCAGGAAAGGCTTCACAATTTGTGTCCACTTAGGAGCAATCAGAATCTTCTGCTTCCTCTTAGATGAAGATCTGCCAGTGGAGTAAACAAAATTACTTGCAGTTGACCTAGCAGGTCTTGGCAACTTGTGTAGAAACACTGGCTTCCTTGGTTATGGCTCTATTTATTTTAAGTGGCKCTGTGTTTTCTCTTGCTCAGTTCCCACCTCCTTTCTCAACACAGGCAAGGAGTGTCTATCAGAACAGAAATTTCATTTATTGTTGAAATCAAGTGTTATGAAAAATGTTCCTTCACTCCCCCACTCTTTATTTGTCATTCGTTTCCATTAATGTTAGTGGTTGAGCCAGTAAATGTACTCATTATAGATGGTAGCAAACATTACTGGTTTCTTTTTACCTTCCATAGAACTTAATACGTTAGTTCCTAGAAAGAACAAAATGTGATAGAAAAGAAATAAAATGGCAGAAGCTGTTGGATAGCCTATATCCTGCTGAGGCTGACTTGTGATTTGGCAGGAGAGCAACGAACATTAAACATGTTGTCTCTTCCCCACACTGCCAGCTTAGCACACAGAGTTTTCTCATCAACTAATTTGCTACTTGGCTTAGATCTTGCATTGTACTGAGACAGGTAAATAATATGGAATGCATTTCACTTCAACAATACTTACATATCTTATCAAGGTTAACCATTTCCTGGTAAACAAACTTTCCACAGTTAGAAGTTTTAGCCTGTATTTTTTTTTTCTTGACATGACAGTCCTTCTGATGGAGCTATCTAGGTAGCTAAAGTAGGCAGTATTTGGGCTACCTATATTAAAGGTTCTCTTTGGAGGAAAAGAAAAAAGTCCGCTATTGGACTTTTTGGACATAAGTGGCATGTAAGTTCTCACAGACCTCATAGGATGAGGTATTCTGTAGATGACAACAAGGAATTCTTCAAGGTATTCTCCAAGTTGCCAAAATGTAATTTGTAGTTGTGAGGGTTTTTAAGTTTTAATTTTTTAATATTWAATTTTACACTAATTTTATAAACATTAAATTTGTTATTTTTCTAGTAATTTTAAAATGTAATGTACATATATAGAAYTTGTGTGCATGATGGTTTCTCTGAACGGTTCATCCACTGTAGGGTACCTAGAACATATTTCATTTAAATAATTCACTGTTAGTATGGGAAACTGTTTCAGCTAAGACTTGAAATCATGATCAGATCACATATAGCTCACAGACCAGCTCAATAAAGAAGATAGGAACAGAAAACCCAGAGAAAATAATAAACTGAATAGAATAATATCAAATTTAAATTAAACTCTAGTGCAGCTTTTTCAACCCCTTAAAAATCCATTCTGTGAAACAAAGGTGGTAGTAGCAATTTGTGAGCACTAGACTGGCTATAAAAATATTATTCTAGCACCACTAACTACCTTTAAATTACATTTTCAGGGTGCAAAAATGCATCTGCTCTATATGAATAAGAAACTTTACTCCATGAGAGGGATTCCTTCTCTGCATCCAGCAAATGCAAAGTACTTGCTTTATGTATATAAGAATATATATATATGTGTGACACAGGTATATGTGGCAACACCATATAACTAAAATAAGAGACTAAATACCCAGGCTCATGACGTCTCCTGACTCCTGCGCACTGTGCCCGGGAACGTTCAYAGCCTGCAGGGGATGCACAGTCGAGGCCAAGAGAGGGAACGTTTTCTGTTCAGAGAAGACCCACTCATCTTTCTGAAATTCTGTAGATTCATGTGACCTGTAAGACCCTCACTTAYCTTTTTCTATTTTTGTTTTTTAAAGGGGAAAGGTTGTTATAGCTGTGATTGTATAAGAATATAGGTAAGACAAGGTAGGGAGAAGATCTTAGACTTGTTAGAATAATTAAAGAAAATGCACAAGTTTTAGTCTACAGAAAACATTGAGGGCACAGAAGTCTTCATTGCCCTGAATATAGAATTTTGTTTATTTTTTCCATTTATATCAGCTACTCCAATAAAATGTATTACCCTACTTTCATATTTTTCTTGCCTTCTTTGTTTAGGTAACAGAATTCTTTCAGAGGAAGAAATCATGGCTGTAAGTATACAAGCAATTAAGTTATTCACACACAAGAAAAAGCATATGCATGATTTGACTGTATAACCTACTTTTCAAAATTGAGTTTACAAAGAGACTTAGTCACTCATTCTAGTATGAAGTCCCTCCCTTATGTTGCGCATCCAATTCTTTGCTCTATGAAATACTGAAGGAACTGTAATATAATATATTCAAAGTTTGCATTAAATAGCTACTGAACACAATTGCTTTTCCAGCATACTCAAGTGAAAGTGTAAGTGAAAGCTGGTCCTGAGGATTACAGACCTCAGTTTGACCTTTTCATAGGACAGCAGATAGACAGCTTCTCAGCCAACAGGTACTAAACCTCCTGACACATGCCACTCACTGGCATAAAGAAATATAGTACGCTGAGTCATGATTAGGTCTTTAAGAAATTCTGAGGTCTTCGCAAGCAGAGTATTTAACTGGAGCTCAGAAATCCTTTTTTTTYTTTYYTTYYTTYTTTTTTTTTTTTTTTTGCTTTGGAACATTTGGATTTTATTGTTTCTAAAAAGAAATCAAAGAAAAGCAACAAAAGCAGGATAATTTTTAGGTAAGAATGTAATTAAACAATGAGGAAATAAGTAATTTCACTCTCAAAAGACAGACAACTCCCAACAGTTCACTTTCAGCATCTGTAAAGCCTACACTCTAATCAATGGGTCAGTTACAGAACTTAAATGAGAATTTTCTCTGATTTAACAGAAATAAACAAAAGTGACTGAATTCTAATTCAGCCTCATTGATTATTTTTACAAGTCCACAGTGCAGAGTTTATATATTACCTACTTTTCATACTGAGACAGGGAAAAAAGGAGTAAAGAACATCAAAATTTTAAATTATTCGTAATAATTAAATCTTCCCTTACACTCCATATTCTGGTTAAAATCACAGGCAGTATTTTCAGTTTCTCATTTATAATGAAAGTTTAAACAAGAGATTGACTCACCTTCTGCTGACAGCCCCTGTATGTTAATTCCTTTAGCAGCCAAGAAACTCAGGCATGCATCTATGTTTTCAATCTATTCAAAAACAAAAAGAGACAAAAAAAGAATRTGCATTTTAATACATGTTTACTTTAATCCCCTGCCACGTTTTAATGCACTCAGTCTTTGTATCACATAGAAAGCCCCTTGGCTCATGACCTGGAAACCATAACAATATGAAAATACCTAAGTTGCTAAGATCTTAAAAAGATCAGATATTACTTCATCGGGACTTTGTTATTTGTACTTACGTGAAGCAAGTTATTTAATACTCTAACCATGAAAGATGATCACTATATATCTTACTAAAGGGTCAACGATATTATGCCAGGATTTTTAACCTACAGTAAATATAACAAACATGAAACCGAAAATAAACGTGGAGGCCACATTTGCTTGAGAAGGCAGACTACCACTTGTTCTTAAGCTGACAGCTGGCAAAATTTCCAGCCACAAAAGCAGTCAAATGTAAGAACTGTAACTGGAAACCCCAGCCGGAATCCAAGAAATGTTTACTCACAAAATTCTCTGGATGTCAGAAATGACAGACAACTGCGGTTTCTCGCTATGGGGCAAATCTTGCCCTTCACAGAGCTGGTACAACTGTGCTGAAGTGCATGGGATAAAATGGATTTTGGCCAGACAGGGCCTGCACAACATTTCTGAATGATAATGACAACAACTGCCATAAACAGGCTGGATGCAAATTCTGCTTCTCAAAGCCAACCCCAGAAGTGGTGGAGGAGCTAGCCATTTCTTCCCTGTGTCTCAACATCCCAACAGAGATTTAGCGGTAGCTTCATGCTTAGTTTCCCAACAAGCTACTGCCAAAGCTTTGCTGTTGTATTTGGAAGAAACAGAGCTGCCGACCTCCCCAGACCGGAGCGCTTCCCCGCGGGAGCCGGAGCGCCGGCACCCCGGGATCTCGCAAGCCACAGAGCTCTAGGAAACATCCTGCGTTACGTAACCACGCAGAAGCCCTCTGCATCATAACCCCCCCGGAGCACTTTTTGCCTTTGCCACGGTAATCAGTAAGAGATAAAAAAAGACTATCTATGTTTGAACACCTTGCAAACACTAATTTATTAACTCCCAGGACGCTCCAATCAAATCCTACTTCCATTTTATAGATGTAGACACATCTCCATACCTGCTACCGGGTAACTACATTTCTTTCTTTCAAGCGTGGAGAGATCTCAGAGGACCGTGAAAGGAGCATTTTCTATATCTGCTGCAGCTCCTGCCCACTCTCAGAAATACAGSAGTGAGGGCTGCGTGGTGTTCTGGAGGCTGAGCTCCCAGCCCACGCTTCCCACCCTTCTCAATGTGAGAAAAAAGTATGAGTGAGAGCTGTCAGACAAGCTCCAGCACGGATTTCTCTCGAGTCAGTTTCATTTATTGTCGATAAAAATAATAATGAAAAAATACTCTCTTCTGTAAGGCCAAAAAGTAATCAGGACTATAAAACTGGGATTTCAATTATAAACATTGTGGCATATTTCAAAACGCTTACCAATCTAACTATACCTTGAGAACAGATTCCCCAAAAGAGGTATAGATCAAAAAGAACAGACTCCCTGTAACATTCAGATCTTAAAGCTTGTAACGGGGTGCAGTCCAAAGGTTCGTTCATCCGCAGCGCATGATACTGCAGTCAACCTACACCAGTTTCCGTCTTCAGTRTTCAATAACCCTTTCAAGTTTTCAACATAGCTCTTTTATTGAGGTGGTTAGTGACTTTGCCGGAAAGCCAAAGTTCACTCTTCAAGAATAAACACCAAACAAAAGCACTAATCTCCCGTCTGTTTCTATCACCTGTACTTAAAGGTCTTCGATTTTTATTCTTYCAAGTTAATTTCTAATATTCCACAACTCTGCGTAATTTTCTTCTTTTATTATTATTTATATAGTATCATCAGTGAGACTTAGAGTTACAYGGCAGAATGACAGGAAAACAAATAATTAGTTCATTTTTAGGAAAAATAGAGCTCAGTAAGAAAAAAAGAAAGAAATTAGGGCAAATTCAGGAAGAAAATAAAAAGCAGAGCACAGTCCGTAGCTGAACTTGTTAAAATCTGGACTTGGCAGAAATTCAGAGTGTTTCTCATAAGATAACTAGCTGGTGTCCTACATGAAAATGATTTATAATTGCCCTCCAGTTCTGGGGGAAAAGGGCTTATATTCCACTTGGCACTTTGTAGTCTCAAAGAAGCAAAGGTACTGAATACTCTAAAAAGGAGCTATCTTCTGCTTGCCAGAGAATTGCTGAGAATAAAAATAATAATGTTTGAGGGATGCAATCCTTGATTTTTCATATTGTAAAAACTCAATGTAAGATAGTTATTGAAATTATATATCAATATAATATCACTGACGATAATATCAATGATATATATCAATACATATCATTGAATGATACATCAAACAACATATACAAGCTGTGTGAACAACACTTTCTGGCCATTGGCCTGAATGTGGTACACCACTTTATCTTAGGAATTAGTCTAATGTATCAGAAATTATGTTGATTATTTAAATAGAAGGGTCTCCTGCAGTACAACATTTAATGAATTTTGCCTATCAAAGTTCCAAGGGAGAATCCTGTCTCTAGCTTCTGCTGCATCAGCACTGATCTACGAACAGTTAATAATCATCAAATATTACTTTATGCAGAAAGATGCTCTTGTGCATAAAGTGATGGAGCTATCTAACTATCTTGAAATAGTAGCATAGTAATAAGAACTTTTACATACATAAATATCCAGGATAGCAGCAAAGTTTCTGGCTAGATCTCAGCTTAGCAAAAATCTAATGAGCCTGCACTGTGGTGACTTCTGACACGAAGTACAGCTGCCTCCTTGAAATTATATTATTCAGCAGCAAGCTTTCATTGAGACTCCGACAGCCCTTTTTGGGCCGAGTCCACATATTGTTTAAGCCCTTTAAGCAGATGTGAAGAGATTGCAGATCTGCCAAAGGGGAGCRTATATTTTCTTTTTCTCTGTGAGCTATGACTGGTTTTTGGCTGACAATTCTGATTTCTCATATGCTCTGCCAGCAATGCTTAACATAGTAGAAGGAAAGCAGGAAAGATGGCAGTTTCACGTCTCTTATTTCCTTCCTACCCCAAAGAGGGGGAAATTGTGTGAAAGAAGAAAAATGTAGTGACAGATATTTGCAGTGATTATCTTATTCGAGAACATTACAGTGTCCAAACTGAGCAATCCCTTGTTATACTCCCTCCACAAAAGCATCAAAAAATAACTGCAATTTTGAAACACCACATAGAAAGTGTTTGTGGCATAGCCAACTATCAAAGCCCAAAACTGGTTTTACACTCATGTAAGGCCGTTATTTGTTCTGAAACATCCCTAAACTAAATGCCAGCCTGCGGGCTGCWGGCTCTAACTCCCACAGAGCCTGCCCACCTACAGGAACTCTTCCCTCTCCATCTCCGCCGTTGCCAGGGGAAACACTCCCACTGGAAAGGGTTATAAACAGGCAGCCAGGAAACTTGGGAAACCTACCCACAGTTTGGGGACTGACCGTCCTCCCTCAGTGTTTTTAATTGACTCTTGAAAACAAAAAAATAGGTTTAGTTTTAGGTTTCCCCGTAAACAGTCTCAGCTCTGCTGTTCCATTCACTACATGCAATATTCTAAGGAAAAGAATAGTTCAGACTGATAAAATGAAGTAGATCCTCCTCAGTGATTATCTTTTCCTAAACTCAGTCAAGGCTGGTGTTGTCACTTAAGAGTAAAAGTAAGCATTCTTTACTCAGATCTGTCATTTCTCTCTGCTAAAAAAGAAGAGCACTTTCTTTTAATTATAAGCTGGCATGACAAAATAAAAATCCACAGAACTAAATTGCTGTCAGAAAGAAAAGGTTTACTTTCACAACTATCTTCCTCACATGCACTGATGCAAAAACAAATGTTTCAGTCAGATACCAGAAAGCTTCCTGTTAACGTGCATCTCTAGGTAGCATTTGTTGCCTGGCAAGATGGGAGCATCATGGCTCATCATGTTGCACATGCAAAGCATTTCAAGCACCAGAACAGCCTGTGGAAGCAGTAGTTGCTTTGTTAGATGAATCTGGCCACCAGTCTCTTAATTCTGCTGAAAAAGCTAGATTAAGAGCTAGTGATCCTCTCTATCTCTTTTCATTCACTGATTTCTAAGTGCTTTATAAAGGTGGATAAGCAACAGGATTCCTATCAGACCTACACGCTCCTCACTCCTTCCTCGCTTCTACACATACGGAGTTTCATGTATATACACATGTAACAACTTTACTGAATTTCTATATACAGATCAAAATACATTTATTTAATTCTCCTTTCACTATTACTTTCCCCRGTATCACTCAGTCATTCCTCTGCTCTCAAATGTACCTTGCAGTAATTAAATATTTCAGGAAACACTGACACAACAACCACAGAAGATTGAGTTTCTATTCTTGTCTGTGCTAGAAAGAAAAGGAACTGGGAAACATGCCCTGGCCTGTACAAGCATAGTAGGGCACATTAGAAACAAAACAAAAGAAAACAACCCCAAACATCCCCACTCCTCTTCATGTAAATAGAAACCCATACATGGGCACTGATGTATGTTGAACATTGGCTATATTCGACACAGACTTGAATAAGGAAACTGTCTAAAGGCAAAGCTGTACATTCAGCTCAGCCAAGACAAACAGAGCAGGGTAAATTATAAACAGTGCTCTCCTTGTGACAGATCCAGATGTTGTTCTCAAAGAAAAATCAAAATTAAACTTATCACTGTAGGTGTCTTCACTTGGAAACCATGGGAAGTTTCTGATTGTTCTCATAATTATGAGAAACATCATTATTATGGTGCAAGATCTCTACTCCCAACTTTTACAATGATTTTACAGCTGGGTTTTACGAGTTTCCCCAGAAAAATTACTATTTATATTGAAACCAGTACTTTCCTTTTGACTTAAGACTCCATGTTCTGTCCAGTAAATTAGTTTCCAAGCAAGAAAAATAAAGATTGATTTCATGTGACTTTTTAAAATGTTTCACAAACTCTTATCCAACATTACAGTTGACTTCACATACAATCCAGAAACCAGGAAAAAGCCTAACACAAGCTGTTTCATAAGGCAAAAGGTATTCTTTGTATTTTCAGCTCATTTTCAGCTCAAGTTTAACATTTTTACTTTACATTCATAAAGTTTAGAAAAAGCCTTACAATTTTCAACCCTTTGATAATCTTTATAATCCTGGGATTTGAAAGGTTTTTATTTTTTTCCTCAAATTAGTTTTATTACTCATTTGCACTATTTCCTAAATGTATTTATGTCATATATAAATGTATATATGTCATACATAAGACATACCAAATTCTCTTTCCCTCAGAAGGATATACGCACTAATTTAACTGCTTTATTTAAAATATACCTTCCTTAATACATATCCTGATCAAAATGTACTTTTCTGGAAGAAATAATATGTTGCTCCCAGTGTTCATACACCACCTCTGACTATTTGGATAAAAACGTCTCATAAATTTAATTTTAGGATATTGACAGAACTTGGTGGATATTTCAGAACTCAAGTAATGGTCACGACTCAGGGACATATGTAGCCTCATTATTAGAGATAAATCCACAGAAAGCTAAATGCATTTTCACATTGGTCTCACATACATGTGAAAATTAGACCCTCTATGTTACAAATGCATCGTTTGGACACAATTTAACCTCTTTTTGGTTTCCAAGGGAAAGGGTAATTTGGGCACTAACCCATGGCTAGAGAACTAGCCTCAGCTCCCTCTCTAGCATCCCCTTCTCTGCTCTTGGGTAAAACGTTCATTTCTCTGTGCCTCAGCCACTTCCCTGGAAAGGATGGGACTAGCAGTATTTCTCTACTTCACAGTACGATGTTAATATTCAAGACTTAAAAGAACTTTGATGCTATGGTTGCAGGGGGCCTCGTATTAGCATGGCTATCATAAATATCAAAAAAAGCACAGATTCTAGAGATACGCACAGTGCCCACCTGGCTCTTATTGTACATGCACAGTGTTAAATCCCTGTAGAAATTTAATTATCTTTTTCCAAAAACATATCCRCAGCTGCACTCACAACATGCCAAATAGGAGTGGAAATGCATGCAGCAAGCACCCCCGAGAAAGCTCCAACTTGTGGCGCCCCAACTTCTARTCACATCAAAGAGCGCGTAAAGGCTCCTTGTATTCAGACCGGCTTCAGGCAACCCCATGCGACTCAGAAGTCCTGCCAAGCTAATCCGGGCTTTCTGCTTTAAGCGCTAGCAGGGGCTGTGCGTGGCCCCCTCTCGAAGGGGGCTGCCGCCAGCACGGGCCACGGCCCCTCCACTTGCAGCTTCGGTTCCCGGGAGTTCAGCGAGGGAAGAGGTTGCACAACGCGACAACTCGCAGCATTTGCCACCCAGCGTATTTCTAAACAAACAAGCAGCCACGGTTTAAGGAGGCAGAGGCGAGTGTAAGGTCTCTAGAAATTTTCCTACTTCATTTTGAAATACAGCTTTTCAAATTTTTTCTTTTTTTCCATTCAAAAGAAAAACTCTTCTGTGGGGAAAAAATGTAAAGGTTCATTTCTCTGAAAAACACTTACAGAAATATTCATTGTTTCCTGATCAGCTTTTCAGGATCAGCCCTTAAGAGCATTTGAAAAGCTGAAGTGGGTAATTTGTGCCTGAGACTGGTCCTAAATTACGACTTGTTAAACAATAACAACATGTTCAACTTTGCGTAACTTATATCAACAGAGTATCCTGCCACTGGAGAATCATTAATTTGGGATACAAATGAAACCATTCGTTGGTCTCAACAGACACTTAACTGGATGTTAGCACGTAACACACTAACTCTACATTATTGGCACTAAATCTCTGCTTAAGGAAAACTGAAGATAGGAACAGTTGGACAGAAACCATGGCTGTGCTCAGTAAATAAGTAACGAGGGGTGTAGCAAGTCCCATGAGCATTTCATTTCCACATTCCCTGGCTGCTCAGAGAGACCCTTGTCTATTTTGGGCTCCCAGACTGAAAGTTATGTTGCCAGTGCACTGTTGTGATTAAGTATAAAATGTGATCAATGTCTAGTCCACCTACTGAACACRGCCCTTCCCAGAACACCCTGGAATTGTATATAAACCAGTATTTTTGAAAGAGTATAGATGTCTAAAAGGAGAGATGGTATTCACATCACTCATTACAGTAAGCAGCAGCTCGTGTGTAGTKCTGCATTTCCTCCAATATCAGCTATAGCGTTGAAAACCTTGTATATCAAATTTAACTTGAATTTGCAGCAKTAATTCAGAATTTAATGAACTCACATAGCAGAGATTTCTCAGAAGAAAGTTTTGTACTGACTATTGTTGTGCTTTATTTTCCTATTAAATGATTAACTATAAAAATAAAATAGAGTGATCAAAGACTTATTTTAAATGGTACAAATAAATTGCTGTTTCTGGGTTCTWAAAAGTGAGATCTCTGCAGATCAGCAAATGATCTCATTATGTTTTTCAAATATGTATGATCAAAAAAAAGYAATGGTCATTTCATAGCCATGTTATTTGAAGGAGGTTTTGAGGTGTAGCCATACACAGCTGTTCTTTTCTACGAAAATCCATGGGAAGGGAGCTACAGCAAAAGCCTGATACCAGACCTAATGCACTGTCTCCTTCTTAGTTGATGTCCTTATGTCCTGAGGGCCATAGCTTCACCTCTTCCTAATTGACTTATTTTGGTGGCTGGAGGGACAATACCACCCATGTGCTCCCTTCTTTTCACCTGGTCCTGGATAACATCTCACAATTTAGTGCAGATAGATAGGAAATATATCAAAATAATTCTACTTAAAAAGCTAAAGAGTAAAATGTTCYGGATATATTACCTTCACAGAATAATCAATTAAAATACCTGTTCCCACAAATTTATAGCTCATCACCGAAGGCTTGAAATTAAAAAGTCATGAAGAAGCACATGGACAAAAAGTTTTTCTCAAGCCCCTAACATCCTCTGTAAAAGGATGCTTAGTTCTATGGGTTCTACAGAAAGAAACACAGGCGTAGGCACCAGAGCAAACTGCCGCACAAACAGCTTCAATCCTTACATCACAAACCCGACAGAAGAATTTGTCRCATTCTTGATAGTATCAAGTGTCATGATATATTTCACTGTATTGTTTTTAAACATGTAGAGGCAGAGGGGTTTCTGCTGAGAACGCAAAGTGACAGCACATGACTCAGAAATGGGAATTGAACTAAGTAAACCTGATCAGATAACTTTTGCTCCGTAGCAATGCTTTAAACTTGGGTTACTTTGATCCTCCTATTTYGGAAGTCTACAAAGTTGTTCTAGTAGTGAGGGTTCAGAAAAATGAGGAATGAATTTCCCCAAAAGATGAAGAATAATCAAGAGTTTAATTTTTACTTTCTGCATGGCCTCAAATTAACTTCTTAATTCTTTTTTTCTTTTGTGCCTTCTTTGAGAAGGTTTGGGTAATGCTAAAAATGTACCTTGAATAAAAACCACAATCGATCCCTGAGAGATGCCATGCAAAATTTAACCTAAGCACAATTTTTGCCCATGGCACCAAATTTAACAACAGCACAAGCAATCTCCCTAAAGTTCAGACAATCTGTTGTACCTAGTATGGCCTGATAAAGAATGCTGTCTTCTATATTACATATATCCCAATATGTAGGCACAATAAGGAAGTTAAAGATACCGTCATCTGTAATTTCAYATTTTTCCTCATGTAAGCACAACATAATAAAGAGCTGTATCTTTGCAATGTATTATATAAAGGGTAAATTTATGTAAAAAATTTACATAAATAATAGGAAAGGTAAAAGAAAGTTATTCATCCATTCTTTGGTAATATCAAAATATGCAAGTGAAAGATATCTACAAATATAGACAGAAATCTCCACATACTTGTGGATTTACCCTGTCTCCTTTATGCAATAGCTCTGTTTCCTGTATTTAATCCATGTAGAGGCTAGCAACTTAGGTAATCAAAAAGTGATACTGCAGCATAAGTGAACAGTGAGATCAATGAACAAATTGAATCTAGTAATGTCTTTACAGTGAAGCTCACGTGTCCCAGTTTTTCTTAATAATTACTTTTAAAGTCAGCTCCCTGCTGCTCTTTATTGACTCTTGTTCTTTCAGAGTCAGATGACATCTAAGTTTCAGCACCACAGTTTAGGGCAGAGAATTAGAGTACACCAGGAGGGACTGCGAGGATGACAGACTGTCGCCGTCGTGTCTCAGCAGGCACAACGGACACCCACCAAACAGGCAGAACACAGGCACATACTGCCTCCTCTCCATCCCTGCAGGCAGCGGTTCTGGGACTCTTTCCCTCCCGAAGTGAGACAACGTCTGTTAGCTTTAGGGGTACTTTACAGTGCCTTGTGGCAGGGGGATGTACATGTTGGTCTCTCCTAGTCCTGTCTAGCTCTATTTATCATGTTATTTCCTATGTAGGATGATGGGGGGGCAGGGGAGGGTTCTGTCTGTGATTTTATTTAGACTGCAAACTCTGCAAAAGAGAATCCATTACCCCACAGCACCCATCTCACTGATAATAATATATAAATGGTAAGCATAATAGGTTAATAACAGTCTGGATCCGTGGAAAGAATTGAGGTAGCAAAATGAATCTTAACCAAGAGCAAAATTCATCATGAGGCAAGGAAAGAAAGACATCTAAGTACACACAGCCTGGCAGAACATCTCTGTAGTAAATCATTCTTTCTAAAAGGCAAMATGCAGAAGCTGAGCTGTGATTTTTATAATGGAGTGGAGGAAGGAAGGAGCATCTTACAAGATTTCCAGCAGAGGGCTGAGGCTCACACATGAGCAACAGAAACATAGCAAGTTAAAAAAAAATGTAGTTCTAGACATTCCTAAACCCGCGATTTGGCCAATTGTCTCTACACGCAATCCAAGGAGTTAAGCCGGTGCCTACCACTGTACAGTTTGGCATGGCTCCAGGTAGCATCTTCCTTCACACTAACATTCAGCTGTGAGGACACATACTACAGGTCGGAGCCAAAAGATGCCCATTTGTTACTACAGTAACATTCAACAGATTAAAATGCTAAACCTACCCTRACGGTAAGATATGGACTCCCTAAGTAAAGCAGAGGAAAAGGCTTAGCAGAAGACACAAAAGTTCCCTCTACTGTATTTCTCAGAACAACCTTGGAGAAGTTCTGTTTGAAAATACATGACTATTTTTAACTACCACGATATGTTTCCAAAAATCCTACACCAGGAATCTGCAAAGGAAAAAAATGCTTGTGATGCTTTTGATCTTTTCTGCAGAGCTATTTCCCTGAATTAGCAGCACATTCCTGGGCAACAGAATCCTTGACTTTGAGAAACAGGTGGCCTAACGGCCAGACTTCAGCCTCCGTCAATCCACGGGGGGTTGGAGGAACCGCCTCTACAAATTTATTGCAGCCAGCCATGGCAACGTTTAGACAACACTGGATGTATAAAAAACGACTGTGTTTAGAAGAGCAGGTTTAAGCAGATGCCAATTCCCCAAGAACAAAGATAGAACAGGGACTAAGCAGAAGGCCTGCTGGTATTGCTGGAGCCCAACTGCTATTTTTAATTCCTCAAATCATTTAATTCTCACATAATGAAATGTAGCTGCTCCTAAGAGAAATGGGTTATAACAGGGACAAACGCGAGTAATATGGGGCAATATGTTTAATAGTAATCAGGAAACATCTAAAAACATGTCACAGTGATCCTTGGAGTTAACTGAAGAACTCCACAGTGTGCCCAGGTCAGTCTTCCTGTACTAGATGAACAGCAGCTCTGGTGCAGCTGGTGGGAGACTGAGAAGATAGAAATGGTAGTTTCTAAAACTGACAACAATTTCCATGAAAAAAATACAAGAAGCTACGAATATTTAAACTTTACTTTTTACAGCAGTCACCTTTAGTTATTTGTACAAAAAGTAGCYGTTCACTCTCCTGGTGGATATCATACACACCCAGTCAGCTCCTCGGCTGATGTAGAGAGTGGCCTTTCACATTATTCCTGCCAGTCCTCATTTATGTCTATTCATCTACACTCTTTAAGTAAGGGCCATATCACACCAGCATTCATATTTATGTCAATTAATGGATGTGTACTTTTAGTGACTTTTAACTGTGTGTGAAAAAGGACACAGCAATACGTATAAGCATATACCATATATATAAATAATAAAGACTTTAGCATCTGTCATAAAAAGGGTTAAGCCCTTTTTTCTGCTCTTTTCTCCAAAAAAAATATATCCATGTAGTGGGGGCTGGAGCTGGCAAGGGTCACATTAAGGACGGAAGCGAACCACCAGCTTTAACACTTAATTAAAACTTCCTGTGCTGCTCACTTTAAAAACAGGGGCCCTGCTAGGCTGAGGAATTTTTATACAAACTGTTCTTTGACTTGGGTGCCCAGAATACACTACAGAACATTTCCAGAATACAAGAAATCAGTCAAATAATAAAATAAAAAAGTCCAGTTGCCATCACAGGAATAAGGTTTCCTTGCAAATGATGTGAACTTACAGAAAACAAGAGCCTTTGTCTTGACTTTTATAAAGTTCTTGGGAAGAAATGGCCCATGCTGCTATAAAAGAGTCTTTACATTTGCAAGATGGATCAACAGTAGCAGAAAAGACAGCACTATTTTACCAGTACAGCTTGGTATCTGCATCAGGAAGGGGCAATTCTTGAAAAACTTTCARGTGAACCAACAGAAAAGATAAGAACCTCCTCTCTGTTCCGTGATAGTTTCACCACACAGATGCTTAAATACATAAAAGTGATCACTCTTAAAAACAATAAAAAACAACCACAGACACCACAGGAGAACCACAGTTATTTCCTACTCTATTTATAGGAGAGAATTGTGGTCTTGGTCGAGCCTACATTCCTTTCTGTTTCTCCAATTTCTTGTCTTGGATGTCCCACAGCTTTCTCAGGCTTCGTCTGGAAAGATGTGAGAGCCTGTTTTATCTACCTACAGATTTCCCCACCTTTTTCCCTTCATCACTGACAAGTTTGCTATCACTCCACTCCACTTCTCCAGCTTTGTTACTTAACATTTTAGTTCTCTCTAGAGTACTGTAGAACTTCAACTTTTTTATTTTCAACCCTGGAAAAAATCAACTTTCTTTTCTCATACTTTTTCTTAAATATATCCAGATGTTCCTTATCTCTTTCCACTGCCACATTCAGTATTTCTTGGCTTTGTGCTCAAAGTGGAAGAAAAACTCTACCCTTCCTACATGACACAATGCTTTCTGCTTCTTTCAYCCGCTTTTACAGTCAACTGTCCTCTGTATCTGCCAATATATCCCTTCATTACCAAATATCTCCCCTYTTCTTTGTCCTCAAGTCTATGCTTTAAAAATTAACTTCTTTGCTCAGCTCTCTCTCCATTCACTTCCAACAGTTAYGGTTCTTCTCTTTTCTTCACTTTTCCCTTCACATTAATGGCCAGGTCTTTCTAATGCCACATCCTTTGCATGTTTCTTTTATCATCTAAACTTCAGTTTTATCTCATCTGTTACGATTTATCAGTTGCATGCATGTAACCACATGAAGCCCAAGAGTCTCTAAGAAGGCTTGGAGCTAGAGCAGGTATCTACAGCAGGATCAGAGTACGAACTAACCAAGAAGGAACCTCTCTCTCTCTTTTTTTTTTTTTTTTTTTTCCACTCTCTTTGCAGGGCTAGGAGAACAGGACACATTAATATGCAACATAAAATGGCCAGATACCATACTATGTTAAAATGTTGTAAATAAAACTTTCTTTAAAACCGTGAGTGTTGTATATAACATACTTACCACAGACAGAAAAGGGCCCTTAAGGAGTGTGATTTCTACAAGCTGCCATTAAAGCCAGACTTGATAGCTGCATATTACAATTAATTGAAGTACTCTACTTCTTTTGGTTACTTTATCACTTCATAAATACAAGTAACAYGAACTCCTTTGCAGTAGGTATTATTCAGCACTCACTGAAATATCCACATTAACAGGAATAACCTACACTAGTTACAAGATAAGGTACTAAACTGTATCTCCCATATAGTCCAACTTGATGATGTATGAATGAATGACGAATGTAGAGCTCTAATATCATCCCCAGAAAAACATGAAAACTGACTGCTAGAAAGAAAAAGATTCCCTCCCTTTTTTTTTCAATCAAGTAGTATTAACAGAAAGATACTCCTACTCATGATTATMTAAGTCTACCTTTTTCCAAATATGGGTAGAAGAGGAATGTGGTTTTGTTTTAACCTCTTTCTCCCACTTCTCAAGAAGTGAACCAGTATTTTCTTATGTTTCATTCTACAAAGCAAAATGCAACTGTGRTGACAGTCTCCAAATTTTCTTTGCTGCAGAATCTCTACTCCATACTACTACATCCTCAGTTAACCRCAGAATTTTCTGTGTGCCAGCTGGAACTAATCATCACAATTATAGACTTCTGTTTAGAGAAATATCTACAGTACAAAAATATACAGGATTGGGAAAAAAAATAGAGTTCTTATGCAGAGGGAAGAAAATATAGAGTAGTCTATAAAAGATTATATAAAAAACAGCCAATTCTTGTTATCTGAAGCAAAGGAAGACTGGAAYACTCCCAACAGCACAGAAATACAGACAACATGAATACAAGGCACAGATTCTCACTGAACTGACTTTTCACGGAGCCAATGTGGGACTTCCGTCACATCACTTCCAGCACTGAGACTAGGTTGACAAGCCTTGATGGTCCCAAGTGGTTCTATAGTACTAAACTTGATTTGACAAGGCTTATTAGCACCGGCTCTGAGCCTGTTAGACCCAAACTATATCTAATGCTCAACTTGGGCAAATCTGCATCACGGTCTAGTCTGCAGCAATGGGCACAACAATGCAGAGAGCCCTGATCTGGCTCTGCGTTCAGCTC
Organism: Rhea americana; assembly: GCF_003343005.1. Classification (NCBI taxonomy): domain Eukaryota; kingdom Metazoa; phylum Chordata; class Aves; order Rheiformes; family Rheidae; genus Rhea; species Rhea americana. The sequence goes on from NW_028185816.1 coordinate 6,488,987, forward strand.
TCTAAGGTTTGGTGAGTTTCATTGGCTTATGACTGTACCACATCGAAGCAACTATACTTGCTTCAACAAAGTCGTAAGGGCCTTGGAAGATACATAGATTCCCCTTGGGTTTTCAAGAGGATACATCTGGCTGGACCAGAGTTGGCACTCTATACAATCCAACTCATGGGTCTCTCTGCCCATGGCACAGTGAACCTACAAACTAGATAAAYTGGCCAGATGGCAGAGCTGATGGTAGACTTCCCACTACACTGTATTTCTGTTTATTGAGCAAAGTTAAATATTCATTTAAGTTACCATTTTTTATATATACTCAGCTGTAACATCCTATTTACAGAGAGTACAATATAGATAAGCACTTCTGTAACTGAATGATTAATTTGAAAAAATAAGACTAAACATGTTCTACCTGGTCCAACAACATGTGTTCAAACTGACTGGATACAAGACCCTTGCCTCCTGCCATACCTCTGTAGTATAAGCATGAAACACAAACACCAACTGCTACATCCTGGGGAGCCTTTCCTTAGGAGGAAAGTACATCGAAATCTAAAGGATGGAGACTGCAAAATCTAAATGAACAGCCTAACTTACATCCTTTTCCTGGAACGCAGGAAACTTGGAGAAGAGTTGTCTCCTCATACACTGTGAGCAACCAAGTGCACACAACGTTTATGAAGATTCTTAAGTTCTTATCTCAGCATTCTTTACTGTGAGGCAACAAAAAGCTCCGAAAGCCTGAGCAGTTCAGCAAAGTAAGCTATAAGCATAACCCTTGTGTTTCTCAGGGTGAGAACACCATCGAGGATGGCCTGGCTTTGACTGATACACTTAAGTCTCATGACTAGGGTGATATAGAACTGCCAGGTTTACTCACCCTACCCTCCTGAATGAGCAGTAAGAATAAACCTAAAAGCTTGGAGGAGGGAGTGAGAAGCAAACACTTCTTTCCAACACCTCACAATTCCTGATGTAGCACATGCCCTCTGATGCTTTTATAACCTGATCTGACTTCTATAAACAAGCTACAATGTGGCATCTGACTGTATACAACAGAACAGCTCTGTTCCTTCCTGGAGAATAATGACTTACACTGAACTTTTAGCTATAATATTAAGGAATTTGTCCAGTCCTGAATGAAATTCAGTTCTTATGATACATTTGTGGAACACTGAATTATAGTAATTGTCAACATTTCCTCAATTATTTATATGCTAGACAGCTGCTGTGGCTACAGTAAGAATAGCAACCAATCTCTTCAAAGCAGTAAAAAGTAGCAATAGTAAAAAAGCAGCAAAAAATAGCATAAGTAACAATAAATCTGTTTAGATGGCTTTCTTTTTAAGGAGTGCTTTCTCCATGGATCTAAGGGAGATTGATAACTTCCAAGAAAAAACAAAATGCCAAAACAGAACAACAGAGCACAGTGCTGTTTCTGACTTAAGATGGCAAGCTCATCAAATCTGTAATCCTTCATTCAACTACATCAATAGCCATATCCAAGTTATAGACCCGGAGGTGGGGGCAGCTGGGAGAAGCTGTAAAAATGAAAAATAACAGAATAGCTTCACATACAGAAAACATATTAAAATATCTGAAATTGAGCATTTGGAATGCAAAGGGGAGATTCTGGAATTTATACTGTAAAATTAGTTTTTTCTCAAGATAAAAAAGGAAATAGCCTCATTTGAAATGCCATAAATTTTAAAACACTTCTGTTTCTTACCACTCACCTTTCTCAGTGAAGTTCTGTCTATAGTTTTATCCTCACCAATACTTAATAGCAGACATACTCTTGATGAATGGTATGCTTCTATTTTAAAAACACTGAATTTTGGTCTTCAGTTTCAAATATTACACATCAGAAAGATACAAATTAAATCAGTCAAAAAGAAGATGCACATTTCAAACACATCTTTAAGTCTGCAATTTGGATTTTTTTTTCTTTATTGAGTGAATTGAGTGGTCTTTAGACCACTTTTTCTTTCTTTTCAAAAGATAAAGGAATCTTAATACACTTTAGAAGTATATACATAATTTTCCCTTTGTGATACTATTGTTTGGATAAAAGAACAACATTTTAGCTGAATATATACTTGTTTACCTACGCAATATTTCAGAAATATAAAACACCAAAGTAAGAAGAGGTGCCACTGTGAATACATGATTAAATGATAAGGCCTAATTCAACTCCTGTGGAGCACAATGGGGCAAGAACTGTAGTGTTAATGTTCGCCTTCAGATTATACCTTTGCCTTCACTAGTGTGAGAAACTACACTGAAAACTGTTTTTAACAGTCTCACGTAGACATTTAAGTTATGCATACTAAACATTCAACCGCACATCCACAAACAATAGACCATTTTGCTACTTACCATTTGAGATCTATTTTTTGGGCAGCCATTGATGTCTTCAATCTTTTCATTTGCTGAAAAGCAAACATAAAAAGTAAAGTAAAAACTATATCAAGGACATTTATGCTAACTACTTCCACAGCACTTGCTGCTAGCTAAATAAAGGAGTTTAAGACTGTGGTTGTCCAATGAAAGTGAATGTGTGAAACACTGAGACCCACCAAGAAAAGCAGCTGGACTTTCTAGTGGGTCATGCCTCCAGAGACAGCTGGAGTCAGAAAACAACTGGTCTGACAACATCTCGTACAGTGACGGGTAACTCCTTTAAACCACAAAAAAGATTTAAACTCCGGAAACCGCATCACTGCTGGGCAGGAAAGCAGGCCCTACGTATGCAGAGATGTTTGCATGTCAAGTTGATTCATCTGTAGAGTGAATACAGATTTTAAAGTGAGGTAGGCAACCTGTGAACAACTCTAATATAAGCACAAACTGTGAGACTTCTTTTCAAGCTTCATAATCACGGCTCACCTGCAACACAACTTGCAGAAAAATAGAGTTTTGATCTTTAAAGTTCCAAGTGAAATCAGTAAATTGTTGAGGTGATTAAACGTCTGCCTTGGAGCCTGAATTTGCTTAGTTTCACCTTTTAGTATTGGACTCTGAAATAACTTCTGTGTGCTCGACTGAACAACCAGGTTCAATCAAATTTGTTTTTTTCACTGCAATAAAAGTACCTCATTCGATCAGTTGAACAGATTTGCATCCTGTTGATACAAGACACATTTTCTACCTGTCACGCATTTTCCAGGCAACAATCAGAACTTCACCTAATTTTATGTCATTTTTCAGTTAAGAATATCAAATTTGGCACAGTATTCCAATAACAATCATAATGTCAAACACAAGTAATATAACTTCTTTACTCCTGCCTGGTATTCCCCTCTTTATACATAAACATGTCACAGTACTTCCTTATGCAACTGTAATGCATCAGGAATTGATGTTAATCTGAAAAAGACATTGCAAATCAATCAGCTGCACTGCTCCCCAGATTAATCTATCATACTCCATACACAAAAAAGCACGCATTTCTTCCTAGAAGTGTGACCTCAGATTTGGTCATACAGAAATGTAAATGATTTTCCTATATCATGCTCTCAAATCCTGTGCTTCCAGATTTTATTAGTTACTGTCTCTCGGTTTTGCATCACACAATATCTTTATATAGTAAATTTGTCATAATTTCAAACACTGAAACTGTATTAGTTTGATAAAATCTTATTGCCATAAATTTGCACTGATCATAATTAACACTTGAAAGAAGGTTAATGAACTTCTGAATGAGCTCTCTCCTTTGTGCCAGATGTGTAGAGATATCCCTGTTGGCCAGGTCATTTTGTTTCTCCTTCTTAAAAACTAGTAGCTTTTCTTTCCTTTGTCCTCTAGAACTTCCAAAATGTTATATAGTGTATTTAAAATAATGTTAGCAAACCATAAAGCTTCTTACCTAGCTCTTTTTAAGCTCTCATAGACAAACTACCTAGAATTGTCTATTTAAAGATATCTCTGCTGCTTAACTTCTTTCCAAGTTTGTATGCAATACGGCATTTGACTTTTTCCTTATTTTTAGTGCGTAAATACAGAATTAGAAATATTTACTGAACTACTCTACATATATTAGGTACTGCTATGTGTTTACAAGCTTGGAGTACAAGTTTGGTTCCAGAGCTGTACCAAAGGCTAACACTGAGGGGTGTACTGACAGTTTCTCTCATCCTCTTTACTAAGCTGGATAGAAGAAACAAGGCAAATAATGAGTAGACACTGTGTTTTCATTGACAGGATCTGAATCAAAGTGCTGAGAGCAGTACCCAGAGTATTTTGGTTTTATTTCAGTAGAAGGCATATTGTGAAACTACAAGCCATAAATATATGAAAGCACTAGTGAAAAGGAATCTTTAGCATTAAAAGTTGCAGAGAGTTCTCTAAATCTACTTGCCAGTCGATAAAAGAACGATAAAGGAATATAATGCTAGGGAGTACTGCTAGGCTTGATCCCAGAGTCTGGCTTGAAATATAACTCTCTAAACTTTCCCTGCCAAGGTGATAGTACGATTTTCATGTTTGCACATGAAAATTATATTGAGATAAGTCACCAAATGAACTTGAAATGGAACAGTTATCTGGAATAATCACACAAATGACCTTTAAAATTAGACCAAGGATCTACTATTGCTTAAGTCAATGCAATTAATCTCAATCAGAAGAGAAAGAGAAGCACATCCAGAATATTTAGATATACATGCAAGATCGACTATCTTCACAAACTCAAAGCATCTCGGCTAAAAAATGCACCGACCACCTGCCACAACACTGTATTGCTTGACCAACAAAAYACTGACTTGCACATTTTACTCTTTATGGGAACTACTTCCAGCTCACTGAATAAATAAAGATTTATCATTAACCCAGTGTTTGTATCCTTATTTACAATGAAACACTTTTTGTAGCTGATTCGATTTTGATTATATCAGATCAACTAAAATAGTACACAAAATATTCTAGGCAWCCAGATAATAATAATAAAAAAATCCTACTGCACTGGGTTACAGTTTAATTTAGCATCGATTTTGAGTTTTGGAAATTGAAGAACTTAACATGGAACAGACTGACAATTTGATATTACAAACACAAGATGATGCACAGACCCAGTATATCTGAATTTATTAATTTAAATACAACTACTATATTTCTATGGGATTACTAAGGGATACATTTCTTATGTATTCTTTTACATCCCCATAAATTTTGAGCTGAAATAAACCTCATAGCTGAATGCTATGAATACATTTTTAATCGACTTGCAAAGAGAATAAACTGTCATCATATAACATTTCTATATTATATCTAGCAGTTTTAAAGTCTGAAAGGTAGATCTTCTGAAGTCAAATGCAGTAATATCTGGTTTCACATCTGTTTAGATTTGCTTCCTGTTTGGATGCTAGGGTGTAAGAACTACCTAGCTATTACTATTTCCTTTCCYTAAATACATATCTATTCCACAAGGTGAGCAGAAAGGACTATAATCACTGTATCTATATCATTATTATCTATACTGAATCTTCATTAAAAATCGCACCTTTATTTTTCAGTTTACCCATCAATTTTGGAATTGAAATAGCAATACAYATAAAATTGTATCACTAATAATTAAACTAGAACCAATTTTTTGGTGATTCTGAGTAATCTCTAGAAACTCCATTCACAATAAAAAGGAGGAAGTGTCTTCATAGCTGCTYTCACACACAACAGAAAGCTCAGCATAGAAAAGAAAAATCTCTTGCACTGCATTTAAAAACTTCTTTAGTATGCAGTCTTGTTCAGCATGCTGAACTAGGCTTCTAGGCTACCATTAAAGTGGTTTCTATGTATAAAAGTTAACACCACTTCTCTGTCAATGAGATGCAGCATGCCTAAGGCACATCAGATAGAAACGACTTTCGCTCTCTGCTAATTTAGAGAATTAGGATGAGTATGTTTAAATATGAATCTTATTTAAAACATCATCTGAAAATGTAATCATTTACCTTATACTTTAACTTCTGAAAGTTGCGCCTTGTAGAGCTGWTTTGAAATATTAGCAATAAGATAGCTCTGAAATGGCTATGAAAATGCAGTAAACAATAACTTTGAGTATTTCAGAGGAAGTATTTTGAATTTTGTAAGTGTTTTCACAGGTCAATACTCAAAACAACTATATTCAAATACTTGATAAAACTGATTTCACCTATTTTGATGGTGGTATTCTTACATCTGTTCCTACACGAAGTTTTTATACAACACTGATACACAGGGTAGCTGGGTGTATGTATGAAAGGAATAAGCTCCTAACTGTTCATGGGTTTTGCAAAATTTTCCCTTCTAAACGTGCATTAGTAAATAGATACAGGATGAAACGTTGTTCACAGAGAATACCTGTCAATACACAACTAATTCATAGCCTATTTTCATACATCCGTAGCTACATGACTAGTCCACAGAAAACTACCGGGGTATATTGTTGCTCTACAATATGCAAAGAGGAAGATTTGTCGGATGTTTGCTGGTATAGCTCTAGTGGAGTCAACGGAACTAGGCCTCTTGATTTCATCCAAGTACGTGGCTTACGGATTTGTACCTTAAATCAAGCAACAAGCTTTTTTACAGCATCTCAAACACATATAAATATGCATACACTTCTGTGCTGTTACTTCACTGCTGTCTTCTTAATTTGCATCTCAAATATGTCAGTCTTGCTTCTAACAATAGTCATCCTAATTCCTATTAGCAGCCTTTCTGCTTCCATCAATCTCCACTGGCCCATGCATGTGTTTTGTGCCATCCCAAGTACCAGATGGATGAGCCTCTGAAGGAACTAATGAAGGCTCCAGGCCCAAGGGGAGAGGGAAAATATGTAGCTTTGCATGGGGCCATGTTGCAAATTGTTTAGTACCTCCATTATATACTAATATTAGTGCAAATGAGGGAACTCGAGACTTGCAGAACTGAGCCCATGTCTGAAACACGTCCTAATGATAAATGATCTACCTCTTTTGAAAACTCATTATGAAAGATTTCACTTCTTCTACATAAACATCATATCCTTTACCCTCTCCAAGCTATATATAGGGATTTTTCAAATCCAATTGGAAGTACGGGGTCATAACAAGAACACAGCAGTCCACAGTCACTGTGAATTACGTCCAGACCAATCCCCAAAAGGGGTAAGAAAAAGAGACAGTGAAGGCTAAAAGCAGCCTTGCAGAAAAAAACCCTCATCAGCTGCTTTTTAACATTCAGCTGTGCAGAATGATATTGCTGTGTCAGGAGATTTTATCAGCAACATCAAATATTTTTCTGCCATCATTTAAGACAAGGCTTTATCAAATTAATTAGCAAAGTCTCTGAGGGAAATTTATCTACATAATTTCATGCAGTTTATTGTGTTTTTTTCTTCATGTAGAAGATAAAGAAGGTGTGTCTCTAAGCGAGTTGGTGGATACATGGTACAAAAAGAGAAAGTCACTCACCTACAACCTGGATTATTTCAGCTAGTAAAACGCCATCAGTCACATCTTGCTGCAGATCCTTTATCAACCTCTTGTGGCCAGATTTTGCTAGGTAGTGATTAGCCCAGTCGGTATAAATCTATTAGGAGGAAGGTGAACAAACRAAAAGAAATTGTTAGTAATAATATCAAAGTTAAAAATCAGAGTTCTAATCTTTGCTTACATCAGCCTTGCAGACACTGAGAAAAGACGACTGYGCTTTAGCTGCTTGAAACAAGACAGCACTATTAAAATTCAAGGCATTGTGCAGATCAAGTATTCAGCTTACTATAGAATGGGTTTTCCTATTCAAAAATCTGACATCAAAGCTCATAGAAGACTATAGTAAACTTCTAAAAATGTTACAGCCTGAATGGATCATCAGACATCGAACCGAATGTTCTGCATCAGTAATATGTTTGTGGAATAGATTTCAATTTTTATCTAGGTATTTTTTGCATTTTCCCTTTGACATTCCTTTCTTATGTTTGCTACCGAGAAATTTTAAAGASGCTTTTCTGAGAATGGCTTCTGGCACATATTAGGCAGACAGTAATTTCATTTTGAGGAAACTCCATTGCAATATTACTTAAAAAGCCCTCAAAGGTCTTGACGTCTACCAGTTCCAGTAAGTTCTATTTTGTAGGTTCCAGTAGGTCTATTAAACTGATTTTAGCCTGTCACACAAACTTTAACTGTTGGGATTTACTTTAAAATGTATTATCTGGAAACAGAGCCAATAAAACAGCCAAGTCAAAATATCACTTTAATTTGCATTAGTAAGTGCTGCTGACTATGTGTTAGCACAAGATGTAATCCAAGACCACTAGACAACTTATAAAAGAATCTTTTCATGACAGGTTATCAAAAAGAAGAAAGAAAAAAAAGACAGTTCAGTGTTAGTGCAAAAAATATATGTATTTTTTTTACTGGAGCTATTTTGGTTATAAAATCTTTTCTTTTAATTGTAAACATGAACTCCTCAACCTATTCTCACGTATAAAATCTGTAAAACAATAATGTTAACAGCATTGAACAAATCATTGAAAATACCAAATGTACATCCTTATTTTGCCTCATTTATCCTCTACTTCCACCTTTAAATGAGTAGGATGTACATTTCCTATGCCAACAGTGTCAGAGACTTGAAAAGGAAAAAAGGTTGGAACACCTCATAAAAAAACAGCTCAATGAAACAAACACRGTGTTGTCAAAAAACTTCACACAAACCAGACATTGTGTTCCTTAGCTGCTTTAACAAGAAAACATTTTCCATAACAGGAAGACATTTTTAAAAGTCTAATAGCTTTAAAAAGCTAGGACTGCCTTTACCTATTTTTCTGCCACACAATTCTGGCTTGCTTATTTATAAGGAGAAATGTATCAGGAAACTAGTTTGAAAGTCCCGAGCTTTACTCCCCAAGCGCAATGGTCCACACACGTACCTCCACTGCTACTGCAATTCAGCCCACAAACAACTTAGCACAGCACAATAACTGAGTTTCTTGCAATGGGAAGGCTCTGATGAACGTTACAGTTTCGCAGAAGGACTTTAAACCAGTGTAAAATCATGTTTTGATGCACCAGATCAAGCCTGAATCATTTCCACGATCTGGTTCATCATCCAAACATTGAGTCAGCCCAAGAGCTAAGACAAGGCAGGAACGGGCAGGAGTAGTGGGGCAAAAGGGGTCCCCTCCTGGTAGATCCTAAAACTACAGCAGGACCTTGAGAGCCCATCAGGAGAAACCTTTAAATACTACATGAAAACACAARTTTGGAATTGCAAAACTGCTATTTCACATTTGTTTCCTACTGCATTAACTCCTTCTGCACTCAGGACTGCTAGACTTCCTATTCACGCACTGTAAATAAACAGATCTGTATCAAAGAAAAGCCTAATTCCAGTAACAATTTCTCCTGCTAAAGGAGACAGCTTGAAACATCCCAAATACTGGCTGTCTGAGTCAAAGTCATTAATACAATAAAGAAATTTCCACTGTTGGCAAATTACTTTGTAACTGCAATTCYGTATGTTGAACTCAATTTCTACATTTGGTACATTTGGTATCAGAATTGCAAGCTGAACTTKTATGCTTGTCATATAATATTTCATTAACTACCAATAATAAACATCACTACAAAGAAAATACCTGTTTAGGAGCTATTTAAAGGAATGGAATATTATTTCATTCAACTGATTGATTAATAAACCTTCTTGCAGGAAAATACAGATCTACTTAATACATCTTTGTCTCTCAGGATTTATAACACCATATCACATTGCAATATGCAAAATGCATGTGCAAATGAGATTTATTTTTTATTTGACTGGACTACATATCAGCAAGCTTTGTTGCATTCTTATAGGTGCAGTATTACCAAGGCCACTGCTCATTTTTAGTAACTTTTCATTGTCACTGCTCATTTTTATGGCATAAATTAAGGTAATTATGGAAACCTTCCAGGATGCTTTCAAAAACTGTTTGTTGCAAGTCTTTGTAACATATTACACAAATATGATTCCTAATGTTTCTTTTCCTTTTTCACACAAACAAGTAAAAAAATGTACAATGGTTGCTATTTCTAGACACATGAAAAATGAAGCACATAATGTTTTCAAATGCTCAAAAACAGGCAAATAATAGGAATAACAATAATAAAAGAATTAGGAAAACACTGCTGAGAAACTTTCCATTCATGTATGCCTACCTTGACACAACAATTCAGATATGTTCCCTTCTTGAATGTTCCTGGATATTTTCAGCAAAYGGATTACAAAGTCACTTGTTTTAATATTCACAGCAAAATAACCTGTAGGGTCATCTAACTATAGAATACAAAACCTTGCRATATGAAGTATATGACCAATTACAATCAATCAGTGAAATGCACACAACAAATATGAAATAGAAGGGAGTGGACATAAGTAATACACATAAGAATTTGTTGCAAATTYTAAAAACTTGGATTGCATAAATCTGAAGAAAACCATATTTTTTCTATTATCTTTCTGGAAAGAAAACAGTCTAACTTTATGAGACAGCTGACGTGTAGTAAATTACACTTTCAACCCTAAGTGGCAGTCTCTGAATAGTGATGCAAAAGATGCACAACCTTTAAAGAAACAACACAGTGTAAACTTTCAGAAGTTCAGAGACYATTCCACTACATATGTTAGCAGAGATTTGAAAGCTTTTCAGTAATTTTACACAGTATAAAAATCACCAAAGGCAGCTTCATTATTTTAGCTGACAMAATCAAGCAAAAAACATTATTTGAGCATTATCACCATGGCAGGTGAGATCACTCGGTTTAACTAAGATCAATCAGTTTAATATTTAACCGGGGTCTAAGTTYTGGCTTTTGTTAGAGGCAGACTCAGCTGTTTAGTAGCTTTTTTCATCCCATAGTCTGTGATCTTAAGAATCCAATTATCTGGAAACAAATTAAAAACAAATGTGAAAGACATTTTTTCTTCTCTCCTTTTTTTCTCTCAGTCCATCAGGTTTGAATTAAGAGTTTTACAGGTAAACATTGATTCCATCAGGTTTGAATTAAGGGCATTACAGGTAAATATTGATTTTGGAAATATTCCGTGCATTGTGAGTCATAGCTAAAACACTATTGCTTGAACTGAGCAAGGTTTTGAGAAGAAAAAAATTCTAAAGCTTTTAAAAAGTTTTCTATAAAGAAAAAGGACAGAAGACCAGTACATCTTCAAATAGTAAGACTACAGCATTTTGAAACTTGATGGGGATTTATTTTTCCTTTCTTTAACATTAAACTCGCGTGTTTCAACAAGCTTCAGATGACAGAAAGAGGCCTCAGAGGAAGGGAAATCTTGATTTCCAGCGGGAGACGTTTGGGCCTTCCTGTCACTTCAAGCCTCAAGTAATATTTCCACCTGTACTAAGAGACCATATCTATCACATCGTGGCTATACCTCAGAAAAAATTATGTCATATTTGAATATTGAAGCAGAAGAAAGGTGCCATTCACAGAATCGGTTGTCTCTTTGTAGTACCTCAGGTCCGCCATCCTCCGTGACAGCTCTGAGACCAGCGATGAAATCATGGCTGCAGTTCTGCACCTTGAGCACCATCATGTGCTGCCCCAGCTCGTACACGGGACCTCACAGTTTCATCCTGAGGTTACTGGTTACGTTTGTTTATTGATTTTATCCTAGTTTTAGTAAGTAAAATCATTTTTCAATACAGGAGAAGATCATCCTTTACATTACCATCATCACGGTGCAATGTCTGAAGTTAGACCTTATTCCTAGCCTCACTTGGAATTTCCTATCTTAAGAAAARGATTTTATTGCTCTTCTTTTTTATTATTTTTTATTATTATTATTCCTTCAGAATATTGATTTGTACAGCAATGACAGAGTAAAGGCGGCAGCAAAGCAATCCTAAACGGACACACAAGTACCACAAAGCACTTGCAGAGGGCTGAGGGACAAACTGGCCAGTAAAAAGCAAATATCCTGGGGGTTCTGGCCACTTGAAAGTAATACACACAAGTCTTTTAAAGCTTGGAAGACTCAACCAAAAAGCAAAGGGAGAAAAGGTAGTCTAAAGCTGGTATCGCAAACCAGTTTTCTGTTCTACAGATACCATTTTGGCGCCCAGAGGCTGATATCAGGGTGCTCAGATACACTGGCAGGTAAATTCTGCTTGATCTGCCAAACACATTAATCTGTAGGACTGCTCTTTCCTGTTAACCTAACTCATCAAAATCAGGAAATAGAAAGCTGATGAATAAAGTCATACAACCAGTGAATCCAAGGAGACACCACCTCAGAGATCATGATGGAGGCAAATTATATCCATGCAGCCGCAAATAGGTTTAGGTACYAGATGTTAACATCTACTCCAAGGTCTCCTTTAAATAGGATTTAGACCTAAATGAGAACACAAAAATTACCCAGTGTCTTCTGCCTTCACATTGGTATTTTAAAATGTGTTCATTATAAAAAGCAAAAGGTTYTCACAAAGGAATTTATCTCCTCTAAATAAWTTTTTTTTAAAAAAAACAAACAAATTATGTGTGTGTGGACACCTTGCTTTTGATCGATTTTCACCAACGACTTCTAATTAGAGTAGATGCCCAAATGCATGTTCAGTCCTTTCCTCCCTCTTGCTACCACGCCAGTTCCTAATACATCAGCCACTTGCTGCCTCTCACTGTTTTCTGCCGACAATCACCACGACGCAGGCTCTCGCGTGGTGGCTAACAGCTGGGCGCTATCTTTTTGACAGCATGTACCATAATTAGAACAGAGCAAGGCTTTCTTCATTACTGAACAGCGGGGTTAGTCACACCAAGGAATGCCGCAAGAGCACGCRTTACAAGGCCATGCCTGTGTTACTGCTAACCAAACCAGGCTGCCCCGCTGAAGTTCCCTAAAAAAGATACTAAAAATAGATGCAATGTATCAAGAAGATCCCAATGGCAGTGCTTGCAGTTGTTACAGTGCTATATGGGTGGAAAACAAAAAACAACAGAAAAAAGCAGCCCATCTAAGCCTCGGGGAATATGCTGCATGGTGTCATGGGGTTTGCAACACGCACACAGAGTCATGATATCGCTATTTCTGAGTGCTGACATTAACTGCAGTCTCATGCCAATCCTTGCTGCRCTCCAAGACAACGACCATGCCTTCGGATGCCACAAAGCAAAGCCCAGAGCTAAGAGAGCTAAAGCCAATGGTTTGGCTGAAATACGAGTTCACCAGAAGCATTGCCAGCTTCAAGCGAGCACCCTGACCATGAACAGCTATTTTGAAGCTGCATAGAGTTTACRGCCCTGACAAAATTGTGGCTGATGTTCTGTTGAGTTATTGACAAAATGACAACCAAAAAGCACATGGCAGAAAACAAGAAAGTTTAATAGCATTTGTTACAGCCTTTTCATCGGATAGTCCTTACAATTTGTGGYCATTCTTTCCCCCAAGTTGTCCTAAATCCTGTAGGAAGTCTGTATCCACATATCTGTATCATGACACAAATGCCATTGAAAGGCCATCACTAGCTCTTCTAGAATGAATAAAACTTTGCACATTCAAAGATTGCTTTTTTTTTTGTTTTGTTTTGTTTTGTTCTGTTTTCTCAGCTCTGATAGATGGATAGATAGATAGCTCTATCTCCTCTCAGCTCCAGAGACGCATGAAGTGGAGACTGGTGCTTGAGGACTTGCTTGCTCCRTCCACCCAGAGAGACCCTCATCACCAATAGCTAGCAAAAGCGACCAGTCAAAAACTTCAGATCTGAGGAGATGGCTGGTCAGATACCAGGGGTGCATCCCTTCTGATATGCACATGAGAAGGTAAAATAAACTTCCTGAAAGAAATGCTTATGTCTGCAATCCTGTAGAAATATTTGGAACAACTTGATATGAGGGTATATAACTTAATGGTARTAAAATATCATCATTTAACTTAAATGTTGTAACTTTCCAATTATCATCAGCTTTTGGGAGTGAAGCTGTAACAAACTGAGGTCTTAATTCCTGCTTCACTGAAGAGAGAGGCGCAATTCTGCCTCTTTTATTAAGTGGAACTAATCTAAGTGATTTATTTTACTCACATGCGGAAGTGCTTGTTGGGACAGCTTTAAATTATTAATCATTTGGTGGGAGGTATTCCAATGAATATTACATCCTATTGGACACTTATATGTATTAACTACCCTTTGAAAGTTAAGCAGAGAAGTGGGTAATTTAAACAAACACCACTGGGGCTATTTATTTCYCTCTCTTTTAAAGCCTTATTCCCARCTGAGGAGAGCTATTCTCATGCATATGACCACTATTCAAAAGCAGTGGGCTGACTCACAGCACATACGGTCAAGCATGTGTGTAAAACCTAGCATGCTTGCAAGTCCTTCCAGTAATACAGCCTTAGACTGTCAACACTTCAGGGCATGCACTGCTTTATCTTTGAACTCGTGCACAGCAAAACTTTTGCAAATCCTAAACAAGTAACGTATTTTAACTTGCCTTACCTGCATGTTTTCTACTCTTTCCCTACTATTTTACTACACCCCAAATAAAAAAGGAGAAACCAGACATTTCCTTTTCTACCATGATGAGCGAGTTTCTGAACCCCATTACCGAGCGAAACTGCCTATACAGAAGYTTACACGCTTCATCACAAAGCAACACGCTCCCGAGGAGCAGCCGAGCTGGAACGCGAAGCCGAAGCGAGGCGGCCGATTGTGCTGCTAACGGCAGAGCCCCGCTCTCAATGCTCCCATTATACACGCTTCCCATACACAAACCCCTTTCAAGCTGAAACCACACACTAAGCCAAGCAGGTGGCCGCTCGCTTATTCCCCCTTTCCAAACATTTCCAATCATGAATGGAAACGAGATTGCATTAACACCTGCAAGAATTCCTTTGCATAACCAAGAGCGAAACAGATTTAGATTACTGAGCTGGTGAGCAAAGCCCTTTCCAAATCATATTTGGCGGCAGCGAAGAAACCGATCTGATCTCGTGCCAATGAAATCTAATTGACCTTAGACAGTAAGAAAAACAAATTTACTATTTTTTCAGCATTTTCTAGCAAGTCATCCACAGTGCGCATCAAATTATTTTCACAGTTTTCATACATAAAATAAACCCATTTACATCTACTATTATACACAAACAGCAACAGAAAAGGGCTTATCTGAAAAGGTGATAAATTTGTACTCCAAAGAGAAATCACAGAAAATCTTAAGAAGCTGCAAGCTGCGTAAGGGAAAAATCACTTCTGAGGCTGAAGTTAGATTACTGCTCAACAGCACCGCTACCATCATTAAGGAGGCAAGATCTGCTTACTGTTTTATAATGATCACAGGAAAATTTACTTCTCCCACGAGCAGGGACCCGAAAGTTCATACTACTTATTGGCATATTTAACATGAACGTATAATGCTAGAGTCCAGCTTGCTCTTCCTTCTCGAGGGGTCTACCGTTAAATGGCGATATATACACTGGCATGTGAAGCCCGGACGGTTAATTTTAGCTGAAATCAYGCATGCACTGTGGTCAGATTTCTTACGCAGTAACATTTCCCTGGGTTGGCAACTCCCCCTTCTCCTGCAGCTCTTCCTTTACACCCCCACTGCTTCCTTCTGTTACTAGTTTCTCCAACTCAGTTTGAAATAAATTTCAAACAGGATCAGTGTATTTTTATACGCGCTGGACATCTCTAATAACAAAGCTATTTGCAGCAAGCCTAAGTTTGGCTGCTCTTTTGCATTACATGCTGTATGYATTGAGATGATTATTAAAAAATACTATATGGAGTTACTGCACAATCCAAAGAGGCTTTCTGCTCACCGTAGAGACAAACCCCTCAGTGTAAATGCTCTCATTGTTTATGGGGAGTTGCACTCCGACTGGAAATCCAAAATGTTGCATGCCATCTCTATGTTTGTAACAGACCAAACAAAAATGCAGATGTATCATTTTCTGAACTTTGGAGCATTCACAATATGGATCAAAGTTTTAGAAGCTGTATCTATTGCAAACATAGGCTAAAAAAATATAATGCTGGATTAGACCTAAAGTGGGTATCTGCAAAACCTGCCTGTCTTCCTGAGAATGAGCTGGTGGGGAGCAAGGACTGACCTCTGGCAGAATCCCCAAAATGCCGCAAACTGCCCCAAATGCCATGGTCAGCCCACGTTACTCGTATTCTTTTAAGAAGTGGAGAACTGTCCTTTGTAAACTGCTTTGCTTTAGTTTTATATTAAAAAAACATAATGTTGCAAATGTTGACAAGGTGAGAAGCAATGACAGCTTCACCTCCCCTCTTGCCAAGGTGAGGGATAGACATCTGACAGTTTTAACTGTTTATTTTTCGAAAAGAACACTTCTGCCAGAATAAAATCTATACGGGTCTTTTAACTGCTTCATGAAAAGTAAATAACTTTGTAGCCACCCTGTCTCCAAATCAGCTCCCTCTTCCAGGAAAGCCCACTCACTGCCAGCAGAGGTTTTTGTTTGGTTTTAGGAGGTGGGGGAAGAACAGTACTTTCATGCAGTTTGAAGAGAACATAATGTACTGTAACGATCAAAGAAATGAAGTAGCTGCTTTACTTGCATAGCAGGCAGTAATTCCACTATTTCAAAGACAGGGACCAGGTTTTATGCAAGAATGGCAAAGGTTAGCCATGTTCCCCAAAAAAGCTCCTCCAGTGAAGAAGGAAGAGAGATCTAACTTTAGGAAGCTGTCATCTTAAATACAGATTTCTGCTTTATGGATCCAGTGCTGTATGTATCCAAAGCCACTCAACAGAAGCAGGATTCAAACTCAATGTAATTTGGTATGCTTGCTCTACGAGAGTAAATAATCTTCTAAACTTTTCTAATTATGACAGGCTTCAGTTTTTCAATGTGGAAGAAGTGCAAAATAATAGAGACTGTTCCAAACAGCTGCAATTATTACATTCGTGTTTTTTTTACCTGTGCTCACAACTCCTTATGACTTCTGTGCCACCTCCTCTAGGCAGGCAGCCACAGCCACAAGCAAGTTCAAAAAAGACAAACCGAACGTAATTTCTGAAGGTTAATGGAAGTAGACGGTCCCAAAGGAAGACCTCTTACCCTGCCYAAATTCACACACAAGAGTAGCCAGCATCTGAACTGAGGTGAAATCCAGGTGCCTCGCATAGGAAAAGCTGTGAGAGCCCATTACTGCACAACTGGCCTCTGGGAGAAACAGAGTAAGGAACCTACTCCAAGACACAGTAAAAGTCAAGAGGGCCAGAAACTAAACCTGACTTGCAACGTAGCATCTTAGGCATATATCCATTCTTCATTTGATTACCTTCTAAAAAAAAATGAGGGGTAGTCTACTAAAACAGTGTTGAAAGTTATGAAACAACAACAAATGAAAAAACATTAAATTTGTCTCAAAGGCACTTTACTCCAAACCACTTCAACTACCATGATGTGTGAATATGCAGACTGACTGATCCAAACAGTTAGGACATAAACATTACAAAAGCTTTTCTTAATAACCAACAACAGCTATTTGCTGCAGGGAATAGATTTTTACAGATTTTGACCTTTCTCTTGCTCTAGACACCCAACTCTAAGCCTTTTTTGGCCAAGAAGGACAAGATAGCATTCTRCTCGGTGCCTCCCAAGACAGATAAAGTTGTGACTTTACAGCTGGGGCTGGCCAGGCTCTGTTTGTACCCACGTGCTGAAGTCACCAGCAAGCTGTCTTGCATTCCCATCAACAGGATGTCTAATTCCACTCAGAAAACAATGAATCACCTGCACTGCCTTTCTCATTCTACAAAATGTAATTTAACTCAGTGTCCAAGCTTTCCTGTATGAGAGGCAAGCAGAAGGTGGTAAAATGTGGTGCTCTCTAAAACGTGGAAGGACATAAAGCTACATGCTACCAAGAAGTGGATGAAAAATCAGTGCAGTTGGCTGAGTTTGGACCCTGTGAGAAGAGCAGGGTGGCTGATGGTATCACTGTTTTAAAAATAAAACTTTCKCCTTTCACTTTCCTGTCTGTATGGCTACGGATTCACTCTTACATTTTTACCTCAAACAAGAGAGAGAAAAACAGAATAGTGTTAAATTCCTGTCAGATGGTTGCAGCAGGGGAAAGGAAAGAGCAAAGTTGTCTGAAGGGGGGGGGGGGAGAAAAGAAAAGAGCACACAACAGCATAAGGCGACTCTCCAGCTTTTACTCCAGCAGTACCGCTTGCTGACACAGTGCAACAACAGCATTCATTCTCTCCCTCTCAATAGGGGGGAAGAGCAAGCAAAGTCACAAGTATGAAAATGGGAAACATCCCTAATACAAATATAAATTAAGTGTTAAAAAAACTAGATCAGACTTTAAACTCTCTTTCAGTAATTAAAGCTTTCAAAATTTATAATGATCAAAGCTGAAATCTGTATGTTTCTAGATCCACACRTATTTCACCATGTTGAATTATACCAAAGCCCCATTTTTCTTCATTCCTTCCCCTTTCCCCAAACCCCTCAAAGTTATGAAGGCCAGTAACCTATTAATTGCTGTAACTGCCAAGCAAGATGAGTGCAAAATCTGGGAGGGAGGGAAAGCAGAGGGAGAAAATAGGATTCAGACTTGAGGGAAGCACTTAACCACATRCTTACTTCAAGCATGTACTCAAGTCTCAATTACTTTGATAAAATTTAGCAGACATTTAGCTCTCCTGAACAGGAATGCTAAACTGAAATTGATTAGAAAATCAGAAATTAAAACCAATGTTTCTAAAGATTATTAACGACAATAGGAAAAATGAGAAGAGGTCGATCATCCTTCTAAAAAGTGTTTTTATGTTCTACTAATGCTTCTATTTCTCGYGCTCATCTAATGTTTCTGCTCTTGGGCACTGTCAGAAAAGGGACAGTTGGCTAGACAAATCTGAGGTGTGACCTAGTTTTGAAAGCCCTATTTTTATTTTAAGCTGCATTTTTAAGATAGTGAAAAATACTTTGTGACAGCAGAGCATTAATTTGCATGGCAAAGACTGGCTCCCAAAGATGCACAAAAAGACAAAGAATCTCAGAAGGGTTCAGCATCCCAATTAGAGCCAGATTAGTGCAAAAGCTCATCTCCTGTTTAACCATCGCAGTCAAYAGCCAAATTTTAAAGAGACTACAGACACTTCAAAAAAATTAAACTAATGGTGGATTTCCAGCACTTTTCAAGGAAGAAGAGGGAGAGACAAATATACACACACTCCACACAGATAACTGACCCTAACTGTTTTGCTAATGCAGTCTTCTAGAAACAAAATTCTCCTATTTGAAAATACTAACAACCATTTATCCATAGGTGGCAGCATTTCTGTTTTATGTCATTTACTATATTGCTACATGTACTAGATATGAGGCTACACAAAAAACTTCTGCATCTAGGGATAGGCAGGGTTTTGCCATATTTGACATTAAAGAATAAGGTGGTCTTCATAAATTGTTCCTGCTAAGTGGTTACCAGATCATACAAGTTTTTTTTTTTCAAAATTAAAAAATAAAGTGCTGAATTAATTTCCACAAACATAATAATCCTAATCTAATCATCTTGCAGCTGGCCATCTGTTTCACAAATGTAAATTTAACTGAATCTTCTACTGACTGATAACTTTCTAAATTAAATTGTCTATTATGACCCTCCTTTCAGCTTAGTTCCTTCTTCCTTTCAATACAGGCTTTGGAAGTGTTTTCTATATAATGATCTATATGTCAATTACAGAGTTAGAGTACAATTGGCAAGTGTTAAAACTGCACATTTGGCACTAGATAAAAATAAAATGTGCAGAGAAGTGCTGTGCCTGTATCTACGGTAGAGACAGTGTGAAAATGGAAAAAAGAAGTTCTAAGGCCCAGAGGTTATAGTGAGAACTGATTATTTCTTTTCCACCATGGTCTGCATCACAAAAACAGAGATCTGCTCAGYGATGCCAGATGTATTTGTATATTCATGAAGAGTTTAAGAAATTCCACTACTAACGGGGTATAGCTAACCTCTGAAAGTATTTAGAGTTTAAGGCTATGTAAAAGGATGAGTATTTTATACCCCTAAGTGGCATTTACAGACACACTGGCCAAGACCTCAGTTGTTATAAATTCACAGTCTTTAAGATGAAGAATGATCCTCTGCATCATATGAGAGAAAAATTTTGCTTCTTCATTCCACGCTTTCGTATCGCAAAGGGAAGAAGGTTGGGGAGGCTTCCTTTCATCAAAGACAGCCAGCACTGCATGCTGCTGGAGGCAGCACGACGGGCTCAGTAGACCATTGGCCTAATCTGCTATGGCAAACCCTATGCTCCTAATTAGAAAGGTTCACTAAAGCGACACCAGCCCATACATTCATTGATCTAGCAATTAAAATCACTGCTGTAGGGTTTTACTAAAATATCTGAAAAAGAACTATTAACATAGCCTTCTACAAAAGAAAAAAAAAAGTAGTAAAGTGAAATTTATAGCAGGCCAGTGATTAATAATTAAAGACAACATATTAGGGCTGATCAAGAAATGAAAAGTAAATCTCCACAAGCTTGTAAGGTTCAGGCATCTCCTTTGGAGAGCTCCCTAGCTCCTAGCTAGGGGCCACTTACAGGCTTGCTGCACCTTCCTGAAAATTACTCAGGCAGAGGAAGCAATTTTTACATTGAAGCTTTATTCAGAAATATATAGAGAGCAGAGTCCTTTAATAGCACTGTCATGTGGCAGATCAATGACAGATTTCAGCTATTTTCAGCACAAAAGATTTCAACAGTTCCCATTAAATAGCTTTATGTAAGTCTTAAATAGTATGACTTACTAGGCTAAGGCTTTATCATCTTCGTTCCTTATGATCTCTGCTGATATATATCCCTACATATATATATATATATATATATATATATATATATTATTATTCTTTTAACAATTATATTAACTCTAATTATACTAACTCTTTGAACAATTATATGGTAGCAAAGTGGTCGACCAGAAGACCTACAAGCTCTGGAAAATTCAGGAGGCACAGGCAAGCAGTTCAGTGAAAACAGACTATGCTCAACGGGCCTCCTTCACTCAAATTCCTACATAATTTTATGCACTCCTAAGTTACCCCTTTCTCAATTTTAGATCCTGCATTTAAGTTTCCCACATCAAGTCCTGCTTTTGTCTGAACACCTACACCTAATAGGGTATTACTCCAGTAATCTTTGGTTTGTATTATTAGCTGTCAGGTTTAATGGAAGGAAAAATAATATGCAGTTTACAGGAAGTAAATCCCTTTAACCTTAGTCCACTTTGGTCATTTTACTGAGGTCCCCAGATCTTACACATCTGACATTTTTAACTTTAACTCTCTTATTTTCTAATCAGACAAGAACATTCATTTTGGTCCATGCTACAAACATGGTCAAATGTTTACACAGGATGTTGGTGAAAGCAGACCTATGCATGAACTGTTTAAAGTAATATCAGATAAGAATACTGGCTAAGCTGCAGATAAAATCAGAGCAATTTACTCAGGATGACAGAGGCTACAGGCATCGAAATAAGGCTTATGGACATCAGCACAATCAGTTTTTCTTTTCCGCCTGGAGCAAGGATTGGAAGAATGTAGAACAAAGAGCATGCTACTGGTGAAAACACATAAATATATGTGTATGTATATACACACAGAAATATATATATATATATATATATTCACACACATATATATCCCTACAATCTTAATTCAGAAATTAATGACAGAGACTCAAATACAAGATTAATAAAGAACTCTCCAAACTGCTTGCCTATTACCCTGCTTACATAGGACGAGTATTTGTAGCATCACTTTCTCCAGTTCTTTGTCAAGTAGTTTGATCTGCACAGTTTTAAGGACTCAGAAATAGGCCAAAAAGAAGAGCTGCAAAAGACAGTGCAGCAGAATTATGAGACTTAAGGTCAGGGGCCGTTTTTCAAAAGCAGCCTACGAACAATGTCCAAAACTTGGAATTGCATCTGATTTAGTTTATCACATGCAGATAGTTGAGTCATGAATGAAATCTAAAATTGGCATTAAAACTTTCTGAAAGAGAAAGGCATCTCATTTTTGTAAGCAAAACAATTCTGTGATTTCTATCACAGAATTTCCATCATGCTCCTTTTGTAGTGTTGTTTTTAATACCGTTAGCAACACCTTTGTTCCAAGTTTCTTTTGTGTAATCTCTTAATCACTAGGCAGCTATAGATGTGCCTTTTTTCTTTTTATCTCTACAAATAACTTCCCAGATATCTCTTGCAATTTATCCTGTGAACTATCAGTGTTGGATTCTTGAAGAACAGGAAGGCCTGGCACTAAACTTTTGTAGTGATTGCATTTCCTGCTGTAACACACAGGGCAGCCTCAGCAAAATGACAAATGCATTTCAAAGAATAAAAGCTGGTTATGCCCTGGGAGGATCACAAGGACAGATTCAGGCAGCTGAAGTTAGAGTGCAGTTTTAGGCTAGTTGCACTGCAACCCATACCATGGGCATCATTTTAAAAGATCTCATCAAGATGAATGTCAGCTACAGGCATGCGTTAAAAGAGCACATGCTTGTCCCTATCAGGGTTATTCTGACAGCAAGACTTATGAAGAAAAATTCTTATTGAACAGTATAAGAGATGACAAAGGCAGCAGCTGTTCAACGGGCCAAWTTTATATTTAGTGTTGAGAAAAATTAATCCTTACAGAAATTAGTGCCAGTTCATCCATTCCAGCCCCAAAGGAGGGGACTGAAAGATTCTTCTAGGGAACTAAAAGATTCTTCAAGAAATTATAAGTAACCAGAGCTCAGTCTCATTTTTAAAATGTGGGATTACAAGAATTGGAAGAGAGACAAGTAAATTCAGTAACATTCTCAAAGATTTCTTTTACATGATGCCCTTAGAAACAGACTGGCCAAACTATTAAACTTATTATTATTATTATTATAACCCAGCACAGTAATGCCAAAGAAACATTTCAAAAGAAACATTTCTCTTCACTAATGTGGTACGGTCTAGATGTTCCTAGACCTTTTGAAGGACAGATGCATGGATTGGCACATAGCACAACTCTTCAAGCCTCATTTTCTCATTGCACATGGCAAAAATTTAATGCTGCTATAACACGGCTGGCCTAAGGGTAACTATTGAACTATCACAGGCAGTAACTGGTATAAAATGGGATTACTTTAAAGTCAAACAGCCTTAGACATTAAGACCGTAGCCAAAGAATGAGAAAGAGAACAGTGTACGTGGCATAAAACATGACACGGAACAATGTTGACTCTTGGTACTCTAAACCAGGCTTAACCAGTYTGCACGTCCTCAACTCATCAGCTAGTCCAGCCAAGCCACACAATCACAGAACAGTAGCAATTGGAAGGGGCCTCTGGAGATCATCTAGTCCAACTCCTCTGCTCAAGCAGGGTCACCTAAAACATGTTGCCCAGGACCATGTCCAGACAGCTTTTGAATGTCTCCAAGGATGGAGACCCCACAACTTTTCAGGGCAACCTGTTCCAGTGCTCTGTCACCCTCACAGTAAAAAGGCGTTTCCTCATGTTCAACCACAGGCAGAAGGAAAATTGTTAGCACTTGCTTGTTCTATTAACCTGCAAGATCTGAGCAGTTTCATATGCTGACATTTGTTAAGTGTTCTGCAAACTAGCAATGGAGAAAATAAGCCATTATCAATACAATTCTGAATGAAACATTTCTGCATGATGTAATTTCATTTAGCACATCTGTTGTTTCTGTACTTCTACGTTATATTTTTTCCTATTTGAATATAATTAGTAGTAAATAGTACATAAAAGTATTTTGAAAATTTAAATGAGTTAGTCTTTGCAGTGTTTTTAACACTTACATTTATTCAATATGATACTTCAAATTTTCTCTTTAAACACTTTGATGTGATTATGCTTGGGTATGGGCAAGAGATAAGGATAAGTAAGGGCTTTGCAAATGCTTCAGGGGCACCTGCTTCATGCTTTTGATATTTTATTTTCCCAACTCATTGCAGGTGCTTGTCTCAAAGAGCAAAGAAACCAAAGATCAGATTAGCAGACTSTGATATCTCTGTGCAGCCAGCTAAGACTGACAGAACCTTATAAAAGTACTTACTGGCACTGTGACCAGCCCCCACCCGCACAGAAGGATTAAACACAATTTGCATTAGTTGTGTCTAACCAGTAAAGCAGCTGTCTTACAAAATAATAAACCTGTAATTTTTACATGGGSTTAAAAATAACCCTTTCCTTTCTAACGGTTAGTAAATGATCCACAGGCTGCTAAATGCATTGCTTATAGCTTTGTGCTATCTGGAGACTTCGCTTATTCTTCTAATCAGTCAATTCGTCAGCAATCACTTGTCAGGAAAACAGAAAAAAGGGCAAAAAAAAAGAAAAGCTTTTTGAGCAAATGTCAAAGAACATTAAATTAACTAGCTGAAGATCAGCAATGAACAGCTGACACCAAATTGAACCCAACACATGGCCTCATTCACATTATTTTTAAACACATGTAGCCAATCTCCCAATCACTCTACCTTCAAAATAATATTAAAAGATCTTTATTTTACAAATTTGCTTTGAGAATAGAAAGCAAGTCTAATATTAAGTAGCATCACTAAAAAATAAGCTACTGTTTTTATGCAATTTAGATTCAAAGTACTGTTTTATCTCTGATTCCAAACTAAGTTTATTAAGCAATTTCTCTTTAGCTCAGAGTGACCCTGAATATATTTCTACATCCTGCTATCCATATACAAAACATGTAATCTTACAGTAAGGCCTCCTCAGCACCCAGTGAAGTCCATATTAAGTTTTCTGCATGCTTCAGAGAGATTAGTTCCTCCAATGAGGAAATAAATTGTATTTATAGCGCAAACTTCTGCAGTATAGTATTACCCCCTCATTACCTCCCTTCTTCAAGTCCTCAGAATAGTTAATTCATATATATGTCTAAGAAAAATTGACTGAAGATAAACATCTTAAGCAGATTTTTTATGCTGAAGTGGCCAACGTTCTTCACCCAGCCTGAGAGCCATAACACACCCCACACACCTTGGAGAGCCAGAGAGAAGATGTGATCACAGATGCCAGATAATAGCAGCTCTCTAAAGGTCCCACCACTGTCATGTGAGAATCAGCTGGGCTCGTCCTGCAGGGGGAGGGTCCAAAGATGACCCAGTGATGTCAGGCTTAAGAGGACCTTCTAGCTTGCTTCTCCTTGCCATGGAGACCTTGACACCACAGACCTCAGTGGAAACAGGACTGGACCCAGCAACTCACAACTCCAGAGTAGAAAAATGTGAGTATCACATAACACAAATGCTTTTAAGAATGCAAGAAGCCTGACGGCTTTCTCTGCAACCAAAGGCCCTTCAATACAGTAGCTGTTAAGCAGTTATCTGAGGACAGAGAGATATAGTTGCATGTTGACGTGGGGACTGAGAACTACATATATTCACTCTCTCTCAACAAAAGAAAAAGCAAATTAGGTAATATTTTCAGTATTTTTAAGACAGGTTCTTGATCTGACACCATTAGGAAAGAAACATATCTGAATGAGATGGTAAGTTGCCCAGAACGGCAGGTGTATTTTCTCTTCTTATTCCTTGAGAAAAAGTGTTTTCAGCCTTGAATAAACCTCTACTTCTTTATGCCTCTGTGACCTGTCCACCCTTTGTCTGTCTCATTTAGGTAATACTTATTAGACATGTACAGACTACAAGCCTCCAGGGCAAGACCTACCACTTCAGATTTCAGTAGCACCTCAGGCAACACAGCTGCTATCTCACCAAATGAACCTAGACAATTTTAAGGTTTAAATAATGTTTTTCAAAAGGCCCAAAATTTGCCTTGTAAATCCACATTTAGTCATGAAAATAAAAGGTTTTACAGAAGTTAAGGCCAGAATTGACTAAATCATCCCAGATCTCACATCCTTAGAAATCCTGATATCCTGTCTTGTGGATCCACTTATAATTCATATTTTCCACTGAAATATCCTAAACCAAACCCAAACAACAAATATTTCTGTCTTCAAAATTCTAGAACATATATTTATAACCCAAGCAGAGCTCAGGAGAACAAGGTAGAACCTGGATGGTTTTGGAAGCTCTTGCCAAGGTGAAGCTGGAATTTAGGTAATTCTTCACACACATCCTGTATCAAATGCAATGGTAGTCTAGTTCTGAGCCCAGATTATTTACATGTGTTTTGGTCTTCAAAAAAAAAAAAAGATTTTTAAAGATTAAAGAAGAAAAAACTCAAAATGTTCTTGTAAAGCTCAGAATGGCTGCAACGGGAAGCACAGAGCAGAAACCTAACTCACTTCATAAAGCCCTACTATTTCACAGGTACCTGCTGAACACGCTGCAATGCAGGCACGGCAGTAAGACGGCAGAACAATGAAATGCACTCAGCTACCAGACACCAGGTTCTCGGTGGTACTCGGAAATTCCCTAATACTTCATTTATAAGGTACTGCTGAAGAAAAAGATACATAACTTCTTAGTTCAGGAGTCTGTTTGTAGCACAATGCACTCCCCCACCAAAATCATCTTCCCTACTCCCCTACTCCACTTTCACAGTGATTACCTTGAGGAAATGGTTAACAAAGATTATGTAGGGTCATTATGCTTTGGTTAGGAGCATTAAAATAAAATCTAGTAATTGTGCAGATAATCTATAAGGAGTTTATGTTTTCCAACTAAAACTGTGCATATTTTAAAATAAAAAAAAAAAAAAGCAGATCCTTATGGCAATGAACAGTTTGGAAAGTAAATCAAAAGGGAATGATGGGTATTTGAAGCATGACCCTTCCAACAGAAAGGGAGAGCAGAAAACAACTCAGCAGTCACAGGCTCATCATAATGACTCTAATCAGGAATATTAAAAAAAAATGTGTACTGATTTGCAAAGAGACTAGATGACTGTTGATACATTAAATCTCTATGAATATTGAGAGGCATTAAAGGCCTTGTACAAAGTACTGGTAAGACTTCACCTGAAGAATCTCACGTAATTCTAGCCATCTGTGTTCAAGGAGCAATTCAAAATAGCAATGCTACAGAAAAGGATTTGGGAAATTAAGAACCTGTCTTACTAAAGAAATGTGATTTCTTTAAACCTCATGCTGTAAGATATTCTTTGCTAGGAACACCATGGAAGAAGAGCAGAACAGCTAACAAACATGCTGGCCAAAACCTCCCAAATGCACATGTACAGGCTTTGCATACATCAAAGCAGACAACGACGGAGGAAAACTCCGAGACAGCCTTTCACAAACAGTAACAGAGGAGCTAGCTAGTTCTAAGATTTTAAATCTACAAACATGATGGAAACATTACATTAATACCCAACATCTGCATCTATTCTTCTGTTCTCCACAATGTGGAAGAGTTAACATGAAACCATGCGACATTGGGAGTAAAAGAACAGTGCATCTAAGTTTCAATCCTCCCTCAGTATCCTACAAGAGATGGTAAATAAATAAAAATCAAGTTGCACTTTGAAAAGGCATCCTGTAACATAGTGGGAACAGATTTTGTAGGATGACCTACCTCAATTCCCTTCCCAGTCTCAGTTTACTGCCATAATCACAGAACAGAATTAAATAACACTCAAATCTCTACATTTGAATTCTAAATTAAAAGCAGTCAAATAGATTAATTTGATATATTTCAAGAAGCCCAAAACAAGTACAGCACCTATATAAATTTTTAGATTTGTACTTTTAAAGCTCCTATAAAAGTGATCTTCAAGATATCTGCAATGAAATGTGAATGAATGTCCCAGACATTGTACCAAAACAGTTATAATGTGGTGCTTATTTACATTAACACATACACAAGTAAGTAAACACAGAAGAGAGTCAAGCAAACAGATTGCTCTTTCTCTTGGTCAATTCAACAGAACTTCTGTTTCCCTTGAATTGATCCATCTTCCAGGGATAAGCGTTATCACAATTGTGTATCATATTCTGTATATGGTTTCTTCTGCCTCCTGGTAGTTGCAATTCACTACATTTATATTTCCTTATCTCTACTGCAAGTACCTTTTCTGATATCTCTTAGGAACAAATTTGCCTTTTCAGTCTTATAACATTGCAATTCACAGTTCTCATCTCTTGGTAGACCCTCTTCCACAATTTCTAGCTGATAACCTCCAAGTTTTATAACAAAAATTGCTAAYGATCACTAAATGCATCTTTTTAACACAATGTATACTCACAGGTTGGTGTGTCAAGAGAACATTTCTTTAATTGTGAACAAATAGATGGGGAGAGACATACGATTACATGCAATAGCATCTTCCAGAAATATCCAAGCATATGAAACACAGAATTGTACTTTGCTATTATTATAATCCTTGTAGAGTTCTAAAGAGCAATCCTTCAATCTAGGCATCTACCAGCTGGCTCAGGTTCCAAACTTTTTCAGCTTACAAAGGCACAGTAATTTGCTGTGGTCCAATTCCAACATCAAGTCGATTATCAACTGCAAGATAATACTATGACATGATTTAAATACACTGCTTTTAAGTCACTAATACAGATGGCAAATGCTTAGGAAACTGCAATGATTCTTCCCTTCTTTAATGAAAAGTATAGCTAAGTCAGCTAGCAAAAATAGGTCTATCAAACCGTAACTTTCCAAACTGCATAGCCTCTTATCATCCAAGTCAATTCTTCCGTGGCAGTTTTAAGTTAAGCACTTCAAAATCTCTTCCAGAATGAAATGTTACTTCTAAGTAAGTATGTTTTATTTGCTGTATGTGCCACACTACTCCAGAAGGCACATTGAGATAAGAGCATTAAAGGGAAACATTTAATAGAAGGGGAAACCAGACGTAAACCAGGACAAAAAAAATTAAACGTAATGATAAACGTTTTTGCGTTCTCTTCAGAGGGAAAATTCTAAATTAGTTCATAATTTTACAAGGACAACTTAACTTTTTTTTCTTTTTTTTTTTTTTTTTTGAAATCCAGCATTAAGTTCTGCAAAATTCAGATGTTGGTCCAGGTGGTACTACGCACCTTCTGGCACACATCAAGAGTGATGTACAGCTACACTATAAGAGCAGGAAACATCCTTCCCTCCTATCTAGCCAGTATGGTGTAGCATATTCCCAATGCATTTTCTATCAGCCATACGGGGTGAGAGGAAACCCTAGCCCAACTTCCTTCTACATCTCCTGATCCTTGGTGGTGATGCAGCAGAAAGAGCAAGAGTCCTTCTCCCTACAGCTTTGGGTCCTTTATTGTACATTGCCCTTGCACAGGAAGGGTAAGGACAAGAAAAGGTCTTCTCAAAAGTCCCTCTCAGCACTAATGCTAAAGCAAATGAAGATGCAAATAATCTGCCCATCATTATCATTATGATAAGAAAGAGACTCTGGTTTACTGTAGACTAATGTGCATCCATGTCAATGGTCTGTTCAATGCTACTAAAATTAGAATCTAGTCCTATTTAAAAATCACAGGTATCTGTATGGAAAATGTTTATGCAAAGACATGCACATTTCTCTTACGTTATTCAACTTGTGAAAATTTAAATAGAGAAGGATTACAGAGAGAAAAAAAAATCTAACCAGAAATCTGTATCCTATTAATAAGTATTATTGTAGTATTATATGAAAGTGGGTAGATCAGAGGTGAACAGGGACAGGTGAAAAGAGAAAGCTGAACAGCCTTGCATTTAGTTCCTCCTGCCACGCATAACCCATAACCTCAAACCTATCTGAAAAAGGAGAAAAGTTACTCCCTTTCTAAGAGAAAAAAAATCCAAAACATTAAAAATAAGCTGCACAACTACAAGCTCAAATGTTATTATATCTGACTACTGTTTTTAAGAACACCACTGTTTATGATATACTTCACAATGAAACTTTAACACCTGCTAATATGACTATTCAATCAAGTTTATATTATGCCTTCTAAGGAAATATAACTTTTAATACAGGCTTATCCCAGAGTAAGTATTATTCCATGTCAGACCCAGAGTTTATCCGCTCACTCGATAAGATACAAACACCATTTTAATCCATTAGTTGCTTAGCTCATTGGTTTACTTGTAGGCAAAAAACAAACCTGAAAACACAAAATAAACCTGAAAAGGTTATCAACTGAGGTTATTTAAAGCTTATATCCAGATACACTAGTTACCATGTTTCTACTACTGTAATAGTAAAGAAAATCTAGGGAAGGGGCAGGAACCTTCTCAGATTTCGCAGTTGCTACAAGGCTGGTGGCTACTCAAAAACAGGACAATTAAACCTTGCGTAAAGGAAAAGCATGATGCACTTTTTGTGGTAATCTTCAATCATCATGAAAACAATATATCACCTAACAGACACTGGGAAAGATCCTTGTTTTGGTTATATTAAAAAGGTGTTTGCATAAGGTGTGTAGCTGACTCATAATAATTAAAAAAAAAAAGAAAAGAAAAGAGAGGAAGGTTTTACACTATATGTTGAAATTTTATTCTGCTGTTCTCAAAAAAAGAAAGAAAAAAAATACGAACGAAGCATTTGTTTTTAGTGGCTCAGGAATGGGATACCCCCAGTGTCAAACTAAGCAGATGAACAGTCTTGCTCAAATAAGCCACAATGAAAAGAAAATGAGTAAACTACCCAAATTCAATCCTTTCCTCCTGAGATTAGCCGTAACTGAGAAAGTGGGCACAGTCTACTCAGCAAAAAKGTGTCTTGGACATGTTTGGCCAGACCTCTGAACCTTCAGGAATAACTTTGATACACTCTAGAAAGACTGATGTGAAACGTGTCATGGCTGCCCAGCAATAAAAGCAACCCTGTATTATGCAGGTAATTCACGATGACAAACAGATTTGAACAAACACTATTGGGTTCTTTTCCTCTCTCCCAAACAGATGGTTTCTTAACAAGAAAACTAAGATTTTAAAGTTTTCCAGAATCAAGTCTGGAACTTTTAAAGAATTAGATGTCAATTCTAGGTAGGCTACAAAAAAAAAAAAGCAAGCAAGGAAAAATCAGCAGGAAGAAAGGGAGTGGTGTCTGTTCAGCCTAGAAAACAAAGAAGCCTGAAGCCAAGGAGAAGGGGGCTCTATTTGCTTTCTTCAAATATCAGGGAGACCTGGTTAGAGAAGAGAGCTGTACAGCGGAGTCAAGCAAGAATCACAGGTTATATCAGGGAAAATTCTGAGTAGACTTAAGGCAAAAGAAATCTCCCAGTGGAAGTGGTGGAACGCTGGAGTGGAGGCTGCGTCCCTCTYGGAGCTAGGCAAAATCAGCTGGACTCTCAGAAAATGCCATCTACTTGGTTCCCAAGCTAAATTAACAGCTACAATGTCTAAAATGAAATGCTTGCTGTGAAGAAGACACGATTCACATAGGGCCTTTTTACTGGTCAATTTAACCTCAACCTTAAGTAGTGTACATCACTATTCCTACTACAGGAATGATTTTCAAATATTTCAGAAACAAATTGTTTCCAAATGTTTAAAATTGTTTCCTCAAGTGTCAAAATCATCCTAAATATCCTACATTTCTAATAGAAAAGCAGTGAAATGGTGGAAAAGTTCTAACACGAGCTAAACAGTAATGCCCTCAACTCTCAAGATGAGTGCACTGTCACTCCAGTATAAGGCTGAAAAACTCGCTACAACATAGTTCTGTTATTTTGCAAACAAACCCTCTCCTCAAAATCCCTAAAGTTTGAAGAGTTATGTCAGAAGCTGGAAAAGGTCTCTGCCATAAGTTTTTTGCAGAAGTCGCACATACCTTCTCAGTTCTTTATTTTCATTCTATTTAGAATCTGTTTCTATGTCTACAAAAGTAGCAAGTCCAAATTTCCAATAACCTAATCAGAGCTGAACCTTTATTAGACTTGCTAGTCCTCTCAAATTGTATTCCGAAGTACTGTTTATGATAAGTTCCCTTGACTTCAGGTAATGATGTACCCTACACGTCAGAATCCCCTTGGTTTAATTTTCATAAAATCAAACACACAAAATAAACATAGTACTAAATGGATTGTGAAGTTTTATGTAATAGAAATTAGGCTACTACCCCCAAAATCACTTGAGGGCAATATTTTGGCAAAGCAGTTAGCAACACTGAGTTTCATGGAGAGCTCAACACTGATTTTTGCTTTGTGTTCCTACAGCAAAATCCGAATCTTTATCAACTTAACTAAGTCCTGCAGTATCTCATATTTGGGGCTCTATGGCAACAACAGACAAAGAGGTTTACCCATGATTGCCTAATAAGCCATGTTATATCTTTCAACTAAGAAAAAAATTAAGCTTTAGCATCCTGAAACCTACACTTTCAGCAACAAAGTGATTTTTGCTTGTTGTCACTGCCCAAAGTCTCAATAGGCCTCCGGCTGGAAGCAGAAAACACTACTACAGCTTTGCAAAATATTTTAAATGATAGGAAGGACTCAAAATTAATTCTACAAATTTCAAATGGATTTGACATTTATTCAACACAGTTCAGCTGAGACACAAAGTCTAATGTAAGACCTACCATGTCAGTAGTTATCAGCACAGTATTTCTAATAGCTGAAAAAAAATTAATTACTTTTTTCCAGTTTACAAAATGTCACCTATCCAACGTTATCGTCTTGCCTCCAAACCCCTAAAAAGCAAATGATTTGTGGTGGTGTTGAATAAGAGAATTCAAGATTTGAAACAAGAGTTGGTGAATTTATTTGTGGGCCAATACCAAAACCTCTTCCTAGTTCCCAGCTATTAAGAGAGTCCAGGCAACAGGCAAACATTTAGATGTAAACGTGTGGGCATCAAGTTCTATATTAAAGTACAGCTTGCACACAAAGATAGCAGCTGGGCTCCTGCACATACCACTGCAATTCATTTAGCTATACATTCCATTATTAAAAATCCTGTAATGCATAGCCATGTAACAACTGAAGCAGTAATCCCCTTTCTTAGAAAACAAACAGCTGCCACAGAAAATTGCATTTATCTAAGAGACAAACCCATACTTTGGTGATATTTATGAAGAACCATATCTCTCAGTATTATTTCTGATCTAAATTTTCATCTAATACAGCAAAAAAGAAAAAGATCTTTATCCGCCAGTATGTAAGATGACTGCTAACAATTACATGTTCTCAATCAGATTTCAACTCATACTGCTTTGTTTTCTTGGTAATTCCTTCAGCAGTATTTTCTTGAGAGAGTTCTACAAATACAGGTAGTAATCAACTACCTGTATATTAAGACTTTGAGACTATAAAGTCTCCCCATTTTCTCTACCACTCTGTACTTCACCAACTAATGAACCTAGGAAAAGTAACAAATACACAATGTAGGAACTTCTGCTGATAACAGAGTTGTTTGCATGTTTGTCTCTTCCATCTGAAAAGTCTAGGTAGACTCATGGTAGGACACAATGCAGGATCCACTTACATATACCGTGAGGTTTTGGGGTGGGGGGAGGTTGAACCATGTTTTCAGTGAAAGTTATCAATAAAACGGACTATTAGCAAGAGGGGGAGTGATAGAAAACAAGCCCTTTCAGCCCAAATGAAAATCCGGATAATGCAAGCAGTCAAGAAAAACAGCCCATAAAAAGGCCAGATGAGGCAAGACATTTTGACATGCTCTCTTAAAGACACCAATCAAAAGCAAGTGAAAAAAAATACAATCCGTAAGCCAATTCTCAAGACGACAATCCAAGCCCTTGWCAGGGCAATGCTGCTGGCTGTCAATTTGCTTATAATTAAGAAGCAGGACGAGGGACAGCCTCCCTTTCAGCAGCCGCGTGAGCTAGCCAAAGCTGAGCGTTCCTTCTGGGAAACGCAAGCTACTCCAGACCACGAAGGAAAAGGAGTATGATGGCAGTCAATACATGCTGATCGTTGTMCCTATAGCAAAAAAACCCTCCACTTTCTCCACTTTGCAGAAGTCCTACCATAACTACCTTTTAAATATATTTAAGTAAATGCAATATGCAGTTGAAGTTTGTGAAAGTATATGTCCTTGATTTTTCAGCTTTATTCTTTCTTGGACCTAGTGAGAGGCAACACAGTTGAACGCAGCCCTGGACAAAGTGTATGTCTCCATTTCCTATGCCTTTCCCGTTTGGGATTCCCTCCTATAACCATGAAATCATGGGGACCTTTGCTTAGGCATCTGAGTGGAGCAAGAGCAGAGTGACTGGAACCTGAATCTTTCAGAGGATTTAGCACAGGCATGAACAGTCCCCATCTGGGAGATGCACTGACTTCTGTCAAAACCTTTAAAGAAAACAGTGATTATTTTAATAGCCACCATCACATGCACTGCTTATTGTAGACCTATTGGAACATGCTTACTATTAAAGAACTATTCTCCTTCTCCCTAGCTCCATGCCTTGCTACTACACATTTGGTTATCTTTTATGCATTAACTACGGTCAGCTCATGCCAGGTAAAAGCTAACAAGTGTTTTCTTTCTCTCACATAAACATCACTGAGGCCGTAATAATCCACCTCGCTCCTTCAGGCCCTTTAAGACCTCACCAGCTACCCTTGATAGCATCAGCTGAGATCAACACACTGTATCTCTGACTCAAACCAAGCGTAATGTTGATTCAGTGCCTGCCCTGACCTATTGCACAAGCCCTGCTGTGTGCTGCTGGCTGTTGACACAGTCTGTGCGACTGCAYGTTAGTAGTAAGGTAGGAAATCATCATGTCTTTCTCACTTCCAGGGGTCCAATGGAAATATTTTAAGACTTGGTAAGAGTCTTGTAAAGTACTTTGAAATCCTTTGAAGAATGATGCCAAAGAAACAGAGATAACGCTAAGAAACTCCATATTCAATAAATCAATGTCCCATTCGTCACCGCGCAAAACTTTTGTGGCCAGAGAAAGAACAGAAAAGTACAGTCTTACTGATCATTATAAAAGGAAAACTTTCATTTGCAACAAAGTGCTGTGATAAACAGTCAAGCACTTCTCATTCCACCCTGTTTCCTGAAAGATGTGCATGTAAGCTTTTACTCTGGTCTTCAGTTTCATTTTTTAGTTGCTGTCAATTACAACTTTTTTTTTTTTGCCTTTTGAGACACCTTGCCTGTTTCCACTGAGCATTGTTTGGTCTGCTTACTCCAGTAGTCACTTAGCTGAGGACTGGTTTTTTTCTTGCAAAGCTAACTTTCTTTGATCCACTTTATTGCTGAAGACCAGCCAAGGCCTATTAAAAAGAGCTCCGCAGAGGGAGTTGTGCGCAAAGGCCAAGGCGCCGGGCGCCTGCGGCAGCGCCTGCCAGGGCTCCCCGAGAGCCGCGGACTAGGGCGCCCAAAGTCCCCGGCACGCAGGGTGTCAGCCCCACAGGCGCTAGCTGGGCTGGAGACAGCCCCACGCCTCCACAGCTCCCTGCCATGGCACAAGCGCCGCACGGTTTCGAGGGAGGAGGAGCTGCGGGTAAAGCGAGGCAAAGTTTTTCTGCTTTCCTCCTCGCGCCCCTGGAACTGGTACAACCCAGCAGTCTCCCGCACAGTCGGAGCTTTTATTTAGATTCTGTTGTTCAGTCTCACCTACCTGCTATGTGTTTTTTGCCTAGAATATGAGCAGCTGCTTTGTAACACTTCCCTGCTTACCTTGATCCTGTTTTATTTCTCAGTTTACATCTCATTTTCTCTGCTTGATTTAATGTGCTCAGTTCTTTACAGGTGCTTATTCTGTTTGTAAAACCCATTCACATGTGGTTTAAAAGCCAATGAGTATGCAAAAGCTGACTTTTTAATACACCTGTGTACATAGTTTCTTCCGTTTCCTGAAGAGCTCTTTCTTCTGCATATGAAAAGGAAGATGGGGCTTGCAGTGATCTCCCTTCCCAAAATACTTGGCTGTGGCTGGAACAGGGCTTGGGCAACTCCAACATTAAGCTGCACATTTTCATTGCCAGCTCACAAATTCATTATTCCAATAGGTTCTCATGCGTGAAATATCTGAAACTATCTGATCCTGTGTGAAGACGTGCTGTTCTATCAAGAGCAGAGTACTCCTTAAATAATATCTCTTTTATTACACCATCCTTGCAAGGAAAATATTTGAAACCAGAGACTGTTAAATTACAAGACATGCTATAAATGTCTATGATCACAAAGCCTGATATAAGAGGTGCGGGGCACCTTCAGCTCCCACATGGATTTCAACATAGTTTTGATGCATAAAGGCTAAAGGATTAGACCTGTAACAAATCCTTGGTTTTGATTATAAACTTCTCAGGAAAAGAAATATTTCAAATAAAAACTGCATAGAACTGTAATTTTCATTGTTTAAGTAATCTGCTAGATAGATAGAGAAAACACATTTAAAGCTATCTCAGACGGTCACTGCCTTGATATTCTTTACATCAAATAGCTTTTAAAGAAGCTGCTCACATGCAGTCTAAGTTTCGACCAGAGTTAAATCTTGTTATGGGCATTAATTCAAAAAGACAGGCAGATACATAGGCTTCCTGATCTCATTTATGCTAGTCGAATGAAGAAGCCACACACTTTCTGCTTACATGGAGCACTGGGTTTCTTACTCCACCGGGAAGAAAAAYGGGGAATTTAAAAACAAACTGATCAATGGACAAAACCTCCAAACACTCCCTGCTGACACATGATAAAATTACTCTAGCAAGATTGAAAGAAAGAGAAAATTGTTTTCAAGAAGAAAAAATGTAAGGGACAATAAAGGAAGGTAAGGGGAGAACTGTACACATAATCTATGTTTCTATCCTTACTTTTAAGTGAGCTTAACTACAGAGATCAAACAGCATGCAAAACAATCTAAAGCAGTCCAAAAAAGATGAACTAATGAGTAACAGATCCAGCTGGATCTCTACTGCAAAACAGCATTCYCCTTGCAGAGCCCATCGGTTCAGCATCAACCATCCCAACCCACCTCTTTCACGATTTCTTAGGAGAGCTCCCCATTCGGGTCAAAACTCCTGTGTGCTAACGAGAAAGATGCAGAAACAAGTGCCAAATACATGCCCGACAGATCTCCATAGAAACTGAAAATTTTGTCATCAGTCAGTAGGATAAGGCTTTGAAAAGCTTCGCTTTGAAATTCTTACCAGCTTCATGGTCGTGTTATTCTGTTCCCACCGCCAGAGCATCACACTCATTTTCCTTGCACGCCACCAGCCAGGCACCTGCCGGAGAAGCTGCAACCAGGCAGCGCTACAAATCCATATCATGCCCCTCTGCCGATTTGAGAGTCCAGGTGTTGCTGCGAGCTGTTCCCTGCTCTCGCTGGTAGCAGGTCATCCTCGGCAGCCTCTGCTCTGCAGGGTCACATCTCTGGCAGGTAGAGAAAACCCAGGAACACTGTGCACAAGCACCCGCGTGTGCACCGTCTCCCTGTCTGTCTGCGCTCGCCCGCAGCCAAATCAAACGCCTGCTAGCAGCAGCAAGGCAGGACGCAGGACRGGGCAGTCTCTCCTCCCCCGGCAGCCAGTGGCACGGCCCAGATTGGGCGCCCTGGAGCGGGAGTGCCCTTAACCCCTTCGAGGGTGCCAGGTCCCTCCGGATCTGGCCGCGGCCAGCAAACCGGGAGGTCTGCAAAAGGAGGAGCGGGAAAATAAATGTAGAGCGAACGTGCAAGGCGATAATTTTTGGAGAAGCATTTCAAAATAGAAATGAACCGAGTTCCAAGTGAGCCGTGCTTTTGGAAGATACATAAGCATAAGGGAAGGGTACCAGTCATATTTTAGGCCAAAAAAAGTAAATCACAAGGTGTTTTGCCAAAGCCTGACATTGTTAAGAGCCCAACTTCTAAAGCTACCTTGTTTTATTAGCTGGTGCAATCTAGGCTGCTCCCACTTGGATTTTCATCTATACCTGGTCTGTTGGATTGGAAGGGACTAGACATTCCCTGAGTAAAAGCCAAATGAGAAAATGAAAAACTGTTTCAAAATGATCCAACACATGGAATGTCACAGAACAACCCCAGGAACAAAGACTTTGCATTTCAAAAGATCAGAAACTCGTCAGAGTATCTAGAATATCCAGAATGGCTGTAATTGATGGCAATAAATATCACAATACGCCACACTTTCTGTCTTTAAGATACAACTAGTAAAGATCTATGTAAAGGTTTGATCATTCCACATCTTCTCTCTCTTATGTCACTCTGAAATGTCTCGCCCCCTCCTCTGAAGCACCTTGCCTCAAGTAACAGCCCAGACAAGATCCTGGGCTGGGGCAACTTTCACGTCTGATCTTGCCYGACATGCTATGAAATCACCACTGGGAAAGGAGCCGCAGGCCACGCACTTGGCTTTGCCCCCCGAGTCAAAAAGGTGGCACAACTGGCAGGCGGGCAACAGCTCCTTGCACAACGCCMGCCGCAGGTGCAGCCCCATCCAGCCTGCATTCGGGGCTGGCTGGTTTGTTGGCTTTGGTTTTGCCAGGCCACAAATGAACGACAGGGAACTAGAAGGAAAACCAGAGGTTTGGAGCAATTCCCCAGCCCACTTGTTTCCCGCCCTCTCTCCAAATATAAATTGTGACTCATTTAAAGATAGGAGGGGAGACAAGAAACGACCACAGAAGCAGCCAATGGCCAACGGAGAGGGAGGCCAGCAGCAGCAGACATTCTGCAGAAACTGCCCGTCTGCTTGCCAGTAACCACTAGAACTCTAACACGTTCCCCCTATTAACTTCCCAGGGAAAGAGCATAATCTTTGGACAAAAGCACTCAGCACTCTTTCTGCAACACCTCAACAAAGGTCTCAGTTTTAAACCAGCAATTTCTTAGCTGAAGCTCTAGCGTCTCGCTTTCAGGAGGCAACTCATGCCTGCAAAACTTGCATCCATGATTTTGTACTCGTAAACTGAAATGCAGACAAAGATGGGTTGCTTGCACTTCTAATGGTCCCTCAGCTCTCTTTAGGGGCTGAAACAAGTAAACACTCCAAATTTGTTCTACAGTACAATTAAGACATAAAAATACAGGAGCAACCTGTACCCTAAGAAATTACTTTCTTAGATAAATAATTCCCTGGTGTATGATTTTACTGCTGGTTTGTTCCATACACCCATTAATATGTTGCTGCTGAAATACTACAAAAATCAATAAATAAGCATTTGAAATTTTGGATGTGCACAATATTTTTATTGAAACAAAATGTATGCATGTCCTTACTTTTCCCTAGCAGTTATGCTTCTATGTCTTGGGTTTTATTCCTTAAGTCTGCAACTGTTACACTGTTCTGGTTTTTTATTTTATTTTTTTGGTAAGTGCTAAGAGTGACTGGATGGTTGTGTGACATAAATAGTAATCATTTTCCTTCACTGTGAAAAGAATTCCGCTATCAATTTTGGTAGCCTTACCAAATAATAGCAAGAAGGAGATGTATGCTGAAACCAGTTAAGACTATATATATATATGTATACACACATATACATATAAACACACACATATATTTGTATAGGTTGTATTTGAACCATACAGGTAAAATCTGCATCCCTTCCTGAGAACAAAGAACTCTTGTTCCTTCACATCCTGACAACATGGACCAAAACACTAGCACAGCCAAATCTTCCCCATCAGCCCTCCATATAAGCAACTGCCCTGCTGAAAGGTCGTTCACACAACATTCAAACCAGAAGAAGGTCATAGCCAGCTTGAGGGTTTGAACATAAGATGCATGGTCTTCAGGAGGGTCACAGGCAGACACAATAACCTGCTGACAGACCCATGAATGAATGAACGAATGAATACACTGAGAGAGAGAAGACTGGATGCGAAGCCAAAAGGATTTGAGAAAGACGTACACGAGAGCATTTCCCCAGCGCTCGCAGCGACTGCCAGTGCCCTCGGCGTGCTGTCCTCGCTGCAGTGAGGCCTGTCCCTTCAGAGATTGGGCTCTGCTTCCCAAAACCACACAACCTTCAGTTTAAAAAAGGGAGCTGAGGCACAAGGAGCTTTATGCTTCCAGGATTAGGGCCCTACAAGGGGCCAGAGCAGCCCCCAGCATGAGTCGGCGCAGCCCCAGACACAGGCTAAGCCTCTTAGGTGTTGTTTATGAGCTGTGCTGCCATTTCCAGCAGCCAAATGTTTTTATTCAACCCTCAGGCTGGTGTTTCAGCTCGGGATCGTGAGAAGCAAAGGACAGGTCTCAGAAAATGACGCTCCCTCCTCTACAGTTACAGGGGAAAATTAATCTTTTGGAACGGTTTATGCTGCTTTAGTGCACAGGGAACAGAGTAGAGCCAAAAGCTGCCTGCAAACGAGGGTTTGCTAGAAACAAGCGTATTGAAAGACCAGATATGGATGGCAGGACATAGGCTTTGGCAACTTCTCAGTTGACCAGTCACATTTCTCTGCCTATAGTTCGCTCTCTGGTTTTATGCTTTGAACTGAGCCGTGGCTCARATTTGAAATATTTTCTCACTTTATCCCTGGCAGGCCAACTCAGCACGCTCAACAGGGCCAGAGATGCTCTCACTTAAGCAGTCTAAAATATTGTTATAAGGATGCTTCTGAGGCTAGAGTGTAAGTTCTTCGCCCTCCCATCACTTTTAAAATTAATGAATATCCTTCATGGAAAACCGCAGTGCTTTTACATGCTTTTACTTAACAGATTTTTCTAACTTAGCCTTGCTTGGGGATGAAGATCCCCAGAATCCTGATAGGGTTGCCAGGTGATCTGCCAGGTGTAACTGGAATTTATTTCTTCTATTAAAAAGAAAGACTTCGGAGCTGCCTTTCATCCTCCTATCTCTCATTTAGGTTCCCTTGACAGAGCGAAAGAGATAAGATTCGAATTGGAGTTGGTAAAATCCATGTATGACCTCTTGCCCCGAGAACATCACCGCGGGGGATCTTCCCCATTGCCGTGGCCAGGCTTTGCTGACAGATCTCGGAGATGCCTTTCACATGCAATGCTTAATCTCCAATGAGAACAAGCGCAAGATACTTGCTTGTATTTGAATCTTTTAACTATAAAGCACATGAGCTCTCCAGAAGCTTTACTATGAACTTTGACAACATGCAAATGATGACATGGAGAAAATGTTAGTTATTTAAGATCTAAATTAAATCTTCATAAAAGGACATTATTTACAGCTCTAATGGCCATCTAAACATCCCCACTGATGTGCTAAACGATACGCTTGTTAGTCACTGGTGACAGTGACAGAGAAACATGTGCAGCTCCGGCATACCCGGCACTCTAATGAGACATAATTCTAGTTCCCCATACTTTCCAAAGAAAACTGCAGGAAAAACAGGAGGAAACAGATGTTGGAGACATTATGAATGAATTCAGGGCATACAGTCATTGTCTGTGCAACGTTTACTATAAAGAAAGCTTGGGGAAATCCGTTAACTAATAATCCATTGTTTKCCTGTAAAAAATATGTATGCTAACAGCTTGCTCTACAATCATTAAACAATGTCACACTCTCATTTACCGTTACTTTTGCTTTTTAATCACACAACACTCAGTTATGTGTACTACCTTAAGCAGAGAGCATACTATTGGAACATTTTACTACTGATCTTTGCTGCATTTTGATCAAAAACACAGACATTTTCTAGTCACTGAATGCAGTCAATAACTGCTTATTTTTTTCTTTTATGTATTACAAAATAGAAATATCAACAAAAAATTACTGTACTGGTTTAAAAAGTTACCATTGTTGATAATAGTATTTCAGCTACGTATGTGGGAGAGGAGACCAGATCGTGGAATCGTAATAGATGATAAACACTAATTTTCATCCAAAAAAAGCTCAAAATGGTGTTGAACAGCAGCCTCTAAATTAGATGTTTTCTAATCCAGTAGATTAGATGCTTTGTATCATGCAACCTTCTGACTGCTAACTAAAGAGCTATACAAGGAAGGTTCTAGAGGATGGAAAGAAAGTTTATGTGGTGCCAATATTTTAGAAGTGTAAATAAGATAGTCTTGATCATCACAGGCCTATCAGCCTCACATCAGTCCCTGACAAAACTACAGAATGACTGGTAGAGACTCAATCAACAACTAAACCAGATAGTATTATTACTGGCAAATCAACATCTATCTATCTGTGGAAAATACATCTTGCTAAACTGGTATTTCTGCTGAGTTTAGAAAAACTCATGAAAGAGATAACATAGATAAGTGAGTTCTGTGAAGCATTTGACTTTATATCTCATGACGCTTTGAAAAACAGAATAACAAGAAGTCATCCTAGCACACACAAATTAGGCTGGAAACTAGCTAACTGGTTTCAAAATGCAACACTAGATGGGAAATTATCATTAAGAAATTAAGTACCTTGACTATGTTTCATGGAAATCATTTATTGTTCCTACATATATAACGTTACTGAGGAAAGATCTAGAAGGGAACATAAAATGGTCATGAAATTTGCAGGTGGCACAAAAATAATGGGAGAAGTCAAAAGTAAAAAGGAGTAAGATCAGCATTAAAGAAACTTGCACATGCTGACTAGAGCGAGACAGAGGTATTTCAACACAGCAGATATAATCTTGTAACAATGAGAAACTGAGAATTTCATAGAACAAAGGACCATCCACAAGTTCAGTGAATCTGAAAATGTCTTGGGGGTCTTGAAAGAGCATCATTGACATGATGTGTCATTATGATGCTGTGGTTATTTCTGTCATTATTGGGGCAATGCAGTTCTTGCACATAAGAA
This sequence comes from Rhea americana, assembly GCF_003343005.1. Lineage (NCBI taxonomy): Eukaryota > Metazoa > Chordata > Aves > Rheiformes > Rheidae > Rhea > Rhea americana. The sequence continues at coordinate 6,531,588 of NW_028185816.1, forward strand.
CTGATGATTATCAAATAAAAATATTGCCCATTGAATTTAACACTGGTTCTTGTGCAATAATCCAAACAGATCAGCAACCTCTGGAGATGCTTCAGAGAACAGCCACAAGACTTGACTGAAGGACTGGAAAATTTATATCACAGTACAACATTCAAAAAGCACAGTCTATTTCATTTATTTATAGAGGACTAAGGGCAATTACGTGATCAACATGAACAAATTCAAAAATGAAATTAATTCAGGTGAAGTCATGTGGACTGTTTTATAGGGGAGGGCAGACTGAATTACAGAATCACGGAATGAGTAAGGTTGGAAGGGACCTCTGGAGATCATCTAGTCCAACCTCCCTGCTCAGCAGGGTCACCTAGAGCATGGTAGACAGAGTTGCATCCAGGCAGGCCTTGAAGATCTCCAGAGAAGGAGACTCCACAGCCTCTCTCTGGGCAACCTGTTGCAGTGCTCCGTCACTCTCACAGGGAAGAAATTCCCCCTCACCTTCAGGTGGAACTTTCTGTGGTTCAGTTTCTGCCCGTTGCCTCTTGTCCTGTCACATGGGACAACTGAAAAGAGTTTGTCCCCATCCCCTTGACACCCTCCCTTCAGGTACTTGTACACACTGATAAGATCCCCCCTCAGTCTTCTCTTCCCCAGGCCGAAGAGGCCCAGCTCTCGCAGCCGTTCCTCATAGGGCAGATGCTCCAGCCCTCTGATCATCCTCGTAGCCCTACGCTGGACTCTCTGCAGTAGCTCCATGTCTCTCTTGTCCTGGGGAGCCCAGAACTGGACACAGTACTCGAGATGAGGCCTCCCCAGGGCTGAGTAGAGATAGACAATCACCTCCCTTGACCTGCTGGCAACTCTTCCCAATGCACCCCAGGATACCGTTGGCTTTCTTGGCCACAAGGGCACATTGTTGGCTCATGGTCAACTTGTCATCCACCAGCACTCCCAGGTTCTTCTCTGCAGAACTGCTCTCCTGAAGGTCAGCCCCCAGCTTGTACTGATGCATGGGGTTATTCCGCCCTAGGTTCAGGACTCTGCACTTGCCCTTGTTGAACCTCATGAGGTTCCTCTCCACCCAGCTCTCCAGCCTGTCCAGGTCTCTCTGAGTGACAGCACAGCCCTCAGGTGTATCTTCTACTCCTCCCAGCTTGGTATCATCGGCAAACCTGCTGAGGAGGCACAGCTATTTTCGAATTCCATGTGAAAGTACAAGCTTTCTAGCTGTTCCTGCCAACCCTTACACATATTTGTAGTTCACTGCTTTCAAAAGGTACACAGAGGAGTTAGCCAAAAAGTATGTTCAGCAGTTGGTCTTACTGACAGAGAAAACCACTGCCATGTAATGACTTAGGACTGAGATTGCTTCTGAGAGAGAACAAACAATGCTATGATCTACCCTGTGGCCCATATGAGAATATGTTTCAATATAAATTATAAGCCTCTTGAAGAACAGGAGGCCTATGAAGAAAGCACTGCTCCAACTGTAAATCTCGCAGAGAAGGGAGGCCTGCAAAGGGATGCACTTCACTGTATTCCTGTAACAAACACCAGGAACCAAACAGAACCCCCATACAAAGAAAAAAAAACATTAGAAAATAAGGCATTGCTAATTTAGTTAGCTTTTGATGTTTGCTTGATGATTCTACACTATTAGGAACAGATAACTAAAGCTTTTCAGTGCACTTGGAGCTCTTTTCCTCCCCTGCATCTGCAAACACAAGTTAAAGCAACACAGGGGCTCCTAAATCTCCGCTATTGTTTCACTTGCGCCAGAAGCCAAACATAGCATCCCAGCAGTCTGCAAGGATTAAAAGGAAAATAAGAGTAGTGCAAAGCTACTTAGGCTCCATCCCAAGTTCTATCCTGATTTACCCGGCAATCCACCACCACAACAAGAAACATGCACTTTTTAACATTAGTTGTTTGATCCTGTACACAATGTGATGGAAAAAGTTGTTAAAAGAAAATAAGAAAAATAATAGCTCGCTGACCACCCGCTGCTTTGGCAATGCTGACATTATTAAGTAGGCTACCAGTCGACGGAGAGCGTAAACTGCCACTGCAGTCTGAGGGAGCTGAGTGCAACAGGAACCGTAAACGTGCTGGGACTGAAAGGAGCCTTTTCAAAGCATCCTCGCCTCACGGCTCCTTCTCCTCACATTCCACTCTTTTCTATTCAGTGCCCAAGAGCACAAGTGAAGACCTGGTTTACAACAGCATTTGTCTACTTGGAGGAGTTTCCAGACAGGATATTTCATTCACAGGATATACTCTTTGTCTGCAACATCACTCGGGCGATTCAGGCTCAGCGAGCATCCAGTGGGGCCACCCTCGGAGCTGGCGAGAGGAGTAAGCAATTCAGTTTTACCCACTGTGATCAGGTTTATTAAAACAGAGGAGAAAACCTCTTGCTCAGATACTAAAGCTACACCTTGCCCATCACCGGACACACCATGCTATTCCACAACTTTAAAGAAATTTCCAAGACAATACACTTTTCATTGCTTACAGGTTATTCCTTTTAATCAAGGCAAGAATTTATTTCCTCACAACAGCCAAAGGGGAAAATAAATGAGAGAAATAAAAAAAGATAACACTCTTCCAGCTTTTGCCACAGTAATGCTAGAGAATCTTAGCAACTGAAAAATAAAATAATTAGCAACTACTCTAATGATAAAGCAATGGCGTGAATGGAATGAAAATCCAGSGATCAAGCCTAAGGAAACCTCCTAAGTCCTGCTCCAAACATCTATTAGGGCAGCATCATCTTTGGATTATGACTTTCTCAGCGTAATCCCAGCTCATGCTCTCAGCACTACTACTATTATTCTGTGTGACCTGATATGCCCTGTAGCCAGCTCCCTAACACATAAAACACAGAATAATTGCCCCTCTTTTAGAGGTCTGGTGAGGTTTAAGAAAACAGAAGGAATGCGATCTTGAGGAAGAGTGTGGGCGGCCAGCTCCTCCCAAAGATATCATTCTCATAATGCAGAAAAGATGTTTTGATCTCCCAGTTTTTCTGTGCCTTTTCAAGTGCCAAGTGCACTTTACTTCCACACACATGGCCCCGTTTTGCTGGCCAAAAGAAAAGAACAGAGGCCAAAGTGACCTTCTTCCTTTGGGGAACCCTCTCTGATCACCTCCAAAGGCCAGAGACCTGGTTAAGAAAGACTGGTTAAGAAACACTGGTTAACCAAACAGAGTTAAAAAACCTAAACAAGTTTATGTGGTCACTTGAACTAACAGGGATAAAGAAGTATAAATTATTAACAAAACTGTGTTTATTAAGGAAGATAGACACAACTATTGTCTACTCTAAAATAGAGAAGTGGGAAAATTTGAGTGCTGGTGAAGCAAAACATTGTTCAAACTTTTGGCTATTTTAAAGAAAGCAATGAAATCTGTTTTCCTTTCTCAGATCAGTGAGGACAGAGGAAGAGAATAAGAAGCTATTCTTAAAGATACTGATAGTGTTTGTCCCCTGTTCAGCTGCATAAACAGAGCTACCACCTATTTTATGGACAGTCTCACCCATAATAGATCATACCATATGCAATCAAAAGCTATGTATATCAAGAAGTGCTATAGTGCACAGAAAGTCACTTCGTAGCTAAGCAGTTTCTTTCAACCTGACTTTATTTCCAGAAGATAAAACTCAGTAAAATTTGCCTCAGCGTAGTATCACCTTTTAAAGTCTAAAAATTATGGTTGGCATTGGTAAATATTTCTGTAGAAAACCCTTATGAATTAAATCTTTCTAACAAAACATTTTAACATATTTGAGAACAATTCTTGGTTCAGATTATTTTAACCAACAGATTAAAATATAACCAGACCAGGGTTATGCGCTATGTCTCTTGTGATTTTTTTTGTCAAGTGCCCATAGCATCAACAATAATTTAAAGTTAACGAAGCAAAGCTTCTCAAGTAGGTGCACAGTAGTTTAGAAAAGCAGTTAAACTGCAACCTTTCCATAAAGCTACTCAGTAGTAACAAAGGATCCCCCAGCAAAAATTATGAAACCTGTCCCATGAAAGAATGAACACTAAAATTTAATTCAAAAAATAGCGGCTATTCCAAATCCTGTTTTAGTTACCAGAAACACTGGATAGTAACYGGCTTCTACCAAGACATATAAGTTTCCCTTGCCAAAAGCTTTCCCTTTACACTCTCTATTAACTTGATTGAAGCAGTTACTAGTTCAAGAGCATAAATTCTGTGAGTGAAACAGACAACCTACGTGGTAGGCTCCGGCAGAAATGTATATTATGAATTGTGTACACATACAAATATACATATGTATAATGACTTACGACCCTGGAACTAATTAGAAAGCCATAGTTAGAGTTAAATTCATTGAGTATTTTGCCTGTAAATGCTGTAGTTGATTCACTAGTGATGGAGAGTGTCGAAATCAGTCCTCCAAACCAATTTGATCCAAAATAAGTAATCATAGTGTCCACAGAAGTTGCTTGGTGGGGCTGTACTCCTCACAGTATAAGTTTCCATTTCAGTGCCTTCTGAATCTGCATCTTCAACATTAACCAAAAATGTTTTCCTACAATGCCCAGGCACGTTCCGAGCTCAGTGATCATTGCGCTATACGCTGCCTTAACGGATTTACAAGTCTGCCTGTTCAGTTTGGGCTGCTTAGCAGAGCCTCCTCTTTCAGTGGTGCCCTGCTCTCCTCCTGGCACGGCTGTGAGCCCCCTGCTTGGCCGGGGCTCGGCAGGGCAGGCGGAGCAGGGGCCGGGCTGGACAGCTCCCCCCAGCCCCGCCGGCCCCACTGCTCCCCCAGCCTCGTCTCAGAGATGCCCGCTTTGTCACTGGCCATCACCTGTCCACCTTAGAGCAATCTGGAGATCGCAGCATAGGCTATCCACAGCAGTTGCTAACGTGTCTTATGCAAGTGTTTCTTCTCCTAACTGGATATTTTTTCTCATGCATAGCCAGCAATAAAGGCAGGGACGAACACAGCCATCAACAATGCAGCTGCGGTAGACTGTCCTCTCCCACTCAAAATTTCAAGTCACAGGAGGAAGGAAAACTCAGGGCACCTGTTTGTAACCATAGAAAGGCACACACTCGCAGCTGCAACAAGACAATATATCACGTTGGGAGCATGCACATCAAAAATTGCTGATGGAACCAGCGATAAATCCTAGTTCTATGCTTAAACTGGCCACAAGGATCATACGGCCCTCCTCTCCGTCTCCTCCACAAAATCACACTTCATTCAGTGGGCAAACCAAAAAGGATTTTAAAAAGCTCACATGAGCATTCTGTACCCTCAGCGAACCTTTTACAAAGCTAAGATTAGATTATATGGAGAAACTGAGACACACTTATTTATTGTAATTGTAATATAGGGAATGCTTGTGAAAAACCTGATTACTTGATATGCTCATATATAATAGAAATCTTTTCCTTTTTTTTAATCTACATACCTACAGTATTCAGCGATTAATGCACTGTTTCTTCCTCTTTACACATAAAAACATTAGTTGAGTATGTCATAGTGGTATGGCAGGCTGCAGTCAGAAATGCACTGATTTGACATACAAAACAAAGATACCAGGAATTAAATAATTAGAGTCTTAGTGGCAGAGCACAATGCATGTCTTCTTTAATAGTCTCCTGAGCTCAAAGATAAAAGCAGCGCTGAAATCTGCATACACAGAAATGTTCAGTAACTGAAAGTTTCGAAGCTCAGTGAAACATGTTATAGTCCATAGCTATACATATCACGTACACCATGTTTAAAAGCTCTAGATGCAGTTTTCTGTCATTTAGCTAATGACATGTGAGGTAACACCACTTATACTAATAACCCGTCTTTAAAAAATTTGTATCCCTTGCCTGGGAAAGTTCATCAATATTGCCTGTGCTGCCAACCCAAAGGATTCAAAACTCTCAAGTGAATCTTTGCAAAGATGTAAGCTTTCCTTCAAACAATTACATTTGAGAAATACTATCAATTTGCATTTTCTTGCCATTTGCATTTAATATAAAGCCTTGTGACATGATTTCAAGCACACAACAAGGACAATACGTAATCTCATTTTTATTGTACAATTCAGATTGTCATTGATTCACTTGACTTTAGCAGCTGAAGCTGTAACAAACAGCTAAGTATTGCAAGATCTAAGGTAATGTAACAGAATCAGCAATTCAAATTCTCAATGAAGTGGAAATTCATTGAGAAACAAGCCAACACATCTATGCCAAACACTATGTGGTCATTAATGGAAGTCTTGATAAAAACACAAAATAAATCTAAGCCGCCTGTCAAAGGAGCTCCCATTCTAACAGGAAAGTAACTTTGCCAACCTCCACTCTGGCCTCAGTGTAAACATTTCCTTTTTTGGGGCAGTGACCCATACCTACACACAGTCCTTTAGAGGCCACACGGCTACAGACTTCAAGATTTGTTTCTACGCCTTCTGCAACCCGATAATAACATGCATAGTGCATACTCTTCCAGAAGGCAATCTCATCTAGTAAAAGGCACACAGCTAGAATTAGGCACAGCATTTCCAACAGGCTTTTGCTTTTTCTCCCCCAGTCTTCTACTAGTTTGAGCTCTTTGATGTTCGCAAAACTGTCAAAGACGTGTGGATCTTTGCTGGCCTAAACTATATGTGACACCAGCCAATTAAACTAAAATACAGAATATTTTAACACGTGCTATCAGCAAAGTTAATTAATCAAGTACCACCTAAATAACAAATGGTCAAGGAATTTCTTACAGGTGAAAGCTATGAACATACCTGTCTATAAAACCCTAAGAATCGGAAACATAAGCTGAGCATAAATTTTGACAAAGCAGAAAAATGAACATTCAGGCAGGTTGGAATAACAACAAGAGGTGCCCAGCAAACAGATATGCTGGCAGAAGCACCAGCCTGAGGAGCACAATCCAAAAAAATTGTTAGATGGTGCACATGCCTTTAAAAACAACTTGACAAAATGTGTATCATAAAACTGTGTAAACTCAGCAAAGATGAAAAGCTGGCAGAATGCTTGCATCATGGCAAGCACTTTGATGTTGCTTAAGTTTCAGAGAAAATGGGGAGCCAAGAAGCAATTTTTCCAACAGCGCTAGAGTGACTGAACGAGCTTCTCTTTCGCGTGGCTTGGGAAAGACTGCATGATGCAAGAATGATACAAGGCAGTATCCAGAACATGTAGTTTTTGTTATTGTATCTATTTAATCACAAAATAGAGTCCATTTCCATTCAATACTTAAATATTTTAAACAGATAAGCTTGTTAAGCAAAAACTTCTCTCTTTTTAGCTATTTGTGGCACTGTTGCTCTTTCATTTCTTTCTTCCAGCTCTTTTCGCTCACCTCCTCTGACAGCCTGCCCTTGCTTCACTGCACTTCTATGTAGCTAGAATTTTCCTCATCGTGTTAGTTCTTGCACAGAGTGGCGGTTTGACACTAATAAAAATAACAAGGAATTAGTATTTTCCACATATATTCCTTTACTCAATTACATTTTTAAAGACTTTTTTCCCCTATTTTGTTCTTTGGTTGCTCTTGGAGCAGGAGAAGCTAGTTTTGCTTTGTCTTTCAAACTCCTACGGGGGTTCGTCCAGACTCCAGAAAAAAAAAATGTAGATTAATTTTCCTGAATGTTTATATATGGAATATGGACTATATTCAATGACTGGAAAACAGTGTTGCTTGCTGTTTTCCACATTTTTCTCTCTTTTGTTCAGATTACTATTTGAAATTCACCTTTGCTACCTGTCTCTATTTCTATCCTATACACACACTGCCATATCCCCAATCACGTCAAATAAGAAAACATCGAGCTAGCCACAAGCTCAAAAGCATTTGCAGTACACTATAAATCAACTCAGGCCATTACTTGACCGCTCTGCCTTCGTGGGGTGAAACATGCACATGTAGGGAATGGTCCTGAGGACAGAAGCAGAAATGCTAATCATATTCATAATATTATATATCATAATCATATTCACCATGAAAGAATGCTTTGGGCTATACCGAGCAGAAATGCAAACTGCTTCCTGATGATAAACCCATCCAAATCTCGATATATTCTTACTACTTTAAAAGATGAAGATTTCTCAAAAGGGTAAACAAATGATCGGCTGCCTATGCAGAGTTTCTGAAAACACATTTTATCTAAGCTGAGCTCTTTGACACACTAAAGTTGAGGCTGAATCAGTCCTTCTGGTCTTTTAATGGGATTATTACTTGGTTGAAAATAAACACATTCACAATACAGTAGAAGTTAATCAACTTGGCCTATGTTTCTGATCGATTGTTAAAATAACACAGAACTACAAATAAAGGTTTTTAATTTAATCTAATTTTCCTATGTATTATCATCGTTAAACATTACTCCCATGGTGTGCTAGCATCGTTATTTTTTCTGTATCTCAAAATACGATAAAGTGAATACAGAAGCAGCGCCTACAGGTTGTTCCATTGTAATCAGATGCATTTTGCTGAGTTCACCTAAATTGCACTAGTAAACAGAGCRTGTCCTGACCTCAGCCAGGTCCAGTTGAAGCCAGTCTGCTTCAAATCACTCTACAAGGAATTTGTCTATATTTACATGACAGTGGCAAGCAAAGCACTGACTAATTGCTTTAATCCACTCCCCACATTGGGTGGGCTCCCCACACTGGCCGCATCTGCACTATGATTTGCATCATAGTCTGATTTGAACGAAGGAATTGCCCTTTACTAAGGTAACTGTTATTTATAGACCTTAATTTAAGCTGTTTCTCCAAGAAGGTAATACTAGTAGTTTATCTCAGAAAGGCACACCAGAACATAAGGCAAATCTTTTTCCCCTTAATTGCACCTTTTCACATTCTTTAGGTGTCCAATTAGCTATATACCTTAGTACTGACATAGTTTCTGGTCTGTTCTGAATATACCTTAAGAAAATGATTAAGAAAAGAAAAAGAATCCAGTTAAAATACACTGGATCTGACTCTTCCTTCCCTTGAAGTTCATACCATGAAAATTACTGTTTGAAATTCAGATTAAATCTGTGGAACTACCAATTACATAAGCTGCAAGGCAGAAAAGAAACAGAGCTGTTTCATTACATACAATGAAGTATTTGACAAAATTATATTTTATTTCTATTCAAGCAAGTGTTCACTGATGTCAGACCATGTCTTGGGGAGGAGAGTCTAATACTACTTCTACATTATTTAACAGATTTTAAAACAGTGTCAGACTATGTTTTGAATACTCTAAAATGCACTGGTTGCAACCACAATGTTATTTTTTTAAGTTACTTTAAAATTTGGATAAATAATAAAACTTTGGGCTCATTCTCTGGTAAAACTTGCATGCTGCAGTGGTATTTGTTGGGAGAGGAAGCAAAGAGAGAGAGCTCTGCAAGCTTACACTGAGCAAAAGTGTCTATTGAAGGATGTCCTCTTATGTCAGCAAAGGACCCAGCAAACCAGGGAAGGCAGCACCCACAGTGCCGACCACCAAGAGACCTAACTTCTGCAGGGACTGCTGCCTCAAGAAGAGGATGTCTCTCTGACTCACTGAGTTTTTCCAAAGTTTTCCAGCCAGAAAAGATTCCTTTTCCTCACGACTTGAATCTTTCACCTTCCACAAGACTAAACAGAGACACACACAAACTCTCTCCAGAAACCACATGAAGGTAGCCTCAGGTTCCGCGCTCCTCAAGCCTGTTTTTACTGCCCAGCACTCCTGACTAAACAATAATAAAGACGAAATTGTAAGCAGTGAACTCAGCAAGCAGAATACAAATCACTGAATGAAATCTGCCCCTCAGAAGACTAAAATCTAATTTCTCATCAAGAGCGTTTCATATTTCCAACAGGGGCCGGCTTCATGTGATYGATGAATTAATCTTTTAATAAGCTAGCTTGGTGTTTTGATGTGGAAAATAAATAAAATGCGTTAGCTCCAAAGCTGAAGGCAACACATAATCCTTTGAAAGCAGTCTCAACATTGTCTTTGTGCTCCCATTTTTTTTTTCTTGGGACATCACACCCCAGAAGTTTTGGGGAACCTTAACAAAATTATTTTAATGAAAGAATAACACTGACGAAATATGACTGCCTTACACGAATATTCCCTGCCAAGTCAGTGGCCTGGGTCTCACATTATTAAAATAGGGTTCTCATGGAGTTTAGTGGTGCCACTCACCATTTACTCAATGCTGCTGATCAAAATAAAGCTTCATAAAGCACTCAGCCCCTTTCTTCTTCTCTCCTAYGCTTCTTGTCAAGAGATTCATTAAAAGTGGTTGCACAGAATCAGGCCACAAACGAGACATCAGATAGATCCATTATTTGTTGGAGTTTTTATATTTTTAAGTTYTCTAATCCCTCCACAATGCCCAAGTGAGCATTTATATTTTGTACCTATCTATTTAAAATTGTCATCTGTGGAAATAAAACAAAGCAAATATTTTATACAGTCCTGTGGGATATGTCCTGAATTGGACATTCTTCATTCTGTAAAAATATGTCTGCAGCATTTCATGCTGAAAGCTATCTTTATTACCAGAAGGGCTGGAAACCTGTTTTCATTTTAGGTTTGATTCAGAGGGGACTATCATCATATTCAGAAAAGGAGCTTCTCAAAACACWGCTTATATGTGACCTTGATGCTGCAAATCACAGTAACTAGATTTTCATAAATGACCATGTAACAGGCAGCAATAAAATGCAGCTAACCAGTGCTACATGTCAATATCTAAAATATTAAAAAAATAAAAACCAAACTTGTGACTGGCTTATTAAGAAGTGAGGTTTAAAACAGATATACTAGGRGGTTCATTTGTGCTTTGGTTTCTGATATCATGGCTATATTTTCATCAGGTGTTCAAGCTCTCTTCTGCTACCAGCCATTATTGTCATCATTACTGTGAAACCTTGCTTGATGACATGTACCAGATGCAGTATATTTAAGAGAAATAAAGTCTGAAAATTATCAACTCGGTTTTCTTCCCTTAATCTACAGTATATTTATGTATGTATATGTATATTACATATATATTTATATGCAGCACACTTTACATACATAACACAAGAAACAAAACTGCCTTTTTGTGTTTTTTTTAAATAAGTAAAATAAAAAGACACAATGAATTTTATGGGAAATAGAACTAATGGGGTTCTGTTKTATGAAAATAGTAATAATCTCAAGCTGCACGTAAATCTTTCAGTATACACCAGACATCRTGATTCTTGAGTCCACCCATATGCAGACATTTCATGTACGTAGAGGAGGAGGGAGGCCAGGACGAATGCTGCAGCTTTGGGAAAACCCTCCACGAACAAGAACACAGATCTAGTCAGCCACGGATATACATAGGGCTCAGGGACCCGTTCTGCCCAGAGAAGGCATAGCTTCCTTTCTCCAAGCTCCCCATGCACTTCATCAGTATGTAAAACAAGAGAGAACCCAAAAGATTGGGTTCTCTTGGAGATAAGTAAACTCTTCTCTACTCTAGTAGCTTGAAAAGTCAACCTAAATCTCTAAGTTTTGTTGAGTGAAGTTTTTTTTTGTTTTTTTAATTTTATGTATCAGGGAATTCCTATCTCCCAAAACACTGTCTTCCACCACTGGACTGCTTCTCTGTTTTGCAATCAGGTTTCCTCAATCTGTCAGGCAATTTTGTTCACAGGGAAACAACATTCAGTCTCCAGGCATTGACTATCAAGATATCTACATTCAAAATGGCTGTGTGCTCCCAAAAGACTAATAAATGCAAGATGCATGCCTGCTCAAACATCAAGACCGTGGACAAGGGAAGCATTAGGCTCAGTTTCCAGTGTCAGAATAAGAAATTAAAATGAATCTAATTTACCACCTGACTATATTTCCACTATCTTTAATATCGGGTCTGTGCACTAGAGCAAATGTTTAACCAGGAGCCAGTTAGGTTACACAATCATATTACTGCTGAAACAGTCAGAGCCCCCACAGAGAGTTTATAAGAGGATGTTGCTGTGTTTTTAAATGACTCCATCAGCAACAGGATGCATGCACTTAGGGTAGCATGAACAGATYATACAGTCTAGCATGAAGCATGGCAGGACCAAACTAACCCAGCAAAAAAAAATTATAAATTTGAACCAAAAGTATGAGTTTATGCTAGGTCATGCTGGGTCACCATGGCATTTTTGGTCTGGTATCAGAAATCCAAACTCTGGCATCAGTGACTCACTGCCACACAGGACACTTCGAGAGGTGTTTCAAAATCTAGTTCCTGTTCAATGTTTTCACCTCCTTTTAAGTTTTCTTTTTACACTGAGTTGTTCTCCAAGTCACATCTCATGCTCCAMTCTGCTAAATGTTAGAGATTAAGCCATAATATTTTATCACTTAACTTTTTCAAAGAATTCATATACAAAACCTCCTTTTGAAGGCTAGGAGTTAGAAATAGGAAAAGCATAGGAAGCAGTTTCAAAAAAGAAGAAAGGATGAYGGTAGAAAATGTATGTTTTCTTTTAGAAAATATTTTTCCCCAAACCAGATGCTTTCTTCAAGAAAAAAMTGACAATTTGTGTCAAATATGAAAGTAGTTGTCACACCGCTTTGTGTGTGACATAACAGCCTGCAAAATGAGAAGGCTGAGCATCACACACAGCCAGTGAAAAGAAGGCAGCTATGCTGCAAGCCTTTCAGAAAACAAACGGAGAGAGAAGTGGCACAAAGACAGTTTACAGTGTACAAACAGAAGTCTTTACTCCTTTTTTATCGTCTGCACTTCTTACCATGAAAGCAACAGGAATGTATTCTATGCTTGGGACGAAGRCTAACAGAGGTTGGTGAGAAAACAGACTTTGGACTGACAGTTTTGGCGGAAAGATGTCCAGCAGTCTGGTCACAATGACTCAATGAGTTAATCATCTGAGCAAACACAATTCCTACTTGTCCTTTAATATCTCTTAGAAGTGAGATAAACCACATCAGCATATACCTTTCATTRAGGTGTAAGATAACATGCTTTACCCGTACAAGGTAGGAGCCGGCAGCCAACAGGTTGCTTTCGCTCACCTGATGCACACTCACTCATTAGGTCGCTGTAACTCAAACATGCATCAGGTGTTCAACACTGCTCGCACACCACTGCTGTATTTTGCTGGAGCAAATAACAGATTGCGTTAATATGCCTCTAACTTGGATTGCCAACTTTTGGAATTTGATGTAGGAAACTACGTTGACATAACACAACCCTATGATGGAATATAGCATGCCTACAAAATTTGCTACATCTGCCCTAAAGACTTTCCAGAACTGTTTTATATCTTACATGAAAGAGAAAGCATAAATCAAAACTAGAAAAAGCAAAAACTTTGGATTAATTATTACACAGCTAAATGAGAAATTCTCCGTGCACCCCCATTTAGAAAAATATTCCAACAAGCCACATGGAAAATTGAACTGTGAGTCACGTATCAGTCTCCTACCCTCTATTCTAGTCTCTAAAAAAAGATTGGTCTCCAACATTTAGTCTAGCTACATACCATTCAAATTGAGGACCAATTAAGAATAGGAAGGCTCACTGTTGCTATTGTAGCGCTTCACTAAAGTATATAGTAAAAATAAAAACAAATATACCTGAGACTAAGACATTGTTAGTTTTCCCCAAAGATAACTGTCATTGAAGCTTTTTGATTTACTCCCCAAGCACTTAGTCCAAAAGAACATGCTTACCACAGACCCTCATTCTGAATATGAACCAACAACACCGAGAACTTTTCTGACAGGATACTGCACAGTTCACCCAAACCCACAGCTATGCAGAAAACATTCTTGCAAACTGCACGACATCACTAACCAGGTTTTGTGAACCTTGAATTTTGATTCATTAAAAAAAAATCAAAAGAACTGGAAGAAGGGGAGGAGAGAAGAGAACTAGGAAAAGAATAACATCTGCCACAGGACACCTTCCAAATTGTAATCTGTTCTTATGGTTTGAAAATGTGTTATACTTTTCTTCTGAAGCAGAGCACTGGACAATATGAAGTTAGGGCCCTCTTTGGTTAAGCTGAAACATGCAGATAAGATTACACAGGCCAGGAAATCCAAACCATCACATTAACCCCACTCTACATTTGAAACATTTAGGTCGGATATTGTTTCCTTAAGAAGATTACATCAAGTGCTTTGAAATCTTCAGTGTGAGTCCAACAAAAGTATGCTTATGTAAGTTCATTCCAGTCTACTTTTACCTGAGACTGACACAGAGCTCAGCTAAATGCTTCATCCTGGGCTTTCAGCATCCCCAGCCCTGGGAACAAGCACYGGAACAGCTCTACTTGCCCTAACAACGCCCACGCACCACTGCTCGCCTTAACTGAAAAGCTCCAAACGCCTACATAACAGCAAGCTAAAAATGCAGGCTGCATGCCAAACCCTGCAGACACATTTGTGCCACCACGTTTTGCCCATCACTCTGCCATCCAGACGGAGAGGGAACAGCAGAGGCAGAAGGAAAGGGAGCATGGTTGCGAGCCAGGCTTGGCAGGGGTGCAACTATCCACCAAGGATGCAGGCTTTTCACACAACTTGATCACCCGATGGGCTGCGATCCTGCAGACGTTTTCCTCAGGAGGGTCATGCTTTGCAGGATCAGATCCCTTGTCTTTGGAGCATTTGCTTCAGTGCATCAAGTTTACACAGTTTGTGCTAAGAACGATTCTGAGAAACAAGCTTTTCAGTCCCTTCATTTACCAGTTCTCCCATCTCTTAGTTTGACTTGCCTCTAGTGTGCTAGTAGTACCACATAAAAGACTAGAAAGCATTCATTGTAAGCAACATCTTTGCTAAAGAAAAGATGTCTCAAATTTAATATATTTGCTTTGATCATTATTACTGTATGCTGCAATCCAGGCCCACTGTAAGCAGCATGTGTTGTACCACCCACACCATTTTCCAAGCACTGTAGAGGTTAGRCAGATACGAACTAGAAGAAAAGACATCACTTGTAGGAAATAAGGTTGGACTTCCATTTTGTGAAACATGAATAATTTAAATGGTGAAAACGCACATAGACAAAAAGACTGCTCTGCTTYCTGCTGGTTTAATTGTTTCTAGGTGAAACTGTGACTACTACTTGTAATTCTAGAAATTAAAGAAGAATTAGTAACAATGTAGAAGAGCAAGCTACAGAATAACTATATTGCCTATGCAGGCTGGTCTCCTGCAGCCGAAGATAGACCACGAACTCTGTTTGAAGAACTCGGTGAAATCAGCACTTGAAATTTGTGAGGGGAATGAATTTGTATATGAAGTGATCCATCCAGACATGTCTCAGGTCCTTTAAAATCACCTTTCTTTGCCTTATTAGCTGCACTAATAAGAACAAAAAGGAAACAGACTTTGCTGGTAGGAGAACAAAAGTCACGATTACCACAAGTGGTCCACATAACTGTCAAGGAGTTTGTATATTAAGTCTTATTTCTTTATCTGGTCTGCTGCCAGTGYGGATTTGCTCAGTCACTACAAAATAGTATTCTGCTTAGATGCCAAAAGGGTCTCATAGATATATGTTTGTATCCTTGAATCTGATAGTGCGATAGGACCTGACACCTTGCAGACATGAAGAAACTTAGGATACTTCTTGGAATATTAGTGATAACACAACAGCAGATAAATGCCTGAAATAAAAATTTTCTATTAAAATTATTCTCTTTCATTCTAAAAGATCCAAGAATCCAATGAATTTCTGGGCCAAAATCCTGACGAAATGCCCACGACTTCAGTGGATCTGCATTTTCCCTGAAATACAAATTTTGTAGGATGGTGCATGGCAGCTACAATAAGTAGCTGACATTTAGGTCAGACCACTACTGTAGGTCRACCAGATTTCCATCCACAGCAAAGATGACACTAGCTCTTAATTGCTGCCAGAAAGATTTGTAGGAAGCAACCTATTGTAAGTACTTAACTGCAAAATATTATGAAGATCTGAAATATTCTAGCTGTGTGTATCATTTGTAAGGACAGAGGACCTACAGACTAAGCTACAGAATGTGGCTGTYACAGAACAAGAAAGGCTGGGCAGGAGATTTTCTTTTTTCTTCCTAAATGCTATTTATCTATATTCCCCTACTAAAAGGATTGCAAAAAAATTCTATATAATGAAAGAACAATTAAGTCACTTATGTTAGGAGCAAAAAGTCATAATTTGATAATGATCCACTAATTTCATTAAGATAAGACACTAATCACTTACGGAAATCAAATTTGCACTGGTAATGTAGTAACTGGACTATTCTGAAGCAATTCAGAGATATTCATTAACTCTGCTTCCATATGTCAGCAAATCACAGTGTGTCTCAATCTGAAATGCCATGAGGCTGGGGTGACATTGTGCTACCTCCTGTTAGATTTCTGTGATGCGCTACACTAGAAAGTGCAGATTCTGGATTCACAAGCTAGATACTTAATTTATGGTTTCACAGACAGCCAGCATATACTTACAAGTAACATTATATGGCAATTCAAATGAAATTAGGTTCTTGTTGAAGCTAATCACCAGTATTAAACCTGATACAACTAAGCCTGAAGATCAAATATGAGAAATCAAAAGAACTAGCCATCGGCCTATCTTTGCCTCAGCTACATCAAAGTCAAAGTAAAGCTCTCATTGACTTCTTTGGGAGTTAGGACAACTCTGTGCACTCTGAAAAGCCCATCCTAGGTGTAAAATAAGCAGACACCTGCACACCCTGCAGTGCAAGGTCTGAATTACAAGATGTTGGTGAATGATATGTATCAGTCATTAGCTGGCTCTGCGGTCCAAACGCTACATGCCTGAGTTCCACGGTGATGTTCTCTTTTCATTACAATGAAAATACGGATATTCAGGAAAGAGCTTTGGGGGTAATTGCACATTACTGTCTCATAACAGGGYTCCAAAGGGCTGCTCTCAAGCTTTGTTTTCTGGAGGACTCATTTAGGCCTTTACGAGAATATACCAACCCCACTAAAATTTACATTTCCAGCTATGAAATTAGAAAAAAAAACTTTAAAAATAAAGCACTTACTCTACAGTTTTTTCAAGTAACACTAATAAAGTGGGGCTGTAATTCACAAAACCATAGTTTTGATCAAATTAGGACAGCCAGAAAAGACTTGAGTTGACAGATGCTGAGCTTGGCCCTGGTCACGTCTTGTTCTCTCGTTAAGATACAGGCACATTTCATGAACAGAGAAACTGCTGTAATATACAGCAAGACTACTCACATGCATACTCCACTTTTAATCTGGACTGTAAATTTTAACCAGGCCTGGCAAGGTTTCTGATCTGTAACACACATCACATTGCTCTGGAAGATCTGTCTCTGTCTCTCTATTTAAAAAAAAAAAAAAAAAAAAAAAAAAAATCCTCCCCTCCTCTCAGCTGTGCTTCCTTACCCTCTTAGGAAGCAGCCACGAGCTCACTGGACACAGCAGGGGATGGAGCCAACGTGCTGCCTCATGCTGAGCGCACCTGGGTGAAATTATTGGAAGATGTTCATCACACCAACCAAAGAGCCACRCTCCACCGCCGCGGCCCGCCGCAGGCCCAGCCTCCGGCAGCGGCCAGCGCGTGATTCTCCAGCCACGTGAACCAACCACAACGGGCAGTTTTGCCATATTCCGAAAGCCAAATATAAGTAACATTACCTTGATTTCATAATTATGTTTTCAGAGTCCATGAAGGGGCAGCTCAGGCGTGAAAATTTTCTTTTAGTGCCGACGAATGCTTATCACACCTGCCTTGCTTAGAGTGAAATGACCGGCACCCCCCAAAAAAAAAAAAGAAACAGGAAAAAACAGAACGCGGTGGCAGAACGTGCAAACGTCTGAAAGAATCTGTCCCGATTTCTGCTGAAATCTGTAGCAGTTTTAACC
>NW_028185816.1:6549568-6616296 GCF_003343005.1 Rhea americana
CCGGCCCGCGCGCTCCGTGCCGGCCCCACCGCGCGCGGCGCCCGCGGCCGCACCAGTGTTCCCGCGGCGAGGGAGACGCCTGCGGCCTCCCCGGCGGAGGCAGCACCCAGCAGCCTGTGACCACCGCTTCGCATCGGCAAGCACTGCTCTGCCCAGGCGCTGCCGTTCCCTCACTTCGGCGGACTCGCTCTCAGCGCGCTCTGGTCCAGCGACGGGACGACGCGGCCCTGAACCTCCCTGACCCTGAGGGCCAGCTAAGACCCGGCTGTGCTTTATGGCGCTCCACAGAAGCGCTTAGGAACGAGGCCCCGCAGTCTCACGCCGGGCAAACGCCATGCTCCAGCGCTTGCTACCAAACCCTTGACGTGCACACGGAAACACGCAGCACCTGGGAAGTGGGAAAGCACCGAAGGAACACGCTTTGCGATGCTCTGACAGCAACGGAAACGTGCCTGGCCCGCACCGGGCAGAGGGCCAGGTGCACACACGCCACAGCTTTCAACGAGTTTTCARTATTACCAACGGTCTTATTTGGCCAGTTGCTTTGGTTCTCCCGACATAAGCCCACCTTCTCCCTGGGCCTTCCCCGAGAGCTGAGCTGTACAGGGAAACAAGGAGGTGCAGAGGTGGCACGGGCAGCTCCCGAGGTCCAGCAGAAACAGCCATGAGCCCTGCACAGCTTCACCCCGCAGAGCTGAGCGGGGAAAGAGCTGGGGAAAGAGCCCCAGGCGGCTGCGAAAGGGTAAGACACATTCGCAGCCGGGGGGTAGACTGAAGCATCAAGGCTTTATGAAAAGTTTTATCTCAAAAATAGGGAAGGAAACACAACTGAAGACAACAGAAGGGAGAAAAGTRGAAGAAAAGGAGAAAAGGGAATTACAGTTTCTTGGCTCCCATTCATCGCTTTCAACTTCTAAAACTGACCTCATTCATCCTCAGGATGAGAAAGGTTAATCTATGCAGATGTAAAACCACTGGAAATATTACCTCCTGGTAGGCAGAACCTGCTGTGGACCTTTGGCATGAAAGCAGCCAGTTATAGCATTGCCTGCAATTTTACTCATAAAGCTACATTATGGCTTTAACTACAGAACATGTTCTAGCTCCTTCTGAATTTAAAGTAAGAAATCAGAATAAGAAATTACCCACTGACTCCAGTTGCGAAATGCCTGTTATTTCACACTTTCACGCACAGTCATTGGAAACTCAGTTCAAATATGACAACTTGAAAATTCGTTTTGATCGCAATTAATACATTTTTTTTCCTCCTTCTGATCCCTACACCCTATAAGTGCTGAAAATGACACGTATAGTGGCAGAAGGCAAGTCAAATACCTYCTGAAGGTACTCCAAAGCACTAAACATCTGAGTGACAGGTGTCAAGCTCTGCAAAACAAAACCTGCCACAAAGAAACCAAGAACACAATTGTAATCTGAGCCATTTTTCTGGGATTCAATCTTAAGCATAATACTGCAGCTATTCACAGAATCCGCTAACACCTCTGTGTCATTTCTAAGCCCTAGGGCTAACGTATTTCTTTCAGTCTCTTGAATGGAAATGATACAATGCAGAATAACTGACTGGACCATCATGTATAAAGACCACGTAAGTAGGGTTTCACTCTGTGCTCCATCTGCTAAAATCTGCAAAGCTAAACACAAAGTCAACCTGCTGCACATAGCAATACAGTAGCACCAGTTTTCTAGAAACGAGGCTATTTTTAAACTGCTGTAGCAATGTGAACTGCATAAATTAGCATAATTTCAGCCTTCACAGATACTTCCCAGTTTACAGTGTTATATGCTACAAATTAACACCCTGCAGATTCCTTGCTTCTTCTAATGCGGTCCGTCGYGCAATTCATGTGGCAATACTTAAAATCTCCCTTTTCAGTCCCCCAAAATTTCAAAGGCTTGTCTTTTTATACTATTCTTTCTTTCCTTTTCAGACCAATAATATCAAAGGCTGGGATTTCATTACAAATTTCACAAGGTCTTTTTGTTTAACTGGTGGTTATGTGGCTTGATAATTGCAGGACATCCTACTATWTTCTCCACTGGTGATCTTCTCCTTGTGGGCAGATGGCATCGAAGTGGAGTGCAGATGGYAACTCACAGCCCACAAACTCCACATTACAATTTGAAATAGTGCATGCAGGTCTTTGAGTCTTATCTTCTCTTTAAATGATTTTCAGCATTAAAGAATAAATTGTCATCTTTGGAAGGCACAGCCAACAATAAAGGTATCCTCTTCTGCTTATTGAGAACCTTCTCCTAACAGAGAAGTAATGATGTGCCTTGTATCTCCACACATTTTATTAAAACCCATAAATCAGTAGTGGAAAGGATTTAAAAACAAGTATCTCTTGCTTTGATTCAAGTGTTACCCTTAAGGAAAAAAAAAAATCAATGATAAGGAAAAAATAGGTCACACTGAAGCATGAAGGCTTAACAGTCACATATTTAGCTGTTTAAGGTAATTTCACGGCCCCACATATCACTTTACCTGAGCAGCTTGGCATTATAATGGATTTATCTCCACAGAACACCTGTGAGTTAAGGAAGTAAGCGATGGCAAAGTGCAGTGATGAGATGATTTCCCTGCAGCCACACTCCCAGTTTGGAATTTGGCTTGGATCTGCGAGACTGATGGGCTGCATCACTGCATCTTCTCTGCCCTCGAAGGACTGAAGTGCTTCTTGGCAGAAATGCAGCCCTCAGAATGAAGGTGTCATAAAAACTGTTCTTATCCAACTCTTTCACAGCATGTCCAGTCTGGTGAAACTGGTTTTCCTAACTTTCAATCAATTGAGGAAGTCCTAACAACAGTGAGTTAAAATATCCAAGTTGGAGAACAGAAAGGAATAAAATACTATGCATTACAGGTCAAGCCTGAATCCCTGAGAAGCTTGTATTAACAGCGGGCATTACCAGAACTAAACTTATCCCTTAGTTATAAAAAGAAAACAAACCACACTTAAAAACTCTTAAGTTACAGGGCTGGTTAGGGTTTACTAACTAATCCCCTCTCACAGGGCAAAAATGACAAGAATCCATTAAGTTACCTAATTTTCTTCCATCCCAGAAACCTAGGTAGGACCTCATACTCACATAAATGAAATGAGTTGTTGAAAATCTCAGCCTGACAATCCATTACTCAAGTACACCACTCTACCTCGGCTATAACAGTACCTTCTATAATGTTTCATAAAATGGCTTCTGTCTATATAGGAGCTGATAGATGTCACTCAAATGAGCTTTCTTATGCCTTTGAGAGTAACTATTAGCAAGTCTTTTCTCAAATGTTCAAAATTATTTGCCTGTTATATATCAAAAACTTCCATATGTTCAAGTAGATTATGGCATAAATACACTACCTAATAATTTGATTACTTAGTATAGGGCTATGATCTTCCACAGCATGCAAACATCCTAATGATCTTACACATGGGCAACATAAGATGAAACAATAAAATAGTTCATCATGAAGGGCAACTTATCTTGTCTACCTTCATGGAAGAAAATTATAGGAGGTCATCTTCTTAGTGGTTCCACTTTCTGGACAAAAAAAAGATAATTACCAGTTTTTATTAGGGGAGATTTGTCCTTTCTGTTGTACAGACATGACTTTCATATCTGTACACTAAATAGAGCATTGATATGAATTGAATAATTATGCAGCTATCTTCTAACACAAAGGTTTAAAAGGGGTAATAAAAATGCCTAAACTTTAGATACGATATTATATAAGTTAAAAGAACCAAGCAGATGATGTTTTTTCTCTGGCTTCTTAACTTTTGAGACTAATAAGGGTCTTTAGAACTGAATATTTGAAAACACTGAGAAACCTCAGCTGAATTCATAGCTCACTGGAATAAAACATTTCCATAGGAAGAAAAAACTTCTTTGGAACTGCCTTAAGAAAGCCTTGACTTAGTGAGGTCCATCTTCATTGGGCAATATCTCACAGTTCATTCAAAAGCATATCCAGAGCTCTTTGGCATATGACAGGCCATTGCTTACAGAAAGGTAAGAGAATTTTGAAAGAGAGTGTAAAGCATTCCAGCACTTCTGACACAGTAAGAATAGCGCTATCACACTTCTGCTCGTCTAGGAGAAGCAGAATCTGCCTGCGACAAGGTCAGTTTTGAGAAGGGTTGGTATTAAAAGATTATGCTCCCTCCATCCTCTCACTGAGTCTGCACTCATTATTTCAGGATAGTGCAGAAATTCTTTGATCCTCCAACTCTTCATTCTGTCACAAGATGACACTGGCTGACTGCACGGCAACCACAGCAATGACACCTCCTAATTCCATAATCATGGAATTATCCATTTGCAACCTTGAAATTTAACCCTAAGAAATTAAGTATGCAGTAATCCATGTAATCCAGGCCTCTACACCTGTCCCTCTTTCAACTAATCTTACCATCCTTCTTCATGTCACATCTTAAGAGTCCTATCTGTTAAGGTCAGTGTAAGTGGAAGGATGCTCATGAAGTTGCAAGAGGTGTCTCTTATGCAGAAGAACCAACTATTTTGTGAGCTCTGTGAGATACAGAACTATCAACAAAGAGCAAAACCCTTCCCCATCAGACTGTAAGTGATCTCTGCAAATGCTCTGGGAAGCCATGGAGCAAGAGACAGCAAAATAAATAAATAAATGTACTATAGCCCTGGATAATGCGATCTGCTGGTATTAAGTTTTCTCCTGAAGGAGTTAAGTATATACCAGCTGCTCTACATTAAACCGAGCYGGCATTTTAAATCATGCAAATTAGCCTAGCTACCACCCATTCCAGTCCAGCATTTAACAGCATTGCAATAAATGATGCATAGTAGTGACCAAAGTAGGCCCTGCCATTTCAGCAGCTTTCAGAAGAAAAAGGAAGGGGGGGGGAACTGCACTTTGTTGTTCTGCAGCTATTTATGAGATGATCTGAAAGAGACTCCTTCCACTGCAGGTATTGTTCACATGTCCAAAATGTGCATGGAAAACGCAAGGCTTTTTATTTGTTGAAAATGTATTTATATAAGCTCCTAATAACTACTGCAAAATTATCTAAAATCAAATGATTTGCCAGTGGACCACCAAACTTCCAAAGCTCGCTTTGCTTAATGCTGCATAATAACAAGAGAAGATTTGACATGCCATCAGCTCCTGAGGGTGGTCGCAGCAGCCCACGGCTAGCTCAGAGTGGAGTCGGTCACCATGATAATGGCCCATGCCAGTGGATATTTCTCAGACTATGAAGGTAACAGATGAAAATTTGTGCTCATTCAATACAAACCCCTTCATTGTTGAATCCCAGAGAGCTCAGGAGGCAGTAAAGTGGACCAAATCTTATCTAGTTCACATTGTTGTGGCAAAGATACTAAATTTCAGCACAAACCTGTAACCACAGAGGATTTGCTGCTGAGCATTTTCAGAACTTCGTAGGCTGCATGTTTTTGATTTCAGATTCTTTCAGATTTCTTCTTTCTCTTTTTTTTACCCTTCTAAAAATGTGTCTCTGGCTAAGAACAATTCTTTTGTTAATATAACAAAAGAATCTGACAAACCAAGCCGCTGGTGGGGCTGGCCCATGAGTGTCTCAGCACCCAGGACACCTCACGATGAAGGCACCACRAGGAACGCCTGCTCTGGGACCACAAAGGCACCCTGGCAGGGCCCACAGGACCCTGCATCTCAGGGAGCCAATGGTGAGGTCAGGTGGCAGCAGGATTCCTGGCACTCGGCAGCTGCTCGGCTGGCCCAGGGCCTCCTGTGAGGCCTGGCACTGGCCTTGCCCATCCCATGCTGTAGGCACCAAACCTGCCCAGCCAACGCCAACCCCGAAGGCGAGCAGGGCATCGCACCCCCAGGCCCATCCCCATGGTCACAGTGCTCCTCCTCACTGGGTGCCACAGGGAAATGCACCATCAGGGAAAAGAAGAAAGCCTGGGTTAGCCTCATTTCCTTCATAAAAGGAAATTTCCTTCATAAAATTTTAAGTTTACATTTTCAGTCATTAACAGATCTTCTTTTAAATATTCCTCCTCTTCATGACAAATATTTTTCCTTTCACTGGAATTCACTTTGGAATCAAAGTATTCAATTCTATAAAATAAAACATCCTATGTGGTCATAAGGCATACGAGGTACAAGGCCAAACGGCTGCCACTCTTCCAAAAGCAAGGGAAAGTCAAATCAGTATTGCTGCAGAGAGGGAAGTTTGCACCTGACTGCTCAGAAATAGGATCCTAGGCAACCACTCCTTTTCCCTCTTCAAAAGCAGAAAGTGTTTTTGTTTTGTAAATTAAAGCAAATTCATTAGAATCACCCTGGTGTGGTCGCCTAGCAATGGGACGCTGCCCCCCTCCCTCATGCAGGCAGCTTGGTGCCAGCTTTCCAGCAGGTCCAGCCTTGGCAGCCTCATCCTGCAGCTCATGCCACAGGATCCGATCCCTGGGATCGCAGGGCACCTCAGAAGAGTATATGTGACAATGCTGAAAATACCCTTTCCCAAAATAATCCATCCCAATAAAGCTGCAGACAAGTCTAGAATACGTACACCCATTCCAAAAAGCAGACTGACCCGTGAGTAGTGAACAAATAAAGTCAAACCCACTTCTGAGCTATTGCTTCAAATGGCCAATGAATATTTGATCTTGTAATACATATGGCATTTTTTAATTAGCTTCGAAGACATAAATGTTTGCAGGACTCTTTGAAATGACAAATAATTTATAGCTGAATCAAATTTGTCTTACCAGACTGATTCATTAATTAATTGGCTTCATCAGCTATAATCAAAGTTGTGCACAGATCTTTGCAAATGCAAATGTGTCTTCTACATCTCTTCCGGGACTTTTAACCTCAGACACACCATAGAAACAGTGTTTTTAAATGAAAATCTTCTAAGAAAATACAAATTTATGCTGTTATGTGTCTAAAGCTGGATTTCTGGCTCTGAAAGATATGGTATGAAACTTTCTAGCTGCTTTAACTTTAACAAGATGCCTGATAGTTCTAGAGGAAGCAAAATTACTAGACCTCCTGACAATTAAAAGCTTGTACAAGTAGATTGGAAGTGACTTACTGATAATTAATGTCATAATCTCTGAAACAGCCAAAATAGATGAGACATGGAAAGATATTTGTTACAGTCTTTTAAAAATTCTCTTATCAGTATTAAAGTTACCTCTGATTTAAGTCCTGTGCCCAAAAAAATCAATTTCTAAATATTTATTTCAAAATACAAAAGTGTAATTAAGTCTCAGTGTCCATTTTCACCACAAAATGTTATCATAGACCAATAGCATGAAATCCTACTAGGGTATTCACTTTGTTCCACCAATGAGTAAGTAGATAGAATTAACAGCTGGCAGAAAAATACAATATAAAAATAATCTCTGTCATTGCTTCCTTTCAGTAGAAAACTAAGTGATCCTGATAGGAAAGATTCATATTATTACAGGAAACCAAAAAATATTATTACAGCAAAYTGCACATTAGGACTCTAATTGAGAGGTGCCAAATGATAGATACATTAGATGGTTTTACATGGAGGCTGAGATGCAAGGAAAGACTATAATCACCACATGTTGCAGCAATGAGCCTGCCACAGTCAGATCCCTTTAGTCCAAGGAATGGCACCTAAAGAGCTCCAAGACAGACAATATATGCAACTGAGTGCTAGATATAGAAGGAATCAAAATTCCAGCTTGTCACATATCTCTTCCCCTTCTTACCAAAACAAAGCACAAGTGTCTTCAGCCAGCCACCCTAGAAGATTTTGTTCTAATATAAATCCAAAATATGTAGTCACCCACTATCAAAAAGGCTTCTACAGCATTATTAGGTAGAGGAGGATGAATGTGGAAATGATCAAGAAAGTTCCCTTATGCCCTTCCCTTTAGAAAAAACACAATGAAATCATCAAGATCCCACCAATGAGAACTACTTCTGCAGCCACAGAGTAAATCAGCCTGCAAGTCTTTTAGATAGATAAATAGATGGCTGGATGGATAGAGAGATAGAGGTAAATTTCATATAGAGAGATAGAGGTAAATTTCATGAGACAGTTGAACGTGTACAACTAGACAACTTTGTTGTTAGGAGGATGCGATAAACAGTACTGGATTTCGCAGCATCTACCTCATGGCCCAGTCCCCATGTGCCTCCTGGACCATCAGAACTAAGAACTCGTCCGTCCTCTACCTGGGGCACAGATGGAGCAGCAAATCAAATACCTTGGCCACCCCTCCTACTAGCTTCTGGAGCTTGAAGGAAGGACTAACAGCATTTAGTGGTCTGAGCAACAGGCAAGCTTCCACTAAGGAATGCTTTAACTTACTGCCCCAAAATTCACATTTCACCTGATCATGCTTTCTTCCCACCACTGCTCCAAAACAGTACCTGGAAGTCCCCGGTCACTGCAGTCTTGATCTATACAATCTGTAAGCTTTCCTTCTTGCTTGTATAAAGAAGTAAAACCTTGACATCTACTGTTGGGAAGTAGCAGTAGTCTATGGATTCTCTTTAAAGCTGATAGCTCCTCCAATAGGGTCTTGCTACTGTTTGCGACTTACAGACAGTTCAGAAGTCTGTCAAAAGCGCTAACCATGAACACCCACTGCAGACTTTCTGTATTATGCAATGATGGCTTTACATAAAGGCAAGACAGAAGAAAGAAGCCAATACTACTGAYAGCAGAGGTAAAATAAGGGGATTCACGGATTCTTCTGAACTATGTCAGAGAGAACATGGAAACTGCCTTAGCCATAGACATAGAGGGGGGGGAAAAAAACATAGGAACTGAGAATAGGAGGAGGAGTTAAGTAAACACTCACGAKTAGGGATGGACAAGGGTAAAATTTTTAATTTGTTACTGGGAGTAAACAATACATTATCAAAATATGATGATATTACAGTCCAAAACTGAATCACTATA
Source organism: Rhea americana (assembly GCF_003343005.1). Lineage (NCBI taxonomy): Eukaryota > Metazoa > Chordata > Aves > Rheiformes > Rheidae > Rhea > Rhea americana. The sequence goes on from NW_028185816.1 coordinate 6,558,505, forward strand.
GGGAAAAAAACACTAGTAAAAGCACATTTCAAAATCCCGATGTGAGATACTTTTTCCTTTCCTTTATTGTTTTCCCACACATTGCTTCCAATTCTAAAATAACCCGAAAGTAAAATGAAAAATAATCCAAGGATAGCACACCTAAAAATAATTTCAAATGGAAAACAAAAGTGGATTCAAAGCAAAACTTAGGATCTCAGCCTGATTAAAAAAAAAAAAAAAAAAAAAAAAAGTGACCTGTTTTCTCAATTATTTATTTTAATAAATGGTTTATTTATTATAAGTTTTAGCAATTATTTCCATGCCCATGCTTTGCAAAACTGCAGAAACTCAGAATGTTTCCACAAACCATTACAGAAAGAACAATTTACAGACAAAATTAGAGGCATACAAAAAAGTGCCAAGTGTTTGACCGAATTCCAGYTCATGGTGAATGGAAAACCAGCAGCTTCCTGTTACAAAATGTACCAACAGTTCACATCTAATAATACACATAAAATCTGACCATTTATATAYTTCAAATATAAATGTTTCTAAAAATAGTAGTCAACTAGTGTATTTTTAGCCAGGTAAACTTCTCAGGAGAATGAAATCTGAGTTTGGCTGAGATTCAGCAGTTTGTCTTAAGGAAAAGTAAATGAAGTCAGTGGGTTAAATTTTAAGAGTATCTCTTGATTTACACCAGGATAAAAGTATAACATTTAGCCTTAAAGTGTAAATCAGCAGAAAGCGGATGAAAAAAAAAATGGAAGAATAGAAGACACCTTCTTCCATTAAAGACCAAACTGCCACTGCATTCAAAACTGTCTTCTTAAACAGCACTTATAATACTCATTTTATATTGCAAGTTTAGGAAGCTCCACTAAAATTAATTATCAATACAAATCCCTCTTTTTTATTTTTCATTACTTTAGTAGGAAAGGGAGACCTGTATGCTAAAAGCATTAAAACGCTCTGCAGACTAAATTGAGATGTAAATCCAGAGGTGAGATAATCTGGAAACCAAAATTATGCAGTAGACAATATTTTTCAAAGGATTCTTCCACAGAAAGCAAAACCAGCCAAAACCAGCCACGATTTTCCAAAACCAAAAATTGAATTCACATCTTAATAAGAGTTTTCTTTTCTGACTCTCTCTGAATAGAAAAAAAACCCCACGTATAATTTGAACACTTATCATACAATCATACATATTGATTAGAATCTTTAAAGAGCTCAGCTAATGTTGGTCTCACGGTTTACTTCCTTTTTTGTACTTCTCAGGTACTAATCAGAAATGGTTCATGTTTTATTTACCAGATCCTTTTTTTATAATTTGATATTAGGGCGCTTTTTTTTTTTTTTTTTTTTTTTTTTTTTTAGAGAGAGATAAAGCAGAAATGAAGTTCAGGTTCAGTATCAGGAATTTTAAAAAATAGTATCAATTAAGGATATTAGTAGAAGAGAATACTTGATGCAAGGACAAAAAGTGACAATGTTTATGTAATTTCATGGAATAAACTGAAAGTTTCAAGGACATAAGCGAACATGTGGACACCATATGCATAGACATTTTGAACTGATTAACAAGWAGCAGCAAAGGAGAAAGATAATCTGTAGTCAGGGGACTAGCTAGTAATTTTCTGTAGCATCACAGACATCATGACCTTGGGTAAGTCTCTCTATGCCTTAGCTATCCATTTATAAAATAAGAACAGCATCCCTATCTCAAAGGAGTGCTCTTAAGATAAGTATATTAAACATTTGGAAGCCCCTTCGATACTAGCAATTAGCAGAGATCAGAGAAGTAGCATAAAAATAGAAAGGGGGCGGGGGGAAGGTCATATGCAATGAGTGTTTCAAAAACACTCACCAGGGACCATAAAAACTTGACTGAATTCAACAGCAGCAGTAGGTCAACAATAAATACCTTTGGAAATCGCATCTTGGGCAATTCCACAGTGAAGGTACTGAACTTCAGAAGAAACATTAAATGACGAACAAATGCTGATTTACTGAAGAACTCTCACAATTAAGCTGAAATTAAAGTAAAAACTGATTTCACTCATTATCTGATGGTAATTAAAAATGTAAATGCAACTTGAAATCCAAGTGACCCTTACGTATAAGTAAGTTTATAACTATAATCATGTAAGTAAGCTCACTGAAATCAACATTCACTTAAAATGAATTTTGTGGTTATATATTTTGCTATAATTTTGCCAGCCTGAATCAGTACGTTTTCTTAGATTTTTTTCCAACTCTGCTCTTTTGTAGACAAAAAGTCACAAAAAGTGACTTTACTTAGTTTGTTTCCACAAAGCAAACAACTATCTTTTATGCTTGTTGTCATTATTACTGACTACATTTCTCATCATTTCTTTTATAACTGGAATAGCAGTGGTAATGAGATCCACATCTATCACTATGGCATTGAGATTACAAGACTACTCTATGTACATATAACTTCAAATTGGGTCCAGAATAAGACTTGCTTGATTTCTACTCCTTCTGCAAGATGGCTCTATAATGAAGTATAATACACCACAAAGCAGAACAGCTATTGCACGTAAGAAATAAAGGTATAATTTCTCAGTATGTTTTTTAAYCTCTCTCCCTTTGAAGCTCCACATTAGCAAGAAAGTGATTTGAAAGTATACACAGCTTTTGATAAAATTAATTAAAATATAGAGAAGTAATTACTAGTACATGAACTGTAAGAACTCATCTGGATTGCTAATGGCATGGGAATGGGGATGGTGAGGCAGAGAAGGCTAACCACTAGCCAATAAATTACAAGTCACATGGAGCTCATGAAGTGGTTGATGTCAGCCTACATTTGAAGTGTGAAAAATATTGGAACTACTTATTCAGTAATCCATCTGTGAGTAGCTAGAGTACTTTAAGGCAGCACAAAACTGACTAAAAAACTCTTTGAATTTTTTTCGGTTGTTTGCTATCAGCGTGAACATACCTATCAAGTAGATTTGCACAGATCTGCAACAGAACTACCCTACTATTACATACTGTCATTAACTTGGACAACAGAATGGCCAATAACAAAAATTTAAGGATGTTACTAACCTGGATGGATATTACAAGCTTTGGGGAGATGTATCTGGAATTGATCTACATAAATTAGAAAAGTAGTTTGAAAAGAACTAAATCACTAAGGAAAGAAAATTCTACAAAAAACAGAAAATGGGGGTTATTTGAGCACTGCAGTTTTATTGTAGACAATGATATCAAATCACATTGAATCACAAACAGCATATGAGTCAACAGGGTGGATCTTACAAAAAAAAAAAAAGATTTCTTTCTTAAAACATACCATTAACTGAAAACTCACGTATAGGACAGAAGAGACAACTGCTGTACTCCACTCTAATGAGATGGAAGACTGTCCAATTTTGAACAGAACTGTTAAACCTTGACAAACTAAGGAGAGTTAAGTAGACAGTATGAAGGATTATAAGAGTACATATAGAAAACCAGAGGGGRAAGGTTGAAAGAATTGGTTTTTCTAAAGCAGAGAAAGAGAAAAGTGAGGGAGAACATGATCACCACCCAGCGACCATTTGCCTTCAGAGTCTGCCATGTGAGCAGCAAGTAGTAAATCAGCCTGATTTGAAGCAAGAGAGTTTTAAGTTTGGTATTTGCAAACACACAAAACTCCCAAAATASTAAGGACAACTAAATATTCAAACGGGTTGGTTAAGGTAGTAGTTGAATCACTATTTACACAAGCTATACTATTTACACTAGCTACACTATAAACAATATTAGGTTAAACAGGCGCTTATCATCAGTGACTCAGACTGACTTAGGAGGAGGATGGGATCAATAACCTCCTAAGGTCCCTGTTCTTCTAGGACTATTCCAGTTACTTAGCTACAAACAGCAATTAATTTTTAGGTTCTCCAGAGAATGAAAATCAAGAAACTAGAAAATATAAGGTAATAGCAAAGAATACATTAATTGAATCAACAATCTCCTTCAGCAGCTTCCATAATAACATGGCAGCAGATTGTATCCCTGAAACAGTACCTTTCTTCTTGCATCCTGCCACACTTTCACCCTGCCCAAAGACTTCTAATCAGCAATGAGTTCTGTCTTCAGTAATTAAAAAAAATAATAGCCAAATACAAATGACTTTTCAAAATAAATAACAAATAACATTTTGTAGATGAGAGATCACTATCTTGCTATCTATTGGATGAAAGTTTCTCTGGTAACAAAGTTAAATATTTCCAAAACAATGCTCTCTGAACATGGGCATAATTTACTGGCGGTGTTTTCAAATTGGACAAATTAAGCACCAGTGYAACAGTAGGATACTGTTGTGCAAAACACAGAGAATTTAATATGGAAAAATGAATGGAACACRTAAATCAATGACAATAAAATAGGAATGATACTGCTGTGATTCATCAACCTAAGATTTCAGACTACCATTTGCAATGGGCTTGATGCTAAAACCCTCAGACCCTTCTTTGGAAAATGCCTCTGAAAGGCACTGAAGAATGCCTTTTATAAATTGCAGAGCATTTAAAATAACACACTGCCCTTATATGGCATTAAGGTACAACACTTACAGTTATTATAAACTCCAGTTTATACGTGTAAAATCATATCAAAAAATAAATTGAGACACTATCACTGATACTACATTTCCCAAGTGAGATACCTTGATTTTCTGTATTTTTTAAAATACATACGCAAATGAATAGCAGTTGCTGTGCCCAGGTTCTCTGAAGAATCAGRCTCAAAGTATGTACAATCTGAGAGACATGGCCTCTTTTCTAGAACAAATCAGTAAACTAAGTGCAGAGAAAAAGGCATAAAAAAATTCAAAATCGAAGCATATATACCATGATGAGGGAGAAAAATTCATATGTGCATATGGGTAAAYGGATACTTCCTATCCTTTACATGCCTCACATTATCTCTTTCTCTGCATGCAAGTATCTTAAATTTTAGGTCAAATTATTTGTTCTCTGTCCTTCTTCTGTATGTGCAAATAGATTTTTAAGTATACACAGTGCTAAGAACAACAACTTCAGTAGAATTGAGAGCAATTCCCCAAAATCCTCTCAGAACAGCCTGTGTCCTGGTGATTTAGGAAGGTCTCTGGAGATATGAGAGAAGTCTGAATTTCCCCATGTTGAAATAAAAACTGAACTCAGATTTCCCATTCTCTCATTGAGTCCTTTAACTACCAACCAGTTGTATAAAACTAATGCTGCTCTTCTAGTTGTGTTAAAAGTAGTCTGGTATGACCTTTTTTTTTTTTTTTTTTTTTTTTTTTTTTTTTTTTTTTTTTTTTTTTTTTTTTTTTTTTTTTTTTTTTTTGATAGAAATAGCTCATGTTTTAACTCTGGAAGAGAGTTTGGGGCCTCAAATTCCAAGTTTATCCTTGGCAATGAACAGAGCATGAGATGCATTGATTTTGGTCATTTTTATTTGTTCTCTTAGGCTTTTGCTCTGAGTGTCAGAACTTCATTCTACCTCTCTCTCCACTCAGGCAGAAGGATATTATCTTTCCCATGGGCTGCAAATTCCATGAGGTCTCAGATCTCCAGAAAAGAGGTGCCAAAACATTCAATGTTAGATCATTTTATGGATCTAAACTCTCATAGGGGCACACAGGATGCTAGGTGCTTGCACAGAAAAATGGTGAGGGCAATACTGGYACTTAAGATAAAATATTCAGAGAAGCAAATGATCACTCCCTTATTATGCGCATACAGTTCTTGAGATATTTAGTCCTAGGGAGATGAGGATTAAGCCTCAAGAGGTTTATTATCAGCAAGCACCTCTATACCTGAATGTGGGCTGAAGGTTTCCTAGGATAAAAATGTTCTTGCTGCTGATACAGCATCTGGCAGCTGTCCATCCATCCCATTCCTCTTCCTCCTCCTAATTAACGGGGCAAGAGAGAAAAAGGAAAGAACAGTGCCCTTGAGGCAACTAATCTGGAAAAACACTCCCTGGAGATACAGAGCAGTGTCTCAAATTAGTACCCTGAGTGGCAAAACCCTGTTTGCTCCCCTGGGCAGAGGGATCAAAGCTGCATCACTAGGAACCACATGAAAGGACTACGTTTACCCAAGACAATGGAAAGTAAAATGAGCCTCACCCATTCACACCTTAAAAGGTGCTGGTCATCTGTAAGACTTCCACTTGAATGAGGGTACTGAGAATGACAAAGCTTAGGATTTCTCCTACTGTTTATAGTAAGAAGTTGTTCAAAATTGAAAATTATACAGAATTTCTTTAGCCAAAATCACTCCCACACACATGCAATAAATCAGCATGGAGACCCTTTTAACATCAGTATATACAAAATGTGTTTTGTTCCACACATGTACAAATGCTATACAAAAAAAAAAAAAAATTACTATTCTCCTTTCTGCTGTAACCTGCTACCACTCTACCAGGATCTCTCTGATTAAAATCTATAATAAGATGAGGAAATATTTATGAATAACAGTCACTTATGCAGGAATGTAAAGAGCACTATATAATGAGATATTGCTGACATTTCATAATTATGAGGATAGACTCCAGCACAAGGGAAAATTAGTATTCATTTCTTTCCTAAGAGCATGTGAGGCAATGCACAGGTCAGTCAGGCTATTGCCACCGCCCTGATACCAACACTTGCCTGTCTCCTCCTTCTGCTTTCAGTCCTCCAGGAACTGGTACAGTTATATTAGTCCGGCCTGACACATCACCCTGTCTACCAGGAAAGAAAGTGCAGTATATCCTAAAATTCAGGGCATGAGTCCAAATACACCCAATCAGCAGTCATGCTTTTCTTAAGGTAATAGGTTATGAGGCCATAGATTTAAAAATCTACATGGCCGGGATGACCCATTATTCCCTGAGGAAGGAAAAGAAAATAAGATTAGGATCAGACATTATTTCCCTATTCCAGTATAGCAGTACCACTTTCTACCAGGCTCAGGTGTTYGCAGAAGCAGCTTGTAACATATACGGATGTTTCCAAAATACATCACACTGCTATACAGCAACCTCTATATAACGTTAATCAATTCTGCTTGCTGCAGCAGACCATCTGCTTTGCTCACACCGTAGTATGCTAACACTTACTATCTGCTTACACTGCTGTTGAGCACACTGGGGCATCAGCAGTACAAGGCAATCTGAGCCAGGCTGGAAACAGTGCTATGCTGACAAAAATAAAACAAGCTCAAGAATGTACATTTCTTCGCTCAGTGCAGGAAGCAGCATGTGTAAAAAACAAAAAACAATGCAAAACTATCATACATTAAAGTGAAATCTAAAAAATGCATATTCATAATGTGTTTCATCTATGATGTCATGGACATATAGCATAAAAACCAGATGATTCCATGTGAATACTAATTCCTACATAATCTAATTGGGCTATACTGAGAACGACATGTATATTGTAATCTAATTAACACAGAGCATACTGCCTCCCTTTCACTCCCCACATAACCTCAAAGGCAAAATGCTCATACAGCTCACACTCCAGTACAGCACACTACCACTGCATGAATTCATGGCAAGCAGCACTCTTTGCATACCACGGATACAGAAACCAGCCATTACCATCAGCACCTACAGAAAGAGCACAAAGAGCACACTCCACAGCCAGGCACTCTCCCATCTCCCTCACGTAAACCGCCCAAGTTCAAGCACAGCCAATACAAAAGGCAACACAGACAAACAGCACACGCAGCACCATACTTCACAAGCCCACCGTCAGCTCCAGCAGGCTAACAAAATCACAAAATCACCCTCCAGTAACACCTGCCACTATGTGGGATATGAAGCATCCCACCCCCCAGGCAGATGTTAGTACACATACACACACCTCACTCATATCTCTACTCACATCACTGCTCTGTATCTCAGAAAACCTGCTGCATACATACAATACATAAAGAAATTCCAGCATACACCTCCCCAAAACCTCGGTGTTTTCTGACCTGTGTGTCAAATCCATTTTCTACCGAGCTACTCTTCCTTGGTGGCAGTCCATCTCCTACATTTTCTTGTCCATTAGGAGATTTGAGAGGAATCTGGCTGAAATACGATGGCTTGGTCACCTCCACCTTGTTCCCAAACTTCAGGTAACAGGGCTGTGGGATGGTCCTTGCGGTTGGGACATGCAGGATTGGAGCAGCGCTGTGTATGGGTTTAGGTAGTCCCGATTTCATTTTGGAGGCTACCAGGATGGCTGGCATTTTCTTTTTCTGCTTTCCTAACACGTTTCTGTCAGCAGCAGCACTAGTAGAAACAGCAGGCAGGGAGAGAGAAAAGGACACGTCTGGGAAGCTGCTATACTGAGGCAGCCTGGTTTATGGCAGGGATCTTCAATATCAGCTTAGAATTAAAAGAAAAGAAAAGAAAAAAAAAGAAAAAAAAGAAAAGGCAAAAAGAGACACTTGCAGCCTAGAATATCTCCCAGCTTTGTGTCAGCGTTCCACCTGTTTCCTCTAATTTTATTTTCAGTTCTTCACCACCGTCCTCCTTCCTTCACTCTCCTATTCCTGCTGCTATTTAACTTGCTCCTTCCTTTCACTGTCTGACTCCTGTAATTTTCTTCCCTGGAAATGGGAATGGACTTCTACTCCATTATCTTGTCACTGCATCTCCAAAGTGAGGCAGCCTTTTGGAATGAAAAAAGAACCTGCTGCTGCATATGCTTCCCGTTCTGTGTGCACTAGAGAGCGAGCAGGCAGGATTTCCAGCTTAAGATGTCTTTCTTCAGTCTTAGCCAAGAAGCAGATGTAGCTCAGTATGTTAATGACTGGTGCCCTTGGATATGAGCCTTAGAGAATCAAGCTTCTTAAGTCTTAATATCTGTGAACAGGACACTGATGCTGCAGCAGAAGGAGAAACGTCCACTGATGGCAGTTTAAATAAAAATATGCCAGTGGTCACAAAATTTCCTGGATCCCCCAGTGCTGATCATGAAAGCGTGGAGAAAAAAATTCAGCTGTCAAACAGAAGGGAAAGCAGCCACCACCTCATTTTAAACACCCGCACTGAACCAGGTTTCAGCACTGAACCGCTAGCACATTGTGTGTGTTAGAGGCAGCCTGCTGTGCCAACACCAAAGAAGGCTAGGGAGATTAGCCGGAGCAGGAGAAGGTTGCAATCTGACAGCACCGTAAAAACAGGGCGGCCCCCGGATTGGTCCTCCCAACTCAAATCAGAAACAAAATCTCTCCGCAAGGGAGGAGTGGCTTCAACTCCTCTGACTGGCAGGAAACTCCATGACGGTGCCAAAGTACAAAGCCGGGTCTGTGCAAGCTGTGCTGCAGTGCTCACAGCGGAGCTGCTCCGGCGGCGAAGGTGCTTTTGAGGTTGCACGCGGGGAGTTTCTTACCAGTTTTAAAAAAAGCATTTTCAAATAAAAACACCTGGAGATGACTCATTGTTCAGCTTTTATTCAGGAAAACTCCCACTGCCAGTATCAACAGGAATTTGAGTAAGCACTGAGCAATCTAACCAATTATAACAGCTCTTGGCACTTTGCATTTAACAATCTCTCAGTGCAACCCAGCGATGCGAGTCACAGGTTCCTCCCCACGCTGCTCTGCAGATAGCGTGATTCGTTACAGCCCCCAGATCCCTCGTTCCAGCTAAATATTGCACATTTTTCAGCTCTACATATCACTGTTTCTGCCCACAGTACACTGTCCTGGACAGTGAAGGATTATACGTGTGGAAATTCAAGGTACGGAGCGATAGTTTAGAGCTCATTAGGGAATCCTGGAACTGTGATAAACAGTGTCACAGYGCCTCGTTTTCAGGCAGCCTGGAATGACAACCAAAGGCCCTGAGTTACCACGCAGGCTTCCTGCGTTGCATAGCCAGAGTCRGGTGCCTCAGAACCAGATTCACAAAACCAACATGAGACACTGAGGAGCAAGGTTTCTTTTAAATCCTCATCACAACCCTGCTTGTTGCATTATTTTGACTAGTGGCACCCCCTTTGCTTCTACACTCGTACCTATCCCCTTGCCTGAAGACTGGTTCTGAAACCAAATCAGTTAAAAATAAAACAAAACAAAACAAAACAAACAGTAGGATGGTAAGGATAGGAAGGATCCCACCAAGCCAAGAGAAGCAGTGAACCTATCCTGGACACACACCCTGGAGAAGTGTCCAAACCACTGAGCTATTCAGCAGGACAGAGGAAGCACGACCCCACTGCTCTGCACAGCCGATGCCATCAGGAGTGCTCCCGGCAAACATCGAATTAAACCTCTCAGAGCGCAGAGACTGAACCATGCATAGCAACCCATTTCATGGCAGAGTTGGGTCCTGGATATCCGACACTCTCACTTTTTTTGGCAGTTTTAAATATGCAAAATAGGTTTTTGACATCCAAGAACCTTTCAGATAAAAAAATGAGGCATTTCTGCACTGTAGGTGCCCCTAGGATTAGGCAGCAGGATTAGGATAGCATTTTAGGATTTAGGCAGCTAAATTGGAAATCAAATGAGACCTGCATACTGAATCCTTCTGTGGATGTCATCTTAAATGACTTATCCAGGGTTACATAGTGAGGCTCCAGCAGTAATGCAAATTAAAGTGAGAGTGTGTGCTCTGTTGATTGTAAAGCATTATTCTTCCTCAACATTTCAATGTTTGTGGGATTTTTTTGGATGTCTCACATTAACTAGATTATTTAAAACCAAAAGCAAAGCCTGGACATACTATTCTCACTGCAGTCTACCATGTCTCCTGCTTAGCACTGCCCACTGATTCCATAATTAAAGTTCTTTCAGGTTGTGAAGTCCACATGTTAACTAGGGATTTTGTTGTTTTTGTTGGGGGATTTTTTGGCACTCTTGCTCTCACAAATACCAACTCCGCAGGCTGCTTTGCATTAACTCTAAGAAGGTAATTTTTTTTTTTTTAACAGTAACTGCATTTTCACTCTAGTCTCTTTATCCACTAATCTCAGATTACAAACTGCTCATCTCTATTCGTCCATCTCATTGAGATAGATCTTCCAGCGTTTACTCTACTGGCATAGCACGATGCACAGTGTCTGTTTATAAACGGCTTTTATAATGTTTATATATAAACGACTACAAAGAAAATTTCAAAGCCCAACAACTTGATGAACAAAGTCAGATTTACCATATGAAAAGACTGGTAGTTATGGGAGTACAAATGCATAAAATGCTATGATACCATTTCCATTGTTCAGTGCTGAAAACTCAGTCTTGATAGCTACAAAAAAAGGTTGAATTGAAAGAAAATCTTGAATAAGATCCAAGTCTGAAAACAAGGCTAATTTTAGATTTGTACTAAAATATACCAATGTTTAAAAGCTATTAGAAGATCTAACTGACAGCTTTATTTTCTGTTCTTCACTTACATGTTTTATTAGGTTCAAGCCACCAATCCTAGATGCACAGAACTTGCCAGGTTTTGTTGTTCTGTTTGTATCTTGGAAAACTGGCTAGGTTACAGGATACCATAACAAATACAAAGTTAATTTGATTAAGAAAAAATTATTCCTTTCACTGCTACTTTAATAATTATTGAAACTCAGCCTTTTAAGACAGTTGACTGAATATTCTAACTGGAAGAGATTGCTTTCTCTGTTTCTTGGTATGTGGTCCTGTTTCCTAAAGTGAGGAAGTAGTTTTTTTGAATACATTCAGACTATGTTCCTGCCAGTTGTTTGGCTGAATCAATAACATGGACCCAACGTTTACTGTAAATTCCTGATAAGCTACAGAAAAGTGGCCTAGAATTACTGTTCATTTCCCTTATGGGGTCAATAAAAAGTAGCTACCTAGGAGTAAAAATTTCTATTAATAATCCATTGTCATCTAGTACTTGTTTTTTGATGTTATACATATTTTGCTCTATATATCCAAACACTACAGCATAATGCCACTAAAATGCAGTATACTGCATTCAGTGGAAATACACCCATAACATGAGGCCATAAATTGCTAACACATCAAGAAACAAGTTGCAAAGACAGACAACATTAATTTTGGTCCATTTTTAGAAATGACTAATTATTATTTATGATTAGTTTTACCTGTTATTAAAGCTAGAATTTTCAAGAGAAGTTGCTTTTCTTTGATAGTCAGTGACATCTGGGAACGTAACTTCCTTATTCTCTTTGAAAAGTCCAACCAGTTTTCTCCTTTTTGAACCATACAAATTTCTGTATCTCAGCTTTAAAGATAAGTAAATAATATTAACTATATAAACAAAAAGCAAGAGCATCATCTTTCCTGCTGCAAGTGTCAGATGAGCCAGAAACCAGGGGATCATCCCTTTGGTGCTCTATGTTTGAGTAAATCTTGGCTTGAACATTACATCCTCCCTCTTTCCCCCTTACATGCCTGTAGTCCAGCAAGCATCCACCTACTTCCTGGCTGAGAGGATTTGGAAGAGAAAATGCTATAAAAACAGGCACTTCATAAAATCTGTAAGGCTGGAAGGGACCTCTGGAGATCATCTAGTCCAATCCCCCCTGCTCAAGCAGGGTCATGCAGGGTCACCTAGAGCATGTTAGACAGGGTTGCATCCAGGCGGGCTTTGAATATCTCCAGAGAACGAGACTCCACAACCTCTCTGGGCAGCCTGTTACTTCTTTGGATTCACATGAGTAGTGACATGTCCATTTTTCAACTTGAAAGGAGATGCCACTGCTCAGGATTCAGACTGTGGCTACTTAGTACCACACAGTGTTATTTGAAGTGCCAAGATTCTTGAGAACTAGCTTAATATCCTTGAAGTTTTAGCGAGGAGACTTCAATGAACTAGAGGTCTTAACACATCATGGAAACTATTTGAGTACTCTGTGGTTCAAGAGCTTACAGGCAAGCCAGCACATTTCCCAAAACAAAGCCAGTAAACAGAATGAAAAATAAGATCAATTGCTCTTGAATAGTTGGTCATATAAACTAGATGAAATATACTGTTTTCAGAACTCTCAAACTATTGAAGCTGTCTTCATTGATCAGACACTACCACATAACAACAGAACAGGATTTCCAAATCCAAGCAGAAAGCAAATGGATTGCACACGGATGTTGCAAGTAAAATGAGAAGTGTTATGAAATGCCTAAGGAGGACCAGAGAATCGGATCTTCCTTTCAAACCTTATTTAATATCCATTCACAATGAAGCCAAATGTTACATTAGCCTAAGTAAAAAAAACACATAAAATTCTTATTATAACAACAGAAACATTGCTAACCTTGCTAACTGGCCTGATAACTCCAAACCACTGATGGAACAATACTCATTCCATGCTTGAAGATACCTTTATTAACACTTTCTTCATCTTTCAGGCATGATAGATATATCTGAAATCTCCAACATAATCATTTTAAATCCAGTTAAATGTTCCTAAAAGTTACTGCCAATATCAGAAGGCTTAATTGCTCCCACAAAAGTAGTCTTGTCAAGCTTCCCTCCTGCCAGAAGGCCAGTTGCCCTATGGACTGCGGGCATAGGCAGCCTTGGCACAGCTCCATTAACCTAAGTGCAGCTATGACAGGGATAAATATGGACCTATTTTTGGTACTGCAGGCATTTTACACATTCAAATCCATCTTTTATCGCTGAACACAGTATCGAAGACATAAATGTCTGATCCTGTCTGCAAATTTATGTAAAAGCCTGATTGTGTTACTGTTCTATGTTACTGAAGATCTATGTTACTGTTTCATGAAAGAACTTTATAAATGTATAAATGGGATCAAGCTCTTAATATTTTGTTGTGTTCCCAAATGGGGAACTCTAGTGGTTAGAAAACAGGAATGTTGGTAGAGGCATTATATGATTTAGCGTCCTTTCATCACAGCAATTATAATCTGTACATGTGAGTTCTTTATATAGAGCAATGAGAAAAGGAGGAAAATTTGGTTCTGTTCCCAGTTCTTTCTGCAGAAATTTTGTCTTTATTAGACTAACTCTCCCTTTTGTAATCCTCTGACTTATTTCTATTTCACATTGGGTTTGATTCCACTRCATTTTATAACTCTCATACATTAACAAATAAACAAGGCAAGTTCCATCTTGATAGAAAATACCTATTACACTCATTTTCCAAAGATGAGCAGAACGTGAGAAGCACTAGTGAGGCAGGCAGAAACTTTTGCATGGTGACACAAAATGACACCATTTTAAATGAGCATCTTCTGAACAATGTACATACCTAATACTGCTGCTGTATCAAAACATTTTGTGTAATTGTGCTGTGAATATGAACCATAGAAACTGGTATCACAACTGCACTGAAATAATTTGCCCACCTTATTCCAGGCTGGTATTTTTTTTTTAATTTCATGTTGCATTTATCATTTAAATKCATGAACACCTAATTCGCTCAAAGGCTATATAAATTTCTATTGCCATAGCAAATACATTTTAATCAACATCCATTTCTGTGATTTCATTATGTTTCAGTTGCTTTTGGATCTATACCCATGTCATTTGCTTAGAATCTAATAAAAATTGTGCTCTTAGCTGACTGGAGGCAGACGTACTAATGGAGATTCTGTGATTGGCCTTGAAAATATTCATGCCCCTCTTTCTGACTCAGTTTGCATATCAAGTAAGTTCCTCACACTTAAACTCATCAGGAAGAGGAGTGAAAGAGAAGAGGAATACAAAAGTTTGTTTCATTAATGCTTTCTGCAATGCTCTAAGATATTATATATGTCTATATTGTCTGTAGTCACAGCAGTGGCCACTGTGCAGTATGTATATGCCTGAATTAACTTTATGTTCCTAACAGACCTTTGTCATGCCAATCCACAGGTCACCTTGACTTACTGACCACTTTTCTGATTTTAAGAAAAGACATAACCTTCCCAGGCTTCTAACAGAACCTGGAATAGTATCTCAATATCATTTTAGAAGGATCCTTGAAAATCACATCTCTTCAACAGAGATGCGCCTCTGGGTTCTCTTAACCTATTCACAGGTCCTTTGTTTCCTCAAGTTTGATAATACTAGTTCCTTTATTACTTTATGCCTGATGTGACATTGCCTATGGCTTCTTGTATTAGGAAAGATAAAAAACCACCCGTGACTAGAATCACACTAATGAACTTATCACAGAAGGAAGGTGACAATAATCCAAATATCTTAAAGTTAAGAGCCATATTTCAAACATGCCAGCTCCACCATTTGAAAGTATGATCAGAGGCTAATAACAGAAAACATCTGAATAGCAGACCAGAAAAAGAACCTATAATCTTAGCAATGAGTGGCTGCTATACATTTGAACGGGATCTACTCAAGTGTGCCAACCCAGCTGCAGCTGCCATAAATCTCCCCCACATTAGCAGTTTTGAACAAAGGTAAGTTGGCCAAATTATCATTAAGCAACTTAAGTTATTTGCTAAAAACTGAAGTATGACTATTAAAAGGAAATGGTGAAAGTCACATTTTCACTTGCTCTAAATCAATGTCATTTTACTACAGTCAACATCAGAATTTAGCTTCCAAAACAGAAGTATTTATCAAAATTTTATTTAGATGACTATTCCAATTCTATCCTACAGTCATTTATCTCCTTTTCTATTGGTACACATTACCAATAAATTTGTATAAAAAAGTCTTCTTGCATTCTGAGCCTACTCCTCCAGTTCAGTTGATGCATCAGTAGATGATGTATAGTGCAGTTCTGGAGCCACAGAAGTGCTTCTTATGGTGCTCTCCAATTGCCAGCTAGAAATCAGAGTACAACAAATATAGTCTCACACTTACAGGCTTGGCTAAGTATGCTTCACAACCAAATTCAACCCCCAGGCCCTTTCAGTCTGCAGGCAGTGGCATTTCCCTAGAAGTCAGAACGCGAGCATTTCCCCAGGGCGTCACTCAGGAGCAGCTCACCATTGGAGGTCACCTGCTGTGCATCACACAATGCCATAATGATTAATTGGAATGTTACAAACAACAGTTATTTCTGAATGTGTTAGCAGAAAAAAATATATATATAAATCTGAACTGCCCACAATAAYTTAAAAGAAAACACAGGAGGTTTTTAATACAATGTTCTGATATGAGTGTTACTCACCTCCGTAGATCCTTTAAGAAAAAGATTTGTCCAGATTTAATCTTTATAGAAAATAAAAGCCTATCTTTAGAAGTCAAAAATCTGGGGTATACTAATGGCCCTACTGAAATTCTTAAGTTAAAAATTTCAGTGAAACTTCAAATTTACACAGATATTTACACAAGGTCAACCTTCAGCCCAGCAGCCATGGCTACTCCTGCCTGAAGGCCAACTTGGGGGGGGAGTAGGGGGGAAAGAAGAAGAATTGTGAAATTCATGTTCAGTGTGACAATTCTTCATGAGGGAATTTGAGGAACGCTACCACCTCAATTACAGAAAACAACAAAAAATACTGATTCTATTTAAAAATTCACGAGTACATTTGAGAGGGATGTTTACTTGTATACGCCAAGCATCACGCTCAGTTTAATACCATAAAAACTCAAAGATCACTTTGCAAGGAAATGTACAGGTAATAGTTAGTGTTTAATCTTTTTATTAGTCTAACAGAAAACACTCAAGTGTGAGGTGTTGCASGACCTCAGAGCAGCCTCACGCATGAAGCAAGACCAAGCTTTCCTGCTAGAACTTCCTGACTTTTCCTTTGCTCTCCCATTTGCACACTGATAACCCTCCTACTGTTTTACTACTGTGTTTTTTAAACTTTTGTAATATCAGACACCCAAAACCAACATTAAATTCACTAAATGTTGTCTCTACTAATATTTTATTCCATACCAAAACAAAGGAGGTTCCCAGTGTAATTATTAAAAACATGTTTGTTTCCTTTAACAGCTTTGAGATTTCAACATCTAATCCTTTTTTTTTTCTGGTGACAGCATAGTTTACCATCCTGGGTTGTTCTGTCAACTAATGTTTTACTCGTGATGCTGTAATGAATTTGGTGTAAAGACTTTACAGAATTATATTTACCTCATATGTTCCATCGTACAGTTTTTAATAACAGCCAGATGCTACTCTCAGGGCTTGGAATATTTTGGAAAGGTGTCAATGTCAAAACATCACACACTCCTAACATGCTGTCTGACCCCCAAAGAAGATCCAGCTGAAGCTTGTGTTTGGCAGACAAACAGAAACTTTGTCATAGAAAAAGTACTTATCAGATGCTCTGTTCTCTTGTATCCTGGCTGGCAAATGAAACAATGTTGCAGATGCTGAAGAGATACTGCTGAATTTCAGAATGCATCCATTTGTTAAACTTCCTAAAATGATGTTAAAGAATTGGATACAATAAGCACATCTGCTACCTCAGCACATTAAAAAATAATCT
The DNA here is from genome assembly GCF_003343005.1 of Rhea americana. Lineage (NCBI taxonomy): Eukaryota > Metazoa > Chordata > Aves > Rheiformes > Rheidae > Rhea > Rhea americana. Next base: position 6,575,829 of record NW_028185816.1, read on the forward strand.
GGAAAATAACTGGCAAAATATAAACCTTCGCAGATAGCGATCCACAGCGAAGCTTCAATACACATCTAACATGTACTCCAATTATATCTTGACACTTAGCATCTCTGGCTTCCTGAAGAATTAATGAAAGTCCTGACCTCAGACCATAGCCAGGTCTGTATCTCTTTAACTCACTAGCAGTTTATTTTGAAAAACATCATGAGGCATCCATCTATTCAACCTTGTTGTGACCCCAAAAAAGAGCACATATTATGCCTGCTCTCAAATAACAGCCAATATGGAGCCATACACAGTTTCTCCCCATTTGTGCCAAGTAAACTTGCCAATAGAAACACTTCACACCGAAACAYGCACACCTAAAGCAAGGTGGCAAGGAGTTATTAAAGGAACTGCCAAGTATTGGAGGGAACAGCCTTGTCACCAAGAAAGGGAAACAATGTTCATTTTAGTGAAGAGAGAAAACCACTCTGCTCCACTCTACTTGCACTACAAATGGAAGCAAGTTCAGTGGAGGGTTGCCAGGAAGGTCGGGACTGGAGCACTTGCCCTGAGGGCACACGCTGAGGAATCGTGGCTGTATGAGACTGGACCAGAGACACCTCCGGGAGGACCTAACAGCAGCCTCCCAGGACCTACAGGGAGGTCACCAAGACAACAGAGCCCAGCTTTTCACAATAGTGCCCAATGAGAGGACAAGGGACAACAAGCATAAGTCACCATAAGAGTTCAGATTGGGATTCTGGAGAAACTTTTTCACTGTGAGGACAGTCAAGCAGTGGCACGGGTTGCCCAGAGAGGTTGCCTATTTCTGTACATGAAGGTTTCAAGACACAACTGTGTACAGCCCTCGTCTGATCTCACAGCTGGTCCAGTTCCAAGCAGGAGGTTGGACTAGAGCTCTCCTGAGGGCCTTCCAACCTGAATTACCTCCAAAATCCTTGAATAAGGAGAAAATAAAATAGAAATACTAAATCTATCTGGATCCGTTGGAAGACCTCGAAGCGGACAACAGCTATAAAAGCTCCTGCACCTAGGGTAGAATAACCTCATGCACCAGTATAGGTTAGGGGTTTACCTGTTGGAAAGCAGCTCTACAGAGAAAGACCTGGAGTCCTGGTGGACAACAAGCTGACCATGAGCCAGCAATGTGCCCTTGTGGCCACGAAGGCCAACGGTATCCTGGGGTGCATTAGGAAGACTGCTGCCAGTAGGTCAAGGGGGATGATTCTCTCCCTCTACTGAGCCCTGATGAAGCCACTTCTGGCGTGTGTGTCCAGTTCTGGGCTCCCCCGTACAAGAGAGGCATGGAGCTACTGCACAGAGTCCAGCATAGGGCTACGAGGATGATCAGAAGACTGGAGCATCTGCCCTGTGAGGAACGGCTGYGAGAGCTGGGCCTCTTCAGCCTGGGGAAGAGAAGACTCGGGGGGATCTTATCAATGTGTACAAATAGCTTAAGGGAGGGTGTCAAGGGGACAGGGACAAACTCTTTTCGGGAGTGCCAAGCGTCAGGACGCAAGGCAATGGGCACAAACTGAAACACAGGCAGTTCAATCTGAATATGAGGAAAAGCTTCTTTACTGTGAAGGTGACAGAGCACTGGAACAGGTTGCCCAGAGAGGTTGTGGAGTCCACCTCTATTCAAAACGTGGATGCGATCAAAAACAGGACACGATCCTGTGCCAGGTGCTCTGGGTGACCCTGCTTGAGCAGGCRGTTGGATTAGATGATCCAGAGGTCCCTTCTGACCTCAACCATTCTGTGAAAAGCTTGCCTACCACAAGAAAATGCTTAGGTAGGAGGTCTGTAAAGAAATTACCAACAGGCAAAATATTGACAGATGTGCTTTAGGAAAAAACCTTAGCACATGTTGTTTAAGTGTGATTTTTCTTTCAGTTCTTCTCACATACTTCATACAAACACAAAGGTGTTATCGCTTTGAATGATGTGGACAGATTCTTGTATTTGCAATTAATAATAGCTTTAATGCCAGCATTAATAGTGATTTGAGCACAAAACAAAAATCCCAGTGCATCTTTTCACCCTAGGCTACAGTGTTTGGGGCAACTGGGGCACCAGGACATYTCAGTAAGTACCATGCTACCCACTGCACTCTCAGCAATATTTTCAAGGTACCCTGACTTTACCTGCATCGATGAGGTGAAGAGCAGGCTGAGATGTAGGATTTGATAAAGGATGTCAGAATCAAATCTTTACCTTGCAGCAACAATAACACTGCTGTATATGTATATAAATGAGAAATTTTTCTTTGCAGTAACTTGTGCAATTAATAGCACTTAGGTGTTTCTGTTTTTTTCCAATTACAGACTCAGGATAATAAGACTCAGGCATACTAAGTTACCTCATACAGTATGGGCCACCTATTGTTAGAGGAGCAATTTGAAGATGAATAGCTATGCTAAGAATCATCAAAATTAAAAGCTGAAATAGCAATATTCACTTTTAAATGTCAGATATTTTCCTATTTCAGACAAAACTTTCCCATTGCTTTCCCCAGCCAACAGTTGTGAACTTAGGATCCCTGGACTGAAACTTTGAACATGCAAATGCCATCATATAGAGAACCATGCAAAACATTTTGAATCACCAGAAAACCTTTCTTCCAAACTAATCTACCAATGCTTGTCTAATTATTGTTCAGATTCTCTCTCTGCAGATGCTAAATATTTATGTTTCTAATTCGTCTTTCTTTCGTCTGTTCTGTGAACTGAATAAAAATGCAGTGATGTTTAATTTGACCCAGGAAAACTACAACAGCATTTCTAGATAAACAGGAAAAGGTTAGACACTATTTGCAACACAGCATCACAAAGTCGATTCTGATTTCTTTTACACTGTGCTGAACAAGCATTTCCAATTCAAAAGAGTAATTAGCATACTGTACAAAATTTAGAACACTAGCAAATACCAAAGCTTTAACCTTGCATTAGCAAAGATCAATGAGAATTCATCACTGTAAGCCCAYCACTAGCACTTGCTACTCAGACATCCTGGGAGCTCTGGGAAGCTGGGTCCACAGCACTCACGTGCTGCGCATAAGAAACTTCAGCCCTCACTGAGGATAATTAAGTATCAGGTCTTACACATATCAATGCCTTCACAATTTATTATTAATGTTGGCTACAATTGCCCACCCTAATACCTAACTGTCAGCTACAGATCTTTTTGCCAAACTTTAATGATCTGGTCTAACATGTTCAATGCCAGAGCGTGTCTGAGGCTGTTTTGGAACATTTTAACCAAAATGCCAAGAATAAAGCTAGAACAAAACATTTCTTAGCAACTTYACAAAAAGCACCCATGACCTTTCCTTTAGTAAGCTCTCACACTCCAGAGCTTTGATCGAGGAACTTGCAATTACACCAGACAGTGACTTTTGCGTCAGAGTTRAGTTTTTAAACATTATTATCTGAAAATGCACACAACACAATCCACTTAAAAGTCATTCTGCTTTGCACATGCTCAGAAGGTTACTGAAGTTCAGCAGCTAAAATCAGCCAAGTCTGTCCTCTCCAGCACCACCCTACCCACTCCCACTAAGCCCTGTCCTGGCAGCCCCAGCTCTGCCAGCCTCAATCCCACTGTGTGCCAGGCCACACGGTCCACATGCCACGTCCCCGAGCCACATGCAAACACCTCTGCAGTCTAACCCAACCAYGGCACGAACGGGATGCACAGTCCTCCACAGACCACTGCTGCTTTGGAAGACGCCCTCAGTCAGCCATAGTTACGTAGGGAGGGAGGTCTTAATCSGCTCGGCTGGGCTCTGCACCCAGCAGTGGGAGGACACCAGCCCGAAGAGGCACGCTCCAGCTACCATCACACCCTTGGCYGTAACTTCCCTGCATCGACCGACAGCCAAGCCTTTTCCACACGTACGCAGACTGTCACCTGAAAGGGGTCACCGAGCCTCRGAGCCAGCCTGCACAGCTGCCTGGCCTCCTCCCCACGGCACCGGCATCACGGCAGCCAGGCCTGGCACCGGGACCTGTCGTGAGCTTTCTCAGTAGCGAGCTGGCAGGGGGAACAAATAGCAGATGGCTTTCCGTATCTCCACAACAATTTAATTGCGGTGGTCTTGACGACACCGACATGCTCCGTGCCACCTAGCCGGGCTGTGCCAGCAGTGCTACAAGGTGAGCGAGCTGCTCTGTTTCGGAAGCAGCCCTCCGGGGCGCCCGGGCAGAAGCCTGCAGGAGGGACGCAAGCTCCCCTCTGCTTACTGCTTTGGGCTTCAAAACTGGAAYGGAACAAGATAGATCCAGCCAACGGTGCCAGTCCAGTTCCCTGGAGGAGAGGGAAAGCCCTTCATATTGGAGAAGGCTTCTGACAGTGGAAGTCAAAAGCGTGAGATCAGCTCCCACGCAGACTCCCCCCGCAMACACACACACACACAAATGCAGGCAAGCCCGGCTGACAGCTTGGCAAACGCCTCAGATCAGGCATCCCAAAATAGAAGCAAGCAAAATTAGTTGCTGCTTTGGAAATATACTTAATTCTCTTTTTATTAATGATAATATCAGATAATAACACCGTCACACCATCCAAGGAAATGTGATGACCCCATTAACATGACCTCCTCAGATACTGAGATGTTACCAGAGAGAGATCTCGCTTGAATGTGAAAGGAATCTCCACTGTAGGTCATGATGATCAACATCTGTGTACCACAAAACAAATGTCCTACCACACCCAAAGTCCAGCTTCTCTGTATCAAAGTCATGGGCAGACACCTTAACTACTAACGTGTGGACAAGTCCAAAGGAAAAGAAAGTTGGCATTCCAGGGCAAAGGAGGATGTTATTCTTCTAACAAGGAAAAGAAGCTATTAAACCTGGCTTCTTTTACCAGTTCCAACTCATTTCAAATTAAAAAGTTTTTTTTTAAAAAAAAAAATGTGCATATATATGTATAAATGAAATTGGTCTTGTTCTGTTCTCCATACTATAGGGTAAAAAAAGAAAAAAAGAAAAAAAAGAAAAAAGCCAAACAGTACCACAGTACATTTCCTGAAGTGTACACTAACACCAAGTTAGTCTGTAAACAAGGGTGTATATATTACACATAACTATGGAAAATAACAGTTTTCTCTTYTGATGTGAATATCTGTTTTGATTTCATGTTTAAGGCACTACTGCATCCCAAACACCTCAGATGAAAAGCAGAGAGGTAATTGTTGTTGAGGGAAGGAAGAATTACAGGAAGTTATTATTTATCTTTCCTTTCACTCTCAGTATTTTGATTGCCAGTCCTATAAACAGGAGGATGAGACACCTCTAATGCTAATTGAAACTTTGAAAACTTTCCTGATTCTCTGATCCAAAAATTTATTTTCCTTTCCTTTTTGACATTTTACCACATATAAATCAGGTCACAAACAGCAGCAGTCTCAGCTATATGTGTGTATATATGTATGCATTACATATACATGAATCTTTCCATGTGGCAGAGCTGTGCTAGAAGCAGATAATTAAAGCAAATAAAAGGAACAATGTTGAACAAAATTCAGTTTGCTAAGAACACTGGGTTGGAAATGGTCTTCCAAAACAAAGAACAAGCACATTAAAACAAATTATCATACTTCCGTAAAATAAGTAACTGTGTCAGGGACAGGATAAAGCCTGAGATTTCAAAGAAATATCGCAAGTCAAAATTGGAAGCTGTCCCAAAGGTGCTGTATTTCTGCTCCCTCTTTGCTTGCTACTCTACCCACTCAAGGCTTGAGCATGGCACCAAACCTCATCATTAGTCTCTAACCGAGGCCACCAGAGCTCTTGAATTCAACCTGAAGATGTACTCAAGAAAACCTGGCAAGGCAGCAATAATGATCCCCCTCGAGTAGTTAGCGTACTGCTTCACAAGATGCTGATATGAAATTGTCCCTCTGTGCCAAGGGGCCTGCAAGARGGCTCACTTGAGAGAAAATGTTATCTTACACACTATAAATACATGAAAATAAGATTAGAGGCAACTGTTGTGACAGCAATTAGCTTACCCTGTCAATACACCCCCTCACACTCTGCCCAGATTTTTAGCTCACTAGTGACTCAGAAGGATGAATGACATTGCCAAACCTTCTATTTCTGTGCATTTCCCATGCTCTTCTACTACCCAAGTACCTCTTCCCTCATCCTCCTCTGACTTTGCTTTTGCTATCAGATATGCCATCAAGCATCTCTCCAGAGTTTGTGGACTGGTGCAGAACAGTACAGCTTATTTACTGTCCCATCTTAACTGTACTTCACTGAAAATGTTAATCAGTGGCAAAGTTAACACACAACTAGATGCTGGAAGCACATTCACTGAGAAGGAAATATACTGGTCAGTGTTAACTCCTTCCCTACTATATATTATCACTAACCTTAAGCATTCTGTAAGCTAATTGTCTGTACTCACTATTTCCAGTAAATAAGAAGCCACAGAATGAGAAAGAATTGACCATTTTTTAATGTTACTTTGGTTTTGGCTTCTTGACATGGTTACTTCCCAGATAACTCAATGGTTATTTTTATACTGTGTGCACTTCCCTCAGCCATGAATTAAGATTCAAAACTGGTGCCAAGTATAAAGTAGCAATTACAAAGTGCAMGAGATGCATAAGGACACACTGTAAAATGAGGTTACTAGCTATAAAGCTAGCCATAGGCAAAAACCTACTTTTTAAAGAAAAAGAGAAAATATCAGCATGTTGGTTTATCTCACAGTCAAGCCTAAAATGAGCACTCTCAAGATCTAGGATAATACATGTCCCTCAGGATAAGCTTTTTTAAAACGTAGGGAGTAGGGGACAAAATCTTTGGTAAGTAACTCCCAGATTTGAATGAGGATATACAGAAAAGCTACAYCAATAGATTCGTGCTTCCACTAGTTCTTTTAGCTCAGTCTCAGGAAATCCCTTACAGAGATGACTCAGTACCTGCAAAGTAATTGTTCTTCTCAGACATCTCCCTACTAAGATACAGCAAGTATTAAATGGTGAGGTAATAGACGCGGTAACTGGAGTCTGATCATATTCTTCGCACCTCTTTTGAAAGGGTTGACCTCCACTGGGATTCCTAAATAGCAGAAACCAGAGGTCTAGCTGCTGCCACCCTTAAGCAGCACCAAGCAGCCCGAGGTGCCGGTGCAGTGGAAGGAGCAGGCAAAGCCATGCCCACACTGCCTCTCTGCTGCACGGCCACCTGAGCAGATCCAGTACCGCGCTAGGGGACATCCCTGGCAGCCTGCAATGCACTCCCACACACACTCCCACTCCCACATGGCCTCCAGGGGTCTCCTCTAACATAAATTATTCTATGATTTCATTTGGTAAGCCCCAGAACTCAATGTCTGTCTCCCAATCAAGAATGCAGTTCTCTGTCTTCTTGCAAAAGGCAAAAAAGAAAGCGGGGGAAAAAAAAAAAAAAAAAAAAAGAGAGAGAGAGAGAGAGAGAAAAAGAAAGTGTGCCTCCCCAAACAAGCAGAATCATAAGAAAATATTCCTGTTCCTACAGCAAGTCACCTAACCATTCAAAATACTGCCCTGAGTTTGTTCTGTTGACAGCTACATGTTTACACCTGCTGCTTTTCCTCACTCTATGAGTTTGGCAGGCAACAAAACCAGAAACGGCAGCAAGCTGTGACTAGATGAGCCGCTGAAATTAACAGGAACGAGGGAAGTGACAGCGCAGCGAAAGGCACAGGCAATGTCACAGGCAAACCAGGAGCTAACATTTACAGCTGATAGAGCAACTGGCCCTGATACTGGCATTTCTGCTATGCTGTTAGGGGCACTGGAACTCTAGTAATTCCGAGGGGGCGAAAAGGCAGTTGTACAGTTTCAAACTAGTCTAATGACGAGTTAAGCTTGAGAACCCACTGTCTGTAACACTTTCTTTGCGAGATATTAGTATTAGCAAGTCATCGTATATGCCCTGCAAATCAATTCCCCAAGGAACTGACTTTTTTCCCTTTTAATTCCCTTTAAAGTGAGGGAAGAAACAAAGGGATTTGCAGCAAAGAATTCTCCCCATTTGCACACTTCCTGGAAAGTGAAGACTGGGCAAAGAGATTAATCGGATAAATTGAACTGTTAWAGACAGGGACTAACCCACAGCGAGCCCTCAGGTAACCATTTGCATTTAAATGCTTGCAGCAACACRGACATGAAACACAGCCATTTCGGAATCCTAATACAGGTCTGGAAACAGCACGGGCTTCTTTGCTTGCTTGCTTGTTTTTAATAATGCCTATATAATCCTAATATTCAGTAATTTGTCAAGGAAATTCAGTAACAGAGTAATAAACTGTGCATCTCTGCCCCCTCTCACGAGGCTGACTTGCAGGCAGGAACGACACACTGGAAAGACTGACGAAGTCCCTAGCACCCGCTGCGTGCCCCAAGCCTGGCGCGCACGGGGCTGGGGCTGCCCACGAAGCAGGCCCTGGGCTGCTGCAGTTCACAGCATGCYGCTTCCAAGCAAAGCGCAACCAAGCGCTGCTTTAAACCGGAGCGCCCCGCTATAAACTGCCGTGCTCGAGGGCTGCCTCTCCACCTCAGCAGCCCCCCAGCAGTGCCGATGGCTCCCCCGGCACAAGGCAGCCCTGCAGGCACAACCCTCGGCTCTCCTCGGCACACGTCATCCGTGAGTCACGGCCCTCTCCTAGCTGGGAGCTGGGACTGCCCCAAATTGGCCCAAGCACAACATGCTGTTTTTTGAGGCTGTCAGGTCACTGTGACAAGTTACTGGAATAGCTGAATCACTGATTTTCCAGAACACTTGCTATTGTCACTGTCACAGGTCTGACACTGTCCTCGCCCCAGTGTGTCACCATTTCAGCCTGTGCAGAGCTGATGCTGAAGTTTTCAGTGCTCAGCGAGGCTGCAGGACTGAGGACACACATTCAGGGCAGGGGTCTAGGCAGACCTTTAAGGGCAGAGCGGAACATCTGCAAAACAGGTTCATCAGACTCCAAAGAAAAGTCAACAGAAACCTAGGCTTCACTATGAGCACAGACACTTCTCTGAGTCTGTTAAAAGCGTACCACTACTAATGGCTCTGTTAAATTTAACAATTAAACAACTAGGCTGGGCTTCTTGGAAGGAGGCAGATCCCAGTTATCAAAGGGAACAAGGTGTAAGTGCTGTGGTTTCAGGCCTTTTTCCAAAACCATGGTAACAAGGTTTTATATAAAATATAAATTGAGATCCTCACCTAATCACAGATTCCAGAAGATGAATTTCAAGGTCTGGCAACACTGAGCTCAGCTGAAGAGGAGGCTAGTCAGGAAAAGCGACTGTCCGTTCTTTGGGACCAAAGAGTCCCTCTCAGTTGCCACTGCGCTATGAGCGGCTGTTCTCCAGCAGCAGCTTTATTTCTCCCAACATGCAACAAACTCGATCCATCTCAGCAATTTCAAGGGTCTGAGAGATGAGGAGTAAAAATAAAACTGATGCTGAATGACAAGCCTCTGACTCATATCTGAGGCTGACATCTAGCTATAATATCAGGTAAGTGCAGGTATCAAAGGAGATGAGATATTGTTCAGTACCAACTCTTCTCTCCCTGATAAAGGCAAGAAATATTAAAAAAAAAAACTCAAAAGATTCAAGAACCAAAGAACAGAAGAATCCAAAACATACGCATTTTTAAGTACACGCTTTTTAACCTAATGTTTTGATGCTTAGGAATCGTCTCATGACACTGAAATGATTGCAAACGATCTGCCTTTCATGTATTTGGATCCATCTCACAGTTCTACAATAGACCAAACAGGTCTATTCCTACCTCTTGGTCCCTTTGCCATTGCTGCTTATTCCGCAGATAAATCTCTGATCCTCATACCATTCTGTCAGAGAAGATATTCATGAACAGCATGAGGCTGCATTAAAATTTCATTTCTTTTCTAACCTTTACAAAATCCATCACCATTGTCCCTTTATTTTTTAATGTATTTTACCCAGGGATCCCTAAAGGAAATGGACTTCCAAGTTTCACTTCCTGGCTGACATGCAATAGTGAAATGATTCAATCATTAGGCTGCAAATACTGTAAGAAAATGTTTCAGTTTGCACCAAAGCTGAAGGAAACAGCATCAAGAATGCTTACTGCTGGAGTTTTGTAAAAAGCATTACCTTCTCTCCCACCCTCCCCGCAAACGATACATTTTGGGCCTTGCCAGCTAYTTACGTTGTTCCAAATAGGTATCTTCTACACAGTAGTTCAGCCTGTACTGAGAACTTAGCTGATCTTACCTCCAGCATAACAGCAGTCACTATTCTCATTTGGTTGGTAAAGCCAGCGTAGCATAGCAGAACCACTGCGATCACTTTTTGCAACACTTCTGCTCACTCTTGTCACAGCAACGCAAGCAGAGCCACAGCTCTGCTCACGGCCAGAGCACTCGCCTGAACCAGGGCTCAGAGCACAGCCCTTTGGGAATAAGAGCAATGAAGTAGCTTGCAGCAACTTAGCAAGGAAGGATTTCTAAGTGTAATTTAAAAAAATCACTATGACATTATAAATAGCCATTTGGGGCAAAAGCCAGAGTTTGGCACTTCTTATCTTCATAAGCAAAATCTACATTGTAGAGAAAATCAATAAAATGTTACAAGTCTGGCTGAAAGTATGGAGGACTTTTGCTAAGATGACAAGATGAGGTGCTTAAGCATATATATTTGAAGATGAGAAGGCTACAGGGGGGATCTTCTTGCACTGTGTAAGTATCTTAAGGGGGATCATAAGGATCTGGGGGACGGATAAATTTGAACTAAGTAGCAACAGAAAAACATGTGGACAATCCCAGATTTTAAAAYAGAAATGATTTAGATTAAACAAAATTGGGGTGATTTATCACATAGTGGGTTGCTATTTAACCATACAGAATTTTTTTGTCTAGGAGACCTCTTCAGCACATAAATAATGCAAGAGCCAAGAAAATAAAAACAGATTGCTTGGATACCAGTGATAACAAGGGATATGTATGGGATTAGATACTTAAACACGATAATTTTGCTTACAGACGGGGCTGAAGCAATCATTAATTTCAGAATCAGTAAGGAATGTTTTTTCTCTTCTCAGTATATTCAGGGAAGTTGGGGAAATGGCAACTGCATGGAGATTGTCTATTAGAAAAAAAAAAGTCTATATTCCAAGTGATCCATTTATTGACTAGTTTTTGCCTTGGGTTACTAAAGCAAAAAATCATTCCAGTCTCCCAATGACTAAAGAAACGTTTTCTTGAGAAATATTTGAAGAACAAAAAGATGTTTTAAACTGAACTTCTACATTTCTTTCTAGGCACAGAAGCAATCCTGGTACAAGTAGGAGAGAAGTGAGCTGCCTCTGTAGACAGGTTAAGTGGCAGGAGAAGGAAATACTCCCTGAAGAACCAATTTTGCATGGGCAGCAGGATCACAAATCCATACCCTGTGCTGCAGCCTGCTGGGGTGGCCCATCTGTGTCACACCTGACCCGTCCTCATCACAAAGAGCCTGCCAGCAGGTCTGCCTTGAGACCGGCCTCGCAGCCAGGCGCTGTCGCTGCCCAGCYGCCCGAGGCGAAGCGGAGACCCTCTTCTGCCAGCCCCAGCTTCTGCTGCCCCCTGGTAGCACAACTCCCTGCTCTCTGTACCAGTAGCACCAGTTCTCTGAGAAGGAAGCAGGACAGAAGTACTAGAAGTCTTCTAATGATTTCATAGTACAGAAAATGTTAAGCAGTGGTCAGGCTGTAGTCTAAGGCAGAGAGGGCTCACAGCTGAATAGAACATTTTCATGTGACTGTTCATTTATTTCAGCATTTTCAATGCCCAGCAACCTAGAATCATTTCTGAAGCACATACAAAAACATCAGAGATACTTACTGCAGCACCGCAGCCCATCCCTGAATAACACAACAGGAAAGCAGGCAGTCTAGTCGTTTCTTGCTCCATGTTAGAGTCTAAYCTAATGTCAGCTCAGTATAACAGGAGTTTGCAAGTATACCTATGCAGGTGAATGGTGCGCTGCAATACGTCAGCGGCAGTGCCATTACACTGACAGCTTATTTCAATTGAAAGAGGTTTAAAGATATTTCGTCACCAAAAGCTGAGACCACCATGAGGGCAGTGGGATGGAGAAATGTGCATCTCATAATACAGTGCTATGTAAGGTTACCCAGTGTTAGTGCTCAGCAATCCCAGCTCTTACGGAGAAGCACCCGAGCTAATAAACAGCGTTGAGAAGCAGACTCTGTTCCCCTGCGCCGAGCTGTGGGCTCGTGGAACCGCTCCAGCTCTCCACCACTGCAGCTCTCCTTCCACTTTGAGCCCTGTAGAAAAATCCCTCCATTCTGTTGCCAACATATTCTAAACATTATGCTAGTAGAGTTAATTCAGAATTTTCCTTTAATAAGAAAAGGGAATATAACAAAGCACTACTGAAAATCCAAGAGGAGATTACTTTCAGTGATCTAAGAAGGCTCCCTTAGTATTATATTCCCTTYTTACTTGTAAGCTTGCACACTACTGAAATAAGACATTTTAATGAAAATGGTGAGATTCCATATGGCAAGAATTCATATGAAAACTCTCATAGGAAAAAGTCTCAATCAAATCAKGTTTAAAAAACACTCCACACGAAGTGAGGACACTACGAATTGATAGTAGTCAGGCCCAAAATCAACTTTCCTCACAATACAATTATTTGTAACACTCAAGCTTTGCTAAAGTATAGGCATATATCTGTTCACATTTCCATCATCTCATCCATTTGTACCTCTTTCCTTCCCACAACCATCGTCAGCTGCCCATGCTGTGCTTATGGCATCCGTTTCCACTATGCCCAAAATACCTCAGAGCCACAGGGCAGCTCTGGCCCCAGCTCTCCTCCCCAAGTGGAGCTCCGGCTGGCACAGCTCTCCTCTCAGAAAGTTACCCAAGTTGCATTTTAAAAGTTTGCTTATGGTCACAGGCATGGTATGGGAACGGGAATAAAAGGCTAGTGCAAGATTTTCTGTGTTGAACTAGCCCTGCTCTTATCAGAATCCATGGGGTTTTCTCTGCTGATTTCAAGGGGAAATAGAGCTAAAGCAGCCCTGAGAACCTGGGGGAATTATGCCAGCCAGTCACAAAATAATAAAAGACCCTGCCTCAGAAAATTGGGCTCTATAACAAGTTGGATAAAGGAGAAGAAGGGACAAACACATCTACCAGAAAACGCTTGTGGAATGCGTTTGTTAGAGACTAATGCAACTGTCTTCCTCTGTAGTTATTCTTCAATTCTTCTAGGTATCAAGATGTTAATCTACTCAGGATTGATCTGCTCAGGTTCAATCTACTCATATTCCCATATATCAGAGCCTTTTGAAGTTGCTGCGATCCTCAGAGTCATTTGATCACTAAAAATAATACATGGAAAACTTTACACAGATAACAAAAGAAATACTTACTATTTAAATTGCTTAAGAATATTATTCAAATGTTAGAATTTTAGTCATTTCACTCGTGTGCAGGCGCCTTAGGGCACACACCCCTTGTTTGCAAATAGTATTTTTCCCCTCACCAAAAGCCATATTTTTCATCATAGTAATTTTTCATTATAAAAAAAGAGTATAAGAAGTAGACTGACTAAAAAAAAAAAAAAAAAAAAAAAAGAAGAATTTGAATTTGGGAACCACCACACTGTTTCTCAGAGTACAGAACTGGACTACATGACACTGCCAGAAAGACGAAAGGAAAGAAAAGACACCCCAGAAAGATGAAGGAATGGGTCTTCTCACACCTGGCACAATCTTCTTACTGACACAGTGTTACTCTCTCATCTTTGAACATGTCAAATCCACAACTTTGTCAAACCAGATCCATTTGTCTCTCTTGGTTAGCTTGTACAGCACTTAGTATCACACAGTAAGGGTGCTAAGACCCAACTAAGCATATCACCTTCATACCGTGGTAAGGCTAGGCTGGGATAGCAGTTGTTGTATTTTGTTGACGTACAGTCAGCTTTTTCATAGGAGATCAAAAAAGGAAAGAAAACATGCAAGGATGCCTAAATGTGTCTAATATTGAACACTGGAGAGCATTACCTACTGGAAAAGATTTCCCCTTATAAATTTTACCATTTTCTTTCTCTTTATGAAYCTCCAAAGGCTGAAATTGTTTCATGGGATGCAAGATGATACTTACTGGATACCTTTCTTAAGGGAAACTCTTGCCAGTGGCCAGAAGTTGGGTTTTTTTTATTATTTTCCTTGGACCAGGAATTTACATTCATTGATATGAAACCTGAATCTGCTACTGTAGTTTAATCTCTGGTATCTAACCCTTCCCATACAAAACAGGAAGTCTTTGTCAATACAGTATTATTCAAGCACTAGCCAGGCTAGCCTGCACTGTGTCTAGATATCCCAGCCCAGTGAAGGATTGCTTCCTGTGTTCGTGGCTGACAACACCCAAAGACATCTTAAGGCAGAGTTAGCTGTGCCTGAGCAGAAAACTTAGCTCTCCAACAGCATGCAGCTATTAGCCTGAAATAAAGAGCAGGAAAGAGAATGGAGACCACATCCCTGCTCTCCACAAAGTCACTGAGATTTGTGTCTGAGCCAGGAAAAGATGCAGATCTTCTGAGTTTTGGATGGGCATTTTCACAAGATCCACCGGTCCCCATAACCTTAGCCATATGTTACAATACAAAGGGGTATCTGAAGGAATAAATTGCTTAAAATGATTAAATAAAGCATTTAAATCTAAGTTTGATTAGAGGCTATAGGGAGTTTTCCTTTCACCTTCAGTGGAAGCAGTCAAACTAAAACTAATTCTAGTTGCAAGATGCAACAGCCAGGGTCAGTGAGCTGGTAAGTATCAAATCTCAGGCAAAATTAACAGTACCTCCCTGGCAGTTTCACCCCCAGGGAGCTGTAGGTCTCCAGAAGGAGCAGGTATATCATGTGGAGTGACATGCACTCTCTCAGCCACCCTTACACACCAGATGTCCAAATGACATGAGACAGTGTTTCTTTGCTCCACCAAATGGAGCTGAGCTGAGACCTGAGCCAGTGGACGAGCATCACAATTTAAATTCTTTTCCAGTTTCAGAATATGGGTCCTAGGCTTACTCCGTCAGTTATCCAATGCTTTACGTGAACATTATGGATGACTTATTTGACCATCAGCAACTAAATCAAGCCTTAAGCAAATATTCTGTAAGTCTCCTAAATATTTATAGCGTTAAGGATCTACCAAAGAACTATCCCTCTGCAGAGAGGAGACACTGATTTCCAGTGTGTTCGGGGAGGGAAAAAAAAAAAAAAAAAAAAAAAAAACGGTTCTTGTATAAACAAGCCTGTTTCATGCTCCGGATGAAGAAAGTGAAGAAGGTAATACCGCACATCCAATAATTCTCAATCAGCTGTCAGTCTGTCTGGGAAGACAACAGATCAAATTTTAAATTTTTTTCACAGTGCACTGATGTACAGAGAACATTTTCTTATTATCATTCTTTCCACTTCATGGCATCATTGTTTAGATATGCAGATTATTAAAGCCAGAACAAATATTTTAGTTATTCTCAGACCACATATCCTCTTCACTAATCTTTGGTGGGCACAGTTAGTAGTCTGCAAGTGTGCTATTTCTAGCTGTACTGTTACTCACTCCTACAGAGAAAGAAGCACAGAGCTCTGTCAGGCATGGGTGAAAAACCTAAGCGTTGCAATACAGACTAAACACCACCTCTTTGGACCAGTTACAGTGTTTTTCAGACTTGTATGAGCATAATGACATCTTTAGGCCTACACAGAAGAGAATCAGAGTTTAATGGCCCAGCTTAGTAGCCACCAATTGGGCAACTCTATTTAAAAGAACATAATTCATCTATTCATCTTAGCAGGACCTAACAAGACAGTTGAGACAGAACAAACACAGCAACCCAAGCACAAACGTGGTTTTATCGCAGTTATCATCAGCTGTCACAAGGCAAATTGGACACTGAAAATTAAAAAGTGCCATGCAAGCTTAATTTATTCCCATATTTTTGAATGATATGATTACTTCTTCCAATTATGCATGACATTTTCTCTTACATTTTTCTGCAGTTTCTACAAAGCATTCTCTCTCTGCTATTTCCAAGGCAACCCCAGACTAGAATCTCAGTATTTTGAAGGAACTTGCAGGGTACAATGAGACAAGGCAGACTCAGCTGATCTATAAGCCTGCTGTTGCCGAAGGACTGTAAGAGTGAAAAACAGAAAAGTATGAAAGAAGAAAACAATACTAGTCTTGTTGCACTTGCAAGTAAAAGAATTAGTGGCCAACACGTTTGAAGACCACATTAGCTGAGAAGTTGGTTCTTCTGACGATTCAGAAGAGATCATCTTGCAAGTCACAAAATCCATACAGGACACAGATTGCACACAGACACAGTGATTTATGGCTGTGCATGCTGAAAGCCAGTACCGGCTTAAACTCCCTTTGGCATCGAAGGGGGAAATAGCACTGCTAGAGCACAGTCCAGCTCATCCCGGAATATGCATCTAAAATAGTTCAGGTGAATCACATCCTAGAAATGCTTATTTTGGTTCTTTAACTATAAAAGGAGCCTAAAGCAATCAGTTCAAACGTGGCTCTCTACACTGCACAGGTCTAGAGTTAAGAAAGATTAATTAATTTCTCATTAAAAGAGAAGCTATGCAGAACTGCAGGAAAAAAACCTTAATTTTATGCAGTGGTGAGATATCTGAGAAAAGCGTTTCCCTGAGACTGGAAACAGGGCCCAACCTTGTGATAATGCAAATAACTATCCAACCCCTTCCACATATTTGAAATTTTTAATTATCATAACATTACTCTGCAAAGAGGGCAATACCCAGTTCCACGTGAGGAATCAGATGACTTAAATACACTGAAGGGAACTTCTCAGAATGAGGATATCATTTCCAATCCCTCCAAATTAATGGTAATTGGGAGCCTAGAAAAATAAAACAAAACACCATGCCAAAAGCAGTTATTGAATGTTCCCTCAGAACAAAGGCGCACGCTGAGCTCCCAGCGCAAACGCGCTCGCCTCCCAGAGACAACAGACACAGAATCACTCCTGGGTAAGAACCGGGCAGCCCTCAGCTCTAGGCACTTGGCTCTCCACTGCAGCTAATGCACATGACCAAAACGTTACTGCTGCCCATGCTGCATATTTCAGCCCAGCTTCCCGAGCTCCCAAGCCTGGTAACTTTCACAAGCACTAAATTTTACAAGCATTACCATAATAAAAAAAATATAGAGAGACTATGAAGAAACAAAATACACCGAACCGACTGCACACACTTGGTTAATTCCCAGCAGCTCTGCTGCCCTCCGTTACTTTTTGGATGCTAAAGCATGTTCCTGTAATTCAAAGATAAACAATTATTCAGGAAGGCTACTCAGGCAGCAGCGTACTGGAAACATCTGAAAAACACGCACTCCGTTAGTCAGTTAAACAGTAAATCCTCTGACTCATCCGCGGAGTCACTGCGCTCGCGGGCAGGCCAGCCTTTCATCTTCACAAAGCGCGCCGGGCTGGCAACGCCGCGCYGCGGCCGAGCCTCCGGCCCGGGCACTGCGCAGGCATTCCCCGCCTAAGGCTTAACGGCCACCRCGAGCCTTCTGGCAAGTGAGCCTAGCGATACCACGTCGGGCTTACTAAATAAGCACTATTCTGGGATCTCAACAGATCCCTAGGGTCAGCAAGGGCCCTTCCCCTCTGAAAATCTGTCCCATCTTCAGCTTCTTCTTCTTCTTTTTTTTTTTTTTTTTTTTTTTTTTTTTTTTTTTTAATGTTTTCCTGACTTGGGGCAGGAGGGAAAGGGTGAAAGAGGGTTTCACTCCCTCAGAGCAATGGACTATGAAACAATCAGAATATCTTCTATTTTACCAGGAGTAATAATTACAAATCACGTCACATGAAGACAAATGGAAAATCTAGAAAATCTTTTTTTTTTTTTTTGATATTTGATATCTGTTATCTGCTGAGAACAGCACCAGTAACATTTCCCTGTACCAGACAGTCAGAGAGTCTCTGCCAAGTTCAGCCACGTCCTGTGAAGTCCCTGTTTGCAGAGACTCTGCGTGTGTGCCCACACAGCAACTCTGCGAGGAGAGCAAAACGAGACGAGGCAAGGAAATCAAGGTGAGGTTTCCCTGCATCATTCCCAGGAAGCAGAAGCTGAAGAGCAATATACTGCTATTTCCACTTTGGCTCTCTCCTGCCAAATCCAGCTGTCAAAGCCTGCTGCAGAAAACACTGTCAATTGACAAAAAAATTTGTGACTATCATAATAGAACATGAGTTGGGAAAAGTAGTGACCACCACTGCTTGGGAAAGGGCCCCACAGCAGCCATGCCTAAAACACGGGCATTACGGGGATTAAGGGACAGTGCTCAGCATTAAAGACACTGCAGTACTCTGCAATAGTGCATTCTCACTACTGCTAAACTTACACCCTGACTGGGTTGCTCTGAGGTCCTGTGTATACCAGAATTTGTCCATTCACCTAAAGCTGTTTTGTGTTTCCCTAGCAACTAGGGAAAAAGAAAAAAAATACGGACTCTACCACCTTCATCTCCGTTCATGAATCAAGGCTCAAGCTTTGTAGTCTCTATGACTACAGCTAAATAAAACAGAGCCAGAAGTCAGTCGCTGGCCTTAAGGGCCTGTAGCAATGCAAGGGCTGTGTTGCAGCCAGTAAGGCTTTATGGCAGGGAACTTCAGAGTGTGCATTTCATGCCCCAGGGTCTGAAGGGGTGTATCAAGGGGCATCAAGGGGTAYACGAGGATTCAAAGCACATCGAGATGGGCTAGAGGATGGCGAAGCATTAAAGGACCCCTCCATACTAGAAATGGTCCCTGGCATATGTTGCCCCTGAGCATCGGCGWGCTAAACTGCCACCGAACCAGCTGACAAACAGTATGGGCAATCAGCAGTACCATGTCTGAGTTTGCTCTTGGATCCTGATTTATACAGGTGTCTAAACCTAGCCTGTATGAGCACAAAACAAACAGACCATCTCTCCCAAGTAATAAACCTGAAGATACAGGACAACAGCTGATGCACAAAGAGAAACAAAGCTCCACAAATGAGACAGAGCTACAGTCGGCAATGAAAACCTGGCTTCTGAATCAGTACCTCACCCTCCAAACGCCCCAGTTATTTGACTTATTGTGTTGGGTAGCCGCCSTTGCAGAGACAGTCTAATCTGATGCCTCAGCCTTCTTTGCTTTCAGCCACAGGGTCTCATCAACTACTTCAGGCCACGCGAAGAACAGCTGCCAGAGAACCTCCCCCCTCCCTGCCTCCACAAGAAATAATCATCTGAATCAGGTTTTGGAGCATAAAAGAGCAAAATACGGACTATATTTATTCCTGTTCTGAAGCAGAGTGGTTTATTCCTATTTCAAATAAATCAAGAAAGGTGGGCAAACTGTGTTTTTGTTTAACTCCTGGGTTTCAGTGAAGAAGAGCTGAAAGAGACAGAAAACAAYCCCGGTGCGCTCTCTCAAGCCACCGGAGTCAGTAAGCATTTTTATGCAGACTAAATGGAACATGAAAGCCTTCACAGCAGGAAAAAAATATATATGACTTTGAAAGAAACTAAATTACTGAGAGCAACTCACATACAACGTAGCCCTTGCCTAATTAATTCTGCATCTGTAGAAAAACAGTGCTGTATGAATGAAGCAATCTCCTGAGAAACAATTTCAAGAGAACTAATAAAATAGGGCATGTTAAAATTATTGCCAGGAAATCTCTAAATCTTTGCTATGTATTTTTTTACAATGTGCTTGCCTACATTTGACCTCAGTACAATATTTATAAAATACAACTGCCAGACCACTTCCTTTCAGCCGTCACAAGGTGGTACGCAAATTGTTTTTTCAGCTCAGCATTCAATCTTTGGACTTCATCGTCAAACAGAGAAAGGAGTTGACCCACAACCAAAACAGTAGAGCTCAAGAAAAAAGAAAAAAAGCCTCTAGCAATAGCAGACTTCCTCTCTGCGAACACTGGCAAGTTTACAAGCTCAGACCTAAGACTGTCAAGGCTGTACTTTTATCAACCATTGCTCTATCTCAAAGAAGCTGCCACACTAATTTCAAATACTAACCGATTTCCTACAACTTTTGGAGCATGAATTTAAATACATCCACTCTAGTAGCTATAGATCACGTGATAATGTACTGAATTACTTGTTCTCAACCAAGCACCTAATTATAAAGGGAAAAATCCTGTTTAGTCACTGTCTGTTACTCGCATTTATTGCAAATACCCAGATTCCTGGAAGTTAACTCGTTCCTGAAAACCCCCAGAACGCATGGAGGTTAACAGCCACGTTTAGCATCCTGGACACTCCTAAGGAACGCACTATCTACTTAAACTGAATGTTGCTTTTGGAATGCAGTGCTTTACAAATGGAAGCTGTATATATTCAGCAATATGAGCTCACTGTTACATTTGCTGTGAACCAAATTAATGATATTTTCTCACATAAACATGGCCTCCATCAAATAAAACACTCCAAAACCTTTGCAGTACAAACATGCTCCACAATGAGAAAAATGAGAAAGTCTTTCCTTGCAGCGGTAAAAGATAAAATGTTCTGGGAAACCATCCAGAGATGCATGTGCTGAGATAACATCTATTTAAATAACGACTCTGCATTTCAAAAAACTCACAATGATYGAAAGGCTGCATGAATTTCATTAGGCCTGACCTTCCATATTCCTGCAATAAAAATTGAAAAATATATCTTGCGTCAGCCACACAATTCTTACACATCTTGTAGTGTACCATCCCACTTTTACAGATGGACTGATTTTTATAGAGGAGCAGCAAATATAATTTTGCCAATTTTGAACACCAGCCACACAATCCAATGCATAAATCTCTGTACTAACAAAAAGCTCTGCAGTCAGGCACCTTTTATCTCGCTCTTCACCTGGTTGAGCACCATGACATGAGCGAGCCTTATACAATATTCCTTCCGAGATGTCTTGTCTTGTTGGCTCCTACCTGATCAGGTCAGTAACTATGAATGTTGTGGTGAGCCATCTACTGCCAACATCTTACCTGGAAATCTATCTTTTTAATAATCCAGCTCTAAAGTCAGTCACCAGTCTACAGGTGACTGTTACTCACCTGGTAGTTTTCAAAATTCAGGTCATCTTATGAACCAGTTTTCCACAGCGTACCTTTATCTGTTGCTGCTGTTTGTTAGGAGGGCATCATCAYAGTAACTATCAGACTTGGTTAAGCAAACACAGTCTGAAGAGCTCCATCATCTCAAGAGTAGGCGTGCATGGTGCATATTACCTAAATCATTATTGCCAAAAAAATTCTGTAAACAGATCCTCTCTTTCTTCTTGCGGAGCTGATTGCTATTTTTCAGAGAAGGTAAGAAAATCACTATCCATTTTGTAAGTGAGAAAAACACCATGCAAACACRCACTAATCTAGGCCATATTAGGTATCAGTCCTCTCCACTGGGGGGTTTGTAATTCAGCCCCCTCCTTTCCTCTGCTGCAGCTGGCACTGGGCGGTTGAGGTGTACTGCTAGAAGGCTGCACCTTTATTTCTGCCAATGCATTGMGAGGCTGAATTAAATAGCTGCACAAAGTCCTTAAGATTGTCTGAATGGCCTTAATTGTATTAGGCTCAGTCTGTTTTGATCAGTACTAAGTGTAAAATTTTGTCACCCAATTAATGCCTCACTTTGCCACAGGCGCGAACAGCAGAGCAATTGAAAGTGTTTCCTAGAGACCAGGCATGTTGCCTCAGCTGCATATTTAGCTCTTTCTATCCACAGAGTCAGAAACTGGAAGTGTTTTCTAATGGAGCAACAGGGACTTCGAAACACATGGTAAGCTGGGTCATCTGAGGGCAAGTCTGTTTCAATTACTTTTTATTTTAAAACCCCAAAGCCCTTTGCTGCATGGTGCTGTACTTCCTGACTTTGTCAAAGGATAGCCACGAAAATTTCTAGGTCACTAGGTCTCCAGTACTGCCYTTTGGGTATATTTTCACAAGACTAGATAAAATTAACATGTCCCACATCCCCATGGTAAACCTGTCCTATCATCTGTTGCTTTAGAGATGCCCTGGTTTCATGCAAAAATATACACGGCTTTTTTATTAAAAGATACTGATAAACAGACATTCTTTAAAAAGAAAATCTTACATTGATTTAGAAATACTGAATGTGTCTATAAACAATAGCTTATCTGAACTACATCTCCCTTACTCTGGCAATGAGAAATTGAGAAATTAGTGCCCCATGCTATAATGTTTGTTCGACGCTGTCCTCATATAAGCAAACCAGTCTGATAGACCACCAAAGCAACGACCTTAGGGTAGAACAGGGTGAAAACTCCAGTTCCTCAGCACTGCCTTTAAAAGAACCTACCTCAATCCTTAATGCTCAACTGGCAGCACAACACAGATGCAAAACACACTATTCATTATAGCATCATAAGCCCTAATTTTTATTTTCCCTTTTCTTAAAGTGGATTAAACTACTGGACAAAAAGCCCTCATTATAGGTGTCATGCCTAATAACAAGACTCCCACAGTAGCATCCAACTCTCCTTCCTTAAAGACAAGAAAAACACACTGTGCAGGATTTAGAGATGATGCTTATGCTCACAGTCAGCACATTTTTAAATTGGACTTTCCTTTTAGCTACCTCATTAATTTGTCGTAATCAATGCATGGAACCAGACTCCAGTCAGTTCAGATTATTTTTCGAATTCTCTATAAARTACAGATTACCAAAACCCAAAGAAGAAAATTAATTTTCATATCTCCTGCTGGAACATTTGGAAATATTAGGAGATTGTCTATCAGTAGCACATTTCTCAAGTGTTTCCCCTATTTCTTTTTGTCCATTATTACATCTTACCTGTATAAACCCAAAGGTTCAAAAACACTGGAAAAARTAACTTCTCCCTCTAGTGGTATCGAATACGACAGTCTTGGCAATCATTTAGAAGTTAAGATCATTTAYGGCCATCCCACTCACCCAGAGATGACCCGAGACAACCTTGTCAGATCTAAATCTTTCAGAGACTTTCTCTCACATCACAGTTTCAAGGGAAGCTAATCTCTTGATATGGAGAGCCCAGAGAATAATTCATGTCAGCGTTGGTTGGATTTCAAACATAATAGCTGGTTTGGAAACCATCATAATTACTTACCTCATATCCAAAGTTACAAAAATGTTCACTAACAGACCAGCTCTTAAAGAGAATAAAGGAAACCTTTAAAAGATAAAAGATTAAAAGAGAAAAACATATTTCAGTAGGAGGTGAAGCAAGCCATATTCTTGGAAATAGTTCACCTAGCAAGGCAGCTTTAGCTCAGTTGGTTAGAGAGTGGTGCTGCTAGTGCCAAGGTTGCGGGTTCAGCCCCGCTATGGGCTATGCTGAGGGTTGGACTAGATGATCTCCAGAGGTCCCTTCCAACCTTACCATTCTATGATTCTATGAAATACTGATTTTGTACTTTACAATTAGTACCTAAAATCTAGCCAAAACACCTTGTTAGTATCTTAGTTCTAAAGACTGCCACAGAAGTATTTACTGAAGAAATTCTAAAAATTGCTTAGTTTCCCTTCTTTCTTCTTAGTCTTTCATTCACTCATGGGAACTCCCTAAGTGATTATAGGATAATTTTCGGAACAAAATTCMACAGCTGTGTAACAATCTATATCTTTAGGGTTCAATGACGTGGAACAATAAGAAAAGAGAAATATCATACCTGGTCAAAACTGATGCTTTAGGAAGACCAAATGTCATTATCATCTCAACTGAAATTCGGAAAAGATATCACTAMCCCTCAGTCTTTATATAATGTATAATTGGGCTTTAATAATCATCAGACAACAGCAGCTTAATTTTAWCTGCATGATGGCATCTCTGAAAGAGACGTTTATTACTAAGCTGTGATATTAGTTAAATTTATATCTYAGGAAAATGGACCATGAGGAATGATCTGCTCCTCTTCTACCAGCAGCTGAAAGGTTTGATCCGTCTCAGCTTGCAAAATACAACCCACTACAAATGCCAGAATGAAATATTTGTAGGTATGAAGTTGAGGTAAATTTTCTGAGCAGTTCTTTCATAGAAACTTATTTTTACTTCAAAACTGAGGAACACTATGTGTTATCTTATTCAGTTAATCATAGAATCACGGAATCATAGAATCATCGCTGGTTCAGATGTACTGTGATTTCTGTTTTATAAAGCAGTAGTTTCAAATGATCACAGACTTGCAGATTGATTGGGCTTGAAAGGGACCTCTGGAGATTACATAGTCCAACTCATTCCTCCCAGACATATGACCAATCCCCTAGCAAGATCAGCTAGGGTGGGTTGCCCAGGACTGTGGCTAGTTGGATTTTGAGTATCTCCACAGGTGGAGACTCTACAACCTCCCCAGGTAACCTGTTGCAGTGTCCAACTGTCCTCAGAGATCACTCAYTGATTCTGCAAACTGATTCTCTTTAATGTTCAGGTCAGGTATTAATGGAAAGATATACCACAGGGAGAATTCCAAGTTCTCTATCTTTTACCCATATTGAAGTAGAATAGAACTCCTGATGAGAACTGAATCAAATAYGTATGTGTGTTTTACTAGCAAAGAAGCAGAGTTGATATCTTAGAGATGAAAAATAAGCAATAAGGAATCAGAGACAAGCCTGAGTCATTACCCAGTCTATGCATTAGGCCAACAGTAGACTGAGTCTCATGATTTCGGTCTAAAGATGTTTCAACCTGCACTTCAAGGAAACTTCAATTGATTGGAAACTAAAAGACTTAGTGAAGAAATAATTTTCTGGTCTGTTGCAGCAACAACTCAAAATGCCAGATCATTTGAGCATTCACTTGTGTACATACCACACACATTATCCCTCCCCTCACTCTCTATAACACATGTATTTACATACATATAGATAGATAAACAGATTTATTATATACGTATCATGATAAGGTTAAAAATACGTCTTGCATGCTGCATCAGATGACTTCAGCTAAAGCATCTGAAGACTGCTGTCCACATTTAACGGCTGCGAGAGATCTSAATAGCCCGATCCTTGGATGAGGAAGTAATGGTATTTATGAGACTAATAGAAATATTTGGATCAATTTGCCTTAAAATGACTATAATAGAACAAAAAAAGGAGTCCAATGGGTGACWGCAACAACAAACACAAGAGAACACAGAGCTTGCTGTCTTTTTATTATGGTTTTCACAGTTCAAGCTCTAATTATTTGGAATTCACTACTGGTTAGAAAGAAGGACCTACAATTTTACCGAATATTCTAACAYATATCATTCTTCCTATTCCTTGTCGAAACAGTCATTTCTACTCCTCAGCACGCCCATTACTTTCCAATTACTTTAAGAAACAAGTTTATGGAATACAATACTCAGCTCTTCGAGTTTTTTTTTTTTACTTTGCTATTCATTACTAGTTTCTTTACAAACTGACAAGCATATAAACAATAAACAGAGTTTAAATAAAACTGTAGTAGAGTTACATCTTTAAGAATGAAATCCAACCCTAAACTGCAGAAGCAACTCTTCAAAAGTCATGTTAAGCACAGCATGTACATTTTCTGTCCAACTTCCACTTAAAAGTGGATGTCAAGTTTAGCAAGGATAATACCCTTCAAATACTGGCTGATTGGGCAGGCAAGGACATTTGCTCAATTTACCGATAGCATTATCCTCCTGGCTTGCTGGGAGTTTATCCCCTGCTGCGAGCTAACAATAGGAGTTTTGCTTCTCATGTTCATGTTGTGGGGGCGGGTGTTTTTTTTTTTGTTTGTTTTTTTTAAAAAAAAAAGGTTATAGGAAAGTTTTGTTGTTGYTGTTTAATTTAAACCACTGCAGCAAAGAAAGAAAGTAAAGAAGATTCATTATATTTGCTGTGAAATTGATCTCAAGGATTTGGCTAAATCACAGTGAGAATACCCTAGATTATAACTATAAAATTGTGGATTTTTCTTTAATTCATAAATTATAATAAAAATCACATATTTTAGGATGCTGAGAAAAAGAGATAAAGTATTGCAAGCTAGTTAGGCAAAAAAGTCCAAACCCTTCTGGAAGTCTAATCTCTATCTATCTGCAATTCTGTATCCAAAGATAAACATAAAAAATCCTGGTATTCTTTCTTCTGCTTCCTAACTACTGAATTACAGAGATACAGCAGTGGGCTGATGTACTACCACTGCTTTAAGTGTAAACTTCCACTTGTAGCAGAAGCTTTCAAGCAGATGGTGCTCAGATATAGCCAACTGATATACAAGTAAGCTGGGACATCCTGACAGCTATGGCCAACAGGCTGCATTACAGCCTAGAGGAGAGCTTACAGGCCAGAAAGCTTGGTCTTACAGAAAAGCTAACGCTTTCCAAGGCCGTTGTTAGGACTGACATATTTGTGGTATTRAAAGCCCACTTGCACTGCAATTGGCAGACCACAGAAGATATTTTTGAATGTGATCTGTCAAAATCTCTCCCGCAACTAAGAATTACATGTCCCATTACTTGACAGAGAGATAAGATACTTAATTTTCCTAACTGGTCACAAAAGTGRTTTTTAATCTTTTAGAATTCCTTATGCTACACAGGACTACATTATTATTTTATTATTATTATTATTTCTTTTGTTCTATTTATAGTATTTACTATTTCACTGTTCTACATCCTATRTAAACAAGATTTTTTTTCCTTTTATAGATTAAGAAATTGCACGTTGGTGTTCAGAGCAACACAGCTCTTCACCGTGAAAGCTGMTGGTGGGAGAAAGCCGGGGCAGGGCCCAAGGCACAGCGCGAGCACCTACAGCGCGCTGCCGCAGCCGGCCATCCCCTGGGAAAGCTGCATTAACCCCYGGCTAGGTCAGGCCGTCACCGCCTCCTGCCGCTCATCGCCCCTCTCCCCTCAGCAGCCCTGCAGAGGCAGGGCCGGCTGACAGCAGGGCCGGGCAGCCCGGGGATGCCCTGCRCCCTTACAGTGCCCAGCTGCTCCTTCCGTGGCGGCGAAGGGGCAGAGCACCCCTGCGGGCACCGGGGAGCAGGGCACCTCCTCACCCGTGGGGACAGAGGTGGCAGGAGGAGATGGCTCGGTGTCAAACCCCAGCCTCTCCCCGCCAGGGGCTGAGGCAGGACCCGCCTGGTGTGGGGGACCTCCTCGTGTCCTCCACAGGCGAGGGAACCTGGAAAGCTGCAAGGACACTTACTGCATCCATCTGAACGAKCCACGCTCCGCAGCACCCGCCCACTGCGTTTCATCACTTCTGATCAAGCCATATTTTTTACCTAGCGTTCTTGCATATAATTCTTGGCAAGAAAAACAAAGGACTATTGGTGTCGCAGCTTACTCTCCACAAGCACTGTGCCTATTTCTCCTTATGATCAAGACCACCACTTTCCAAATGCCAGAGACATTTCCAAATGTCTCTGATTGAAATATTGCAATACACTTGGCATACCTGTAACACAGCTCATCCAAGATTTCCAGGTATGTTACAAATACTAAAGAATGTGTACAAAATCCGTTACACACTCTAGTTAAGTTTGGGATTGTTTCAGTTCAGAGTGGGGAACATTAAGATACAGAAATGTTGCTTGTGTATCCTCAGACTGTACAACAATTAACAGGCCAAGATTAAAACCTCTCTTAATCCCCAGTCTCATATCAGTTTAAAGTACTTTGGGAATAACTGTTTTCATTTGTTAGTACAGGCAATTAGGAACCTTTTCTTTTTTCTTTTTTTTTTTTCCTAGCAAAGTGGTACCTGGGATTCAGCTTCCTCCTGTTCACTACCTTACTGTCTCCCAAAAGGACTGAAAGAATTAATTTATTCTACAGTTTAGGGGAACAGGAGCTGGCAGTTGGTCCGTGAGCATATCTGTTTTGACAGCTACYGGGAACTCTCCACAGGGTCTGCTGAAAGGAAATTAGAATTGATAAATACCAGCATTTACTTTTGGGGGCAACACGTTTTGCAGGGGTTTTGTTGCTTGTTTGTTTTGACTAAGCCAGTCAAGTTTCTTCATAAAAAAAATGAGCCCATCAAAAGAAAATTCTGTTGGTCAAAGCCTCTACTTTAAATCTGGAATAATCCTGATCCACCCTTTTATTAGCATTCAGTAGCATCTCCAAGCTGCAGCCAAACCTGCAGATCCAGGTAGGTTTTGTTCATACTGGTTCATACACCACAGTGTAAATGCACATACCAGACATGGGATGGAGATTCAAAGTACACTTCCAGAATGGAGAAACTGAGAAATACAGTAACTCAAGATCTGTAGAAAAGCCATCTGAAAACCATTTACCTTGAAACATTCGTATCAATAGAAGAACCATTCATACCAATGTTTGCCAGAAAGCAAGCAAGACCTAAAGCATCAAGGAGAGTTTGCAGTTTGTATTTACATTACTGTAACTTTCAGGTGTCTACACAAGCCCTTTTTCAGGATGCTTTTACCACATTGTTAGAGAGAGTAGACCCAGAGAGACTCCCCCATCGCAGCGGTTTGGACCAACCCACATCGCGTGCCAAGCAAAAGCATTCCTGCACAGCACTCTCTCGTACTGTCATGAATACCCAGACCAATTTAAAGCAGGCCCCCTGGGTTTCAGACATACTGATCTATATTAGATGAATAGAGAAATATCCTATGAATGATAAACTAAAGCTGACAGCCAGTCAGACTCCTCCTGTAGTCAGCTGCAGAAGCTTTCAGATTCAATACTACTTCAAATGCGGAAATTTAACTACAGGGCTCTTCACTTTCATTTGGAAAATAAAGCTGCAGCTCTGTAACTGTATTATTTATTCTGATGCTAGGTTGTTTGTTGTTGTTCTTTCAGGGTGKTTTTTTTTCTTTTTTTATACATTGGTTGTCAGGGCCTTAGTAGTATACTCCTGATTAACTGTTAAAGATACAACCATATGGACTGARGAGGTGATTCACTTAGAGCAGAACACACTGGTCTGATGGAGATCAGGGCTCTCACATCTATGATCTCTGCTTTTACAGTGGCAGCACTGTGGAGACAGTTTGTCACATCCCTAAGGGTGTACAAAAATGATTCATTTTGCTGAAATACCACTATCCCACTACTACTACCATCATGCTCTTTCACTASTAATTGATGCTTGTAGCGATGCTAATGAACTCTGCAATGAGCTGTGTTTGCCCATCCTTTCACCAAAGAAGCTGGAAGAAGGTCAGAAAGCGCAAAGACATTTGAGAGGCACAAGAACTGCTAACAGGAATAACATAGCCAAGCAAAGAACATCTGTATCTCTGTGGTTTTCTTACCTGATATAGAAACACTGACATATTCCAAAGAGTACTCACACTGAGAAATCTGTGAACAGCTAAGAAGTTTTCTTCGAGTAATATAATGACCCGCTGGATAAGCTACCCAGCTGAGATACCAGCGATAAGCATCCAGCTGCTAGGAAACAAGTTAGGCCCGCTGTACACTTCAACAAAAGGAGGTGGGAAGTAGAAACATATGCTTCATCAAAAGCAGATTCACAGCAGGGCTCAGGAGTAGCCATATGGTAATTAATTTTAAATACAGAGTGAAAGCATTCTATTAATACTAATGCAATGCTGTAATCTCTAGTTTTACACTCGTATTGATCTTGGATGCTTGCAAAAGTAATTCAGGTAACACTGAATATAATTCCAATTTTGTTGCTTTTTCAGTTTTGGTTTATGTTTCTTTGTAGACAGACTACAATTTCTATTCACAGATTATTAATCAGATGTATGCTTTTCCCATTTGTTCATCAATTACACGCATTAACTACTTAATGACTTGCAGCCTGAGATACTGTTTCCTCTATTTTTAGTTTTGACTGACATAGTCAATGACAGAAGCTTAAAATAATAGCACTTAACAAAGATTTTTCAAAATTGTAAGATTAAACTATTTAAGTCATCACCAAATGATCCTTTCTTACTGGATTATGAACAATGCAAATTCAGCATATTCTATAAAAACATATTCTATACTGCAGCCTGGTTATTCTGTAAATGTAAATTGATTAAGCTTAGCCATCTTCACGTAACACATTTAAATTCAATTTTATTTAATTTTTGCATATGGAAGATTCACTGGTAGCCCACTTTGATCTCAAAATGCTTTAATCAATACTTAGCAGTTAAAGCAGACACGGCCATGCAAACATACAAAAATGGGTTTGCACATTYTACGAGGATGGTGCAGTACCTCAAATAATTTCACAGAAATATTATATTTTTACATACCTCCCCCCTAAAAACAGCTCTGTCCAAACATTTTTCTCTGTAGCAGTAAACAACTTAGAGAAAGGCAAATCATTTTTCCTTCCTGGCAAATTCTTGTTTGTCTGGACTTGGTTTCCTTTGCACTTACTATGTGATTCCTGTACGAACCTACAAAGCACCATCCTGTTCACCGGCCACCTTTATTTGCTGACATAACGCTTTGGCGGGAATGAAGCTGCGGGCTGACCTGCGGTGAAAACCCAGTGCAAGTTCACTTGCCGTCCCTTGAAAGGGAGACCTACTCACACAGCAAAGCTGCCGCGTTCAATACCCAAACGGGAGCCAGACGCATGCTAACACAGCACTCTTCCCAGAGAGCAATAYGTTAACATTTATCACTGAAAACCACAGCGACCTGGGTGCTGTCAGAAACAAGCTGCTCTGCTCCGGCAGAATAAGCAGGCCTCACCCCTGTGCCCTCGAGCCCTGCATCCCCTGAACACCTCSACCCCGCTCTGCCGTCCTCGCTCCACCCCTTCTCGAGCGCGCAGGGCAGGAGCCGTTGGGGCACAACACCCCCACGCCTCACCCCTTCGCACACCGCTGCCTCACTGCTCCTGTCGCCATGCCTTTCCGCGGCAGTATCTTCCTGCCCCYGACGTGTCCTCACCACCGCCCCCCGGCCAGCTCCCGCGGCAGCGGGAGGAAACGCAACGGGCAGCTCCTGGCGTTACCCTTGCTCTTGGCCGCAGTAAGCACGCTAGTTTGCGTGTCTTCCCTCTGCACTGCTCGTGGTTTCACCACCCTCCGAGAGCCGTCTGTGGGCACTCTGCATAGACTCATTTATATGACTCTGTTCTTTCACATTTGTTTCAAATTGATAAATGGGTTCAAATGTTATTGGACAGTGGTACAGGAGAAGGGGAGGGACTAACTGACAAAACAACCAGCAGAATTATCAAATAAATCACACTTTCTTAGGAAACTAGCTAAAAAAATAAAGGGGAGGTAAAGGAACAGTGAACTGTAAACCATACACTTCCCAGTATAACAAAAACACACCAGGAGAAAAGAGACTGCCTGGGCRCAAGGCTAAGAAGGACCAAGCAAATAGCAGGAAAACTACCTTCTTTTTCCTTCAAAGGCCCTGTCCTGAACAGCGTGCTCCCACTTGCTCCACAGCTGTCACTGCAACTTTGCAATGCACTGCTTCACTTCCAAATAAGCAGAAGATGGATGTGCTTAACCTGAGTGTATGACAACGATTAACTTAACCAGCAGTTTTTACTAAGTTACTCTCAGAAGTACGCATCTTGTTTTGCTGCTGCTTTGTCATTCCACTCCCGACAAGCTAACCTGTTCTAAAGCAGCAGTCAGCATTTACCTTGCATCTTAGAAAAATCTTTACAATCACGCCTATCAGTCGAGGAAAGGATTTTACCYAGAGATGGTTTGTGACACCTCTCACCTCTGTGCTCCCATGTACCTTGTCAAGGGGCAGCAGGAGCAGGAAGTCCAGCTCTTCAATCTGTTTCATGTCATAAACATAATTGCCAGTAATGAGAGTGCTGAAGAACCATTTACATGCTCTGTTTGCCGGCCAGTAAAATACAGAGGCTTAGCTGCTACTGAGCAAATGGCTTCTTTTATCAGCCTAAGTGAGCCTGCATGCTAGCAGATACCGCTGTTGTGGGATTCAAATGGAGTACTAGAGCCACCCCAGGAAACAACCCAGCCTCACTACCAATTCCACTGGTACAGAAATCAAAAGCCATGAAAACAACAGCAACTCTTTGGGCGCTCACAGCAGCACAAGAAATGGAAAAGAAATAAAGAAACCAGGCAGTGTTTCTGCTGGAGCTATGGCAGGTTACTCAGTCTGTCTGATTTAAGAACACAAATGTTTGTGCTTTGAATTCCAAAACAGAAACCACCACAACAATTCTTCCCTATTAATGCCAGCAAGCTGTTACYGATGTTCGTAACTGCTGCTGGGACTAAGGCTGCAGTGCTGCACATCTTTCTTAAAACCAGCCCTCTATACATAGACCTACATCTAACATACGGTCTTGAGCAGCAAAACTTTCTAAAAAGTTCTCTGCCCAAAACAACACATTAAAATAAAAAAGTCCTGTTTCTTTAAATAAATCCCGAAACAGAACCACCCGTTCACTTCTCCCCGTCTCGACTCCAAGACAGCCTCTTAAATTAGAGAGGACTGGAACAGAATGGGCAAGAATGGTCCCATCATGCAGATTTATATAACATAGGCGGTTATGTGACACACTTGCATTCAGCGTACACTGAACTTGCGTTCCAAATATATCCCCTATACAGCACTCTGAGTCCCGCAACAGCACCGTGTTCTGCTAGACGAACTGTATCAAGTTTTTTCCTCCTCAGATCACTGAAGCTGAACAGCCATCAGCTAGAATAGAGAGGAGACTTCTGTGAGCACAGAGAAATCACAGGAGGTGAGACTGCTGGCTTGATCTGTGAGGTGTCACCAACTTAATACTCTAACCTAAAGAAAGGAATATATTCTCTCCCCTGCATGAGTTTCTAATATGATATCTTCTGAAAGATGTTTCTAATATGGTATCTTCCGAAAAGCAAGAAGGCTCTTTATGCGCTTGGGTTGCTGGGGGACAAAGGTGTGCCAAAATCTCAAGTCAAATCTATAACTTCATTCAGTTTGGATGGGCTCTGCAGATGCTACCCTGCTACGTGGCTTTCTTCTTTGCTATATTAGCAGCTGCTAAATACAACCCAGCAAATAGCTATGTTCTGGCAACAGATGAAAATACTGTTTTCTCATAATAGATTCTTGTGAACCTTCTGTTCAGCCTCTGCAGAAGTATAATGTATTACTATGGTAGCACAGTTAAATTGATTCTTAGCATTATCATCTCAATACATCCACAGATTTATATAATGAGAGGGGGGAAAGCAAGATACAAATTACGAAGAAAAATTTCTTTTTCATTGATTGTTAGCTTACTGTGAAGATAAAATATGCACATTCTGTATTAGGCCTTTGCTGGCTACTCAGAGAGCACAAAGAACTAAATTACCACTAATTACCAGGAGCTAATTCGCTTCTCCTTACCAGTGGAAAATACAAAGGTGAGTTAACAGTGGAGCAAGGAAATTAAGCAAGGTGAATTCTAACAAGATCCATAAGAAAAGGGCAGGTAAAATATCCCTTGTGATCTAAAAGTATAAAACAAAGATATACTAGAATTCATTATTGCCTTCCTTGAAAGAGCCAGTGCTCTTTTCTTCATAAAAATTCAGCATAGGACAAAGAGAAGTACTATCACATCTATTCTGCAGTTCTAAAGAAAACACATACAGACCTCCAAAATTCCTGAGACCTATTTGCTTGTGATCAGGAAGGGCATTTGTTAGGTATTAACACTGCTGCCTAAGTCAATACCCTCTGGAGTTTATAAAGTGTATTTTCTTTAAATACCTCAGTTCCACTGACACAGGATGCCATATAACTGAACAAAAATGCCATACAAGAGGAAGCATGCAGCCCACTTTGGAACATTTTCTTTCCAAACATTTCTTGTTTAAACTGAAAGAACTCAATCATACAATCTAAATATAGCTAAGAACAACCATAAATATGCAGGGGTCTCAGCAGAGAAAAAGGTATGTTATGTGTCTACACAACAGTTCTGGTAAAAGAAATATATACATAAATATATGTATAATATTTTAGATTCACAAGAATCTCTTGCTAATACAGATTACCATGTATGACTTCAAGTTCAGCAGTTTCAAAGAGTTTGAATTATGCTAACATCACCAAAAAACAGATGGAAGCAGACTCAGCAGAGTGGAAGAGAAAAGAAGCCATGAAGTACAAAGGCAGATTGCATAAGGGGAAAATTCTCATTTTCCAGTAGCAGAAACACTTTTCAATATCTTCACAGATGTTGGCCAATTTAAACAGCTCATGAGAAATAAAGGCTACATAGTAATCTGGAGCATTTGGAACAGTATTCAGCTCTTGTGTATAGTGCTCATTTTCCTTTGCGTCCGTTAAGTAAAGCTAATGAAGCACTGACGAAGCACTGATGAAGCCTGGTTTCCTATAGCTTTTTGTCTAGTGGTTGGAATTGCTGGAGTTTAGCAAAACATAGCTTCCTTTGATATTCTTTATAGAAATATTCTATATAGATATATTCTTTGTAGATGCATTGATAGCATTTCGTCCTTTGCAGGTTTTCTTGGGTCTAACAGTCAGCTCCCATTTTTTTGGTCAGTGAGAGAACTAATTAGACTTATCTATTCTATTTGGGTGGCAACATTAACAAAACTTGCAAGTACTTTGCGACTGTCAAACACTGAGATAATGGCTGAAATAGCTCAGAAGATTCAAAAGCCATAAGGAGGACTGGGACAAGGGGGCTGGAATGGCAGGCAAGCATAGAAAAGACCGAGAGGCCTGTGAAGTCAGGCAAGTCCGTTTCCTTGGGATGCTGGGCTAAAATGCATCACTTCAAAAAGCAAAATAGGTTCTCCTGGGGAACACTGACAGTAACTCGGAGAACACTGACATGAAGCTACTCTGCAGCAGAATGCATCTAATCAAAGCAGAATATTAAGAAAGAACATAAGACCTGAACTTGATCTAAATGTTTATGCTCTCATTAACATATAAAGTGTAATGCAAAAGTCAAGAAACACACTACTTGAGAAATATCAAAGAATCCAAAATACCAGCCAGTTCAACATAGTCAGCAGGCCAGGTGACAACTGGCATCCAGGAAAGAATTGACACAAATCAGGTTTTGATGACGTTAGAACTTTTCTCCTGGAAAGAACCAAGTCTTTGTTTTCTCAGACATGGTCTAGTAAGATTTCTCTATATTCTCTCTCTTTAAATGGAGCGTCTTTTGTGTGCACTCACAGCACCAGTTTCCTGCAAAACATCTCATTCCTATAGTACATTCCTGCTTTCATTTCTCTCATCACCCTGAAATAACAGAAGAAATTAATCAAATGTATTCTTCAAATGGTTTTGTACATCCCAGCACAACATAGTTCCACACTGCAGGGAAGAGTGAAACATAGACTGAGTGACAGAAACAAACAGAAAACTGCATGCTGAGAGGAACCTCAGGATGCAAGGTTAGCATCTCTGTGACTGATTATTTTTCAAATAGTTTCCCAAGAACTGCAAGCTACTGTAAAAAACAACGCTCAACGTTCAACAACCTTGCCATGAAACTTGGTGCTTACCGATCAATTCAAGGTGTTTTCCTGAGTTCTCAAAGAAAAAAAACAATAGCTTTTATGAAGCTACAAGCAAATGACAGGACTGAAACATTACCTTCCACGTAGTTCTACACTGTCATTTATTGCATGTGGTGACAACAGTGCTTTCAAAAACACGTAGTCATAAAGCCTATGTTGAATTGCATGGACTTGCTGTATGGAATCACCAGTCTTTTCTGATTATTTTTGTTTTTGGAAGGAAGATGGTGCAACTTGAAACAAAACTTCCTGTGCACAGATTCGTACTGCACCAACCGGAGAAGATATGAACAAAGTATTTCCCAGGGACTCCTATTTGCTCTGTAACTTTCTAACTATCATCTGAAAGTAGCTGTCTTGCAGTTACTTCAGATTAGAATGAAATATTTGGACCAAAGCTGCATATACCTTACTTCCTTGATTCACTGAGTTGTTTTTGACCTTTACAGGTTACTGCGCAGGTTGAGTTTACTTCTACACCTCTTCCCAGTCCTAAACTTCRCAAGCATGCGTGCACAAAAGTGGATTCATTCCCATACATTGAACAGTGTTCTCAAGTGCTTCCAGGGCAGTATTCTGCTCCCATTAAATTGATTTATGAAAACTTACTACATTAAATAACACCAGAATAATTGTACCTTTATTGTAACTTTCAAAAAAACTACAAGATTCATCACACAAAGGATGAGTCTAATAACACATTTTAGATACATACACACACTTATCAAGACTGTATTTCACTGTTTCCACATGTAAAGTGTCATATATAGAGCAAGCCAATCTCAATAACCATACTCATAGTTAATGACAGTTCATGGTTAAATGAGATGTATGCACAAAAAAAAAAAAAAAAAACTGTAGTCCAAGCCACCTGGACCCAACTGACAATCACAAAGAATTCAAGTTCCTACCCAGAATACAGACAGTCAAAAATCTCCAAGACAGTTTTATGGGCCAGCCCATAGGGTTTCACTTTTAGTACTCCGACAACACTCCTATGCACGTAGCGTCAACACGCAACCACTACAACTGGGACGGAAATGGTTAGCAGCTAAGGAAGAGGCATTATGCAGTACCTAAAAGAAAAAGAGATGCAACTAATTCTTCTAAGCATAAGTGACTTGCAATGGGCCTGAACCAGGAAGAGCTCTTTATAAACTTAACACAGTCTCAGTCCATTCGGGTAGAATAGCACTGGGGTCACTCTCTCTCTCCCGGGTGCAGACCTCAGGGACCACAAAACACGCTAAACAGGACAAGGCTATGACGTGACACATTCAGACCTAGAAGTCACAGTGCTGTAAAATGCATGATCAAAATTATTCATCTCTATTTTCCCTAAGGTATCTAGTGCTTGAGATTAAAAACAAATAAATTAATTAAAATTGCATCTGAATGTATGTATTTATACAACTCAAACTAGTACCTGGCATACAAAGATCACTATTTCTCTACCACTGAGTAGATACAGAAAGTCTGAAACCATACAATGGAAACACTCAAACCATGTTCTCATGAGATACCATAGGAAGACACAGGGTAAATATCTACGGGAACAATACATACAACTGAAAGGTAATACCATCACCACAGTTCCTAATAACAAACACAAATAAAACAAGGTTTGCTCACTCCTGAATATCCCACTGTAAATGCAAACTAGAAGGAAGTGACACAGTAAAAAGATAATACTTTGAGAAAAAGTCAAATTATGGTAAGCAGTTATTTCTTCTTATGTCTCCCTCATGCAGAAGGGCATATATTCACTGTGTAARTGTAGCCTACCTTACAAAACATTAACAATAGCTGTTCAGATACATATTCATAGAGTATTTGTAATATGTCAATTTAAACTCAGAGAATTTGAGTGGCTTATGATTCATTTTTGCATGTCATTCTACAGGACTGAAAAGCTTCAGTCCTCCTCTTTCCAACGAAATTTTAAATTTGATGCATAAATGAATATTCATATAATGAAAGTCCTTTAAGTGAACAAAAGCATCTTAGAGAAACACAAGGCTGCAAATCCCGCTCCACTCTACGAACCAGAGCCGCTGATAAAGACTGCCTTTTCCAGTTTGTTAATGAGGGAGAGCCCGCAAAAGGCTAGAGATGACAGAACGCCCACACCAATGGCTGCCCCAGTGCAAAAAGAATGACTTACAGTTCAAAATGACATTACATTAAATACCATCTGCAGCAGTCGCACATGACAGTGCTAGCTACATTCAAAGCAAAGAAATGCATTTAACTCAGGATTTCCAGTGTTGATCTTTAAATATCACAGTGACTTGACAAAGTAGTGGCCAGAGATCTTTTTACTGATATTATGGTACAAGGCAGAGAATACTAATAACTAGTTTTTACATGCTGATAGCAAAATAATCATTTTAAGCACGAACTCCTTTAGAAGTATTTCCAAATACAACTTTATATATTATTTTCAATTCATCCTCAACTGCACAGAAGTGTTTTTTAATCAAAAGGCTGAATATAGACATTGAAATTCTTCATGATGTACAGTTATACACAATATTTACATCTGGGAACTAAGTACACTGCAGACATACAGTGTAGGTGAGGAAAAAGTAAAAACTGATTTTTTACTAATAGGCTTAAGGTAAAATGGCTATAACTGCTAAAAGGAATTTGATTTTTTATCTGTCATGCTGCAGTGGATTAAACGGCTATGGAAAGTTCAGCTAGAAGTGTTCGTATTACACAGGGTTAAAAACACAAAAAACTTGCCCATGACAGTTGGACTTGGATTCTCTGAAGGAGTCAACTACAAAGCCGAGAACAATTCAGTCCTGCCAGCTCTGCTCCACGGTGTGTCCTTTGTCCTGAGGAATCCGGAGAACACCACACACCAAGAAGCAAAGCGTTTAAAAGGATTACTTCATTTCATGTTGAAAATAAGCAACTTTGAGAATGAAAAGAGCATCTCATACAGTAGACAGTATAGTTAGTGTGTTTTGGTTGCTTTAATTTTAATTTCTTAGCTTGAAATACCTTGAAAATTCAGTTATAGGCCATGCACAGCGCACACACTTCATCAGGAAGACTTTTAAGAGTCTCTCAGATTGGATACTCAAAAATGTAGGCATCCAAAAATTATTAGCCATCGAAAGAAATAGTATTTCATATAAACACATTTGTATTTACGGAGGTACTGCGCATTTACACATCTTCTATAGGCCAAAATTGAGTTCTAGACTGACAGAATATGATTACATTTTAGCCATACACATCAGGACTAGTACATGTATGTAGTCTGTGGTAGTGCCATAGGGATTTTTTTTTTTTTTTTAACAGTTACAAAGTGATCGTGTAATTATTTTGAATAGCATTCTCTTAAAGGCCTAAAATTCTGGTTTTTAAAAGTGCAAAGGCACCAATTTTTAAACTATTTAGTCTTGTTCTTTTCACCAAAAATGAATGAACCTTTGACTCTTCTAAGTGATGTGTTAATAAGAAAATCAGACTTTGGTCTACATCCTCAAAGTTATTTAGCTGCTTCACTCCCCAAGAAATGCATAAATGATGTAATTGTCATTGGCCTTCCCTGACTTTTAGGCTCTTAAACATCCTGGCAAGGCCAGAGTCAGTAAGCTGCCAGCATCCTCATCTGAAGCACATTGATCAGGGCCAGTTTAGTACTTGCTTAGTTCAGCAGATAAAATGTGCAAGTGAGCATTTCTACGCAAGTTAAGTGATTCAGAGATAGTGATATCTGATTTTGATAAATAGGATGATAAATAGGATGACTCATCATCTGAGCAAGAGGAAGGAGAAAGAGACTAGAGTTTTAAAAGAGACCAAAGCAAAATTCAGTCTCTGCTTTCAGTACATTAAGAATCCCTAAAGAATGAGGTATATACACCTTGGAAAAGCAATACTGCTGATACCTTTTAGGTACCTAGGGAAAATTTGCTGCTGAAGGTCACATCTGGCAGTCAAGACAAAGGACAGTCTGATGGACAGCCCTTCTGCAAAGTTCCAGGATTATTAAATCAAATTAGTATAGCTGAATCTGTCACATCAAAAGCTCTTGGACATTCCAGTGTCTCCATTATGTTACACAAATCCGCCCACCTATTATATTTTCTAAAGGTTGTTATCATCTTAGTATGGAAGATGTTCCTCACCTTCTCAATTCTTCTTCCTACTGGATCTTTGGATTCCTACTCCTTATTTGAAATGGAAAACAAATGAAGGAGGAGGAATTAAAAATCAACATGTAGAGTATAGACTGTAGTCRTATTCCCGCTGGTTTGCAATCATATTTATCTTCATTATACAATGTGCAAAAGCTCTACCAGTGGCCCAGGGGCAGACTACTTAATTCTTTAATTATTTTTAGGCCAGCTATCAGCTAAAAGACATACTGCTCTTAAGGAAAATGTGTCACCCAGTGGTTGCACTAGGAAGCTAAGGCTCCTGAGTACCATGTCCAGTAACACTTGCACTCTGAAGCTACACAGTAACTACACAAGAAGTCCCCTTCCTGGGTTTTCTTTTCTGCAAAATGGGACTTTTATTTCAAGTATAAGATGACATACTGAGTCAGACCACAGGTCTGACTATTTAGTCCAATCTCCTGTGCTAAAAGCAGCTGCTCAGAGATGACTAAGCAAACAGTCATATTCCCCTGCCTGACAAGTATTTGTAGCTCATAGACTTCTCCAGTTAAGGGTAGTTTCTATGCATTTTATCTATGTTATCTATGTATTTTATTAATTCTTAACAGATTGCTCTTGTATTAACTTGTTGCTATCTGTAGCAAGGAGTTTCACAGTTTAACAACACATTGTGACTCAAAATCATCTGTTCTTTTTCTTGAAACTGCTATTCACTGACTTCATTTTATGTCCCCTTAAATTTTTTTTGTTACCCTTTTTTTTTTTTTTTTTT
>NW_028185816.1:6616311-6652467 GCF_003343005.1 Rhea americana
ATAATATGACTTAATATATTAGCATTTTAGAAACATTTGTAATGCTATCAAATTACCAAGTTCTGAGTTATTAACGTATCTAATACTACAGCAAAATTTTCTGTTTTAAACTCTGAACTTGACGTTCAGGTAAATCTTCTTGCCCTGTTGCCCACGCATTGGTACCAGCAGTAGCAACTGTCTGCTCCAGAGACACAAACCCTGTGACACGGTCTAAACGATCTGCCTAGGCTCAACACTACAGCTGCAGTTTAGCTGCAACGCCTGCAAAACAACACGATCCAAATCTTTGACAATAGGCTTGAAAAAATGGGACAATTTAATACCATCTGAGCCAAATGACCAGTCAGAGGCACAATCAGTAAATAAAAAGCATTAATAATAGCAGTAACACATCCTGAGCAGACCAAAGATACAAACGGACAGAGTTGTGCAAAAGGAAAGGAGATGAAAGTTTTCAACAGAGGTTGTGAAAACATAACAATTCTGGTCAAGTATTTGACTTGATGCCGTGTTTTAGAAGCTATTTATTAAATGGTGAGGGTTTGATAAAAGCATTTTAAGACTTACTTTGTATAAAGTACAGTGTTCAGTTACCATGGTAGCCTCATCTGTTACTTTCTCAGCCTTTTAGCATTTCAGCTGTACAGACCATAGGCTCGTAATTGTATTATTGTCACCAAAGTTAACTAATTTCTTGGGAAACATAATTCAATATCCTAGCCAGTTTACCACAGGATCAAGTCCAGTCTCAAGTCCCCTCTACAATAAGGCTATATAACTTAACAACTTCAGACTACGTCTATGCTGAATACTGTGTTATCGTCTTTTGTCTTGGGGTGGCAGCTATACTAGATTTTGCACTTTCCCAGCTTCTCCTCAAAGACTCCAGATCCCATGCCTACAACTCAGCAGCAGCACAGAGTACTCAGCTAGGGTCAGATCAAATGCAGAATATATTTTTTATGAGTGGCGTGTGCTTTTTTTTTATTTTTTTTTTTGAATAGATGAGCTTTAAAATCACGTGAATTATCAAAAAAGATTATGGTTTCTGTTTTTACTTTATTAGGAATATTTTTGTTAGTGTTTCCAGTAGGCATATCTTCTGTTATCTGTCACAGTCAGATAGTATGCTCTGCTATTTGTTATGATAGCCTGACCCCAAGTGATCTCTGTATCTAAAATTCAACACATGCTTGCCAGTGTAATAAAAACAAAACTTGCTATAACTTTTGAAAACAACAAAGTTAGTGCTGGTAGCCATTAATGACTGGTACCAGTCATTTAGGTAGCAGCTCACCAGCTCCTGAATTATTGCTGAAGGAGCAAAAAAGGCTCCTCTCACCACTTTCTCCATATCTTTCTTCGCTAATAACTTTGAACACCATCACTTAGCTTTAGCCATGGTACTAGCAAAGTCTCAGAAATACCAAGTTCCAGCAGGTTTCGTTAAAAAAAAAAAAAAAAAAAAAAAAACAGAGCAAGCCAGAGGACCCCAGTAATGCTCCCAGTGAAGGAGGACTGCAGCCAAAGCCACTGATATTATATATCAGAGCACAGTCAACAGATACATCATGAATGATTCAGAATTAGCAAAGTTAGAAGATTAGTCTTATTTGATACAAGAAAATACAAACATTTAACAAATCCAGAGGTAACCAGGGGCTTTCATCGTTCTGCTCCTCACAGAACTGTTTTAAATTGGTATTTTAGCTATTTAGCTCCCATATGCCTTCTGAACTTCCTAACTCACTAAAAACAAACCAGAGGACATACAACCTTGGAAACACAAAATCCCAGCACCCCTTTGTCGATGGAGGGACACGTTATCGGAATTGGGATGGCTACGCAAGACGGCAGAGCATGCAAATGAGACTTTACTGATTTGCCAATCACAAGCAACAATTTTAAATTCAGGCAGGTCAGCCATTTAAGAGGACCAAGGTTTTAAGGGGTTTAAGAAACCATCTACAAGAAAAGATTTTATGGATGGCTGAACCTGATAAAAGCCAAAATATTTTACTCCTTTGGATAAAACTGCCTACTTACAGAAGAGAAATGTTATTTAAGAACACAGTACAATCATGTTCTTTGCCTCAACTGTATTATCATTATTGTTGTAGAGATGAATTTGATGCAAGTTGTTTCTTGCTTGCTCCTCTAAGCCCTAGTATCCACTTATTTCTACGGCAGCTACAGGAATTCACTGTGCAAAATCCACTAATTATTTGCTTATTTATATGTTGATATGAAACAAATCACATCTTTTTTACTTGGGAAAAGGGACAGTAATCCTGAGAGATATTAAATTATAGCAATGTTTTATACTGAACCTGGGAGACTGCTCCTTCTAACCTTATGACTTGTTATCCCTATCCACCTGCAAACAATTTATTGAATTTTCCAAAACTCTCCACAGTATTATGCCGTTCAAACGGCAATTATTTAGGGAAGCTGATCCTGAAATAGCTAGGCTGGTTGGGTTACTAGACTGCTGTTTTTCCTACACAGACTTCTCTTTGAAGCAAAATCCACTGGTTTTTATTTACCTGATCAGTTCCTCCACACTTGCAGGTTTTGCATCATATCCTTCTAATCATGTCCTCCATTAACTATACTTGCAGCTAGAGTTATTACATGTTCAATAGTGACACATAATTTTAGGAGAATACTAAGAGAAAAAGCAGGGCTTGCTTACAGATAGACAGAGTATAACTTACATAAATATTTTGCAACAGTTGTGTATCCACAAGAATTTGTCTAACTGGATGCCTTGCAGAACATATGGACTTCTATCTCTTGGTAATCCCATTGTAACTTTGCTCTCCAAAACCTACACACAGTGAGAAAATGAAAAATGTAACAGTGGTCCTAATTAAATGTATATTGCCTTTAGTCTAAATATTTGGTATTTTAAGAATGTTTTATGCAGGTTTAACTTATCACAATGCCAAAACGAGCATTTACTTGGATTGTGTGCATGCCATCTGGTTTGCCTGTAAGATCTGCAGGCTAATTTAAAATGGGTTTACATTTTTGTTTTTTCTTCACAAGAAGAGCTTTCAAGATTCACCTGTTTGCCAGTCAGGAAAGCTAAACATTGTTTTTATGGAGTTAATTACCGACCTTGCTGGCCATCAAGGAAATGCTATGGACAAGAAAAGAACACCTTCTTCTTTCTGAGGCTGAGATGAGGCCAGGATTCAAGAATGTATTTGAGCACATGCTTGCTTTTAACTATATACTTAAATACCAATTCAGTCAAGAGGACTTCCAGGCAGAGGGCATAAACATGTGTTTAATCAAGCAAATGTGATGGTTCTTTCCAAAGCTCAGATAATCTGTCAATTAAAGGTCAGGTTTGGACCTCCTTCACGCTTTTCCGCTACACTGACACTAAATGTTTTTTCAGGTAATTGCATTTAATAATTTTATACCATGAAGAAACCAGAATACAAACCTAGTAGAGTTGGAAACTTTTGCCATGTGTCATTGCTACTGTACTGATACAATAATCTGCAAAATGGTATTACTAAGACATGTACCATGTTTCGTGTGATTTGCACACTGGTAGCACCAGGAGCGTAAGTGGAGCTGTACTAGGACAGGCATTGCATTAC
The DNA here is from genome assembly GCF_003343005.1 of Rhea americana. Taxonomy (NCBI): domain Eukaryota; kingdom Metazoa; phylum Chordata; class Aves; order Rheiformes; family Rheidae; genus Rhea; species Rhea americana. Next base: position 6,619,932 of record NW_028185816.1, read on the forward strand.
CCAGGAGTAAGGAAGRATAATCCTTGCCTCAAGGAATTTTAAACCCAGTGGTTCTCAGGTTTCACAAGCATTTTAAGTCAATGTCAGTGCAGGTTGTCATGAAAAGTCAAATCCTGTAATCCGAGTCTCAAACTCTCCAGTCTCTTCAGAGCTGTTACCATCATTTGTGTGCAGTGAGCTACATAAGGGCACTAATCCAACCAACCAAAGCCTAGCAAAGAGAGACTTTGTTATTCAGCTTGCTGTCTCTCTTTCCCCACCTGGTTTACCATGCAGTTACACTATCACCAGAGATAGCACAAACATCTCACTAGGGATCATTCAGCTTTTTTCAAAGRTAGTCTGTGCATTCAGACTGCCTTACTCCCAACAGTGAAACCACAGCGTTAGGGGTTGACTTCTGGTAGACACATTTTCTTTCCTTCAGGAATCTTTAGAAGCAGACAACTTCTTGTGGTTTCCAACCATCGGAAACCCTCAAATATTTTGTAGCATGCTTGACATTCATTAACTGAAATAAAAACTGTTCTTGGGCATGTATTAAAAGAAATTGAGGGAAAAAAAAAGTTATTGCAAACATGCCAAGCATTGTTAATACAACTTCTAATTCTTTCAAAGTTTATCTTATTTTGAATTTACTGTAACTTTAAAACACAGGCTTACTGGAACAGACCTGTTCAGGACCTCAAACAGAAAAGCAAGTGAATATAAGTTAATGGTTTCTGATAATAAGACAGATTTATTTACATGCTGCTAAATCTTCTTTTTTAATACTGATGGATTCATTTTAAGTCATTAGTAATTAAAAGAGAAAAAGCACTAAACCAACACATCTACTTCAAAGACTTCTGTATCCATCAAAATTTGATGACATATGAAGAATCAGCAGCTACAGTTCTCATAAAGGATCATATTCCCTGGGAGATGATGAAAATCTAAGGGATTATACCAGGCACTCCAGGTAAAGAATGTTTTTTCCCATACTGAGTTCTAGGAATAGGAAGAAATCTAAGAATTAAAATTAGGACCAGCAATTTAAAAAGTCAGGAGATGTTAGGCACAAAAACAGGGGAAAGGATAGTTTTTATAAACATTGATTTAATCCAAACCTACATGCAAATCATTAATGTTAAAGTTTCTCAAAGTTTAGGTTTTCTTCAGAGACAGATTTTGATTGATCACTGTCTTTGATTAGTCATGGAATTCACATAATGGAAGATAACATCTTTAAAGGCAATCTGACCACCTATGAGCCATAAGTGGATTCTGCATACAAGTCAATATCTTAATTGCAATTTAGAAAAAAATAATTCAATTATAGCAAGCAATAAAAACTAAATTTTAAACTAGTAAAATTTTTCTAACCTCATAAAACCAGTATCATCTTTCCCATGTGGAGGACAAAGCATTACTTTTTAGAGTAATCACTGCCACTCCCCTTTCTGGCATTAGGTGACTCCATCTCCTGTTCTGAAGAACTTATGAGTGAAAGCTTTCCATCCAGCAAATGCTGGACTTCCGGAGAACCTCATCTCTTCAACAGAAGTTGTGATTTACCAAAGCAATGGGAAACAATCTCATTAAGAGATGAAAAGGGCCCAGTACCCAAGGCAGCACCTTAAACCTGGAGCAGCTCATCACTTCAAGCAGATCATTAAGCATCAAGCACTAGTCAGCAAAGCAGAGCAGGTCGTGCTGCCAGGTCTCTCCTTGTCAACACACAAGGAGGACTCTGAGTAAGCCTTGGGGAAGGAACATCAAGGGAGGAAAGTGGCTGGTTTTTTTTCCCCTTGGGAAACTTGACATCATTTGGACAACAAAAAGAAGTTTTCTCCATGGACACGTGAAAAGAAACCTTTAACAACTTAGCAAACTGAAAACCTAACAAACAGATCTGAATATTTACATTTGGATATATACACAAAGCGTATATATATCTTGGAACAGATTTGTAAATGTTTCCACTGTGTATTGCTTGTAAAATCTCAGAGTCTGGAAAGGTGCCCTGAGTGCTACATCATTGCATTTGCTGCCAGAGTAAGAAGGGGTCTAATAAAATAAGTATTAGCAGGAGAACACAATGTGAAAAGCATTTTTTTTTTTAAGGGAGGTCTTTTCAGGTTTATGTTTTTCAGTTTCATCCTCAAAAGGAAAAGGGTGGGTAAGAGAGGAAAAAAAGAATGGGAGATGGTTCCTCAAATAATAAATTCAGACTGATGACTTTTCACAAATTGCATTGAGGAAAAGTCAACAAAAAGAAAACTACCATCACAATCAGAACTGCAGATGCTGAAAATCCAGCTTATATTTTAGTGAACAACTGCTGTGAGAGAAGATGCTACCAGTGCAATTAAGATCTATTTTTAGAAGTTAATTCTTAATGAAATGGATACATACCACAACAGGTCTAAAACAGCCATGTCTCTGAAGCCATAGACCAACACTCATTCCATCAATCATTCTGTGATTTAATTTTTTGTTTATCCTCATAACTGTTTCAAAAACCGATTGAGGATACAGGCAGTTCTGTAGATGCAGAAGTAGGCATCGGAAGTGACCCCCATTCTAGTCATAACGACGGCTGGATAGAGCCCATCAGAATCTAGCTATCTCTCAAAAACCCAACTTGGCCTTCTCTTCCTAATAACATTATAGGTTGAAGTTCCAAACTGTAACACTTACACAACTAAGAGCGCATGGAGCACTGCAAAGTGCTCTGTTTGTGTGGCATGGAAGCTATAGGGGCCTCAGACTCTTACCTGAGCAGCGAGGTTAGAACAGGCAGCAAGAGTTGACTGGCAGTAACTTACTCCCGCAAGTAGAGATATTTTCAGCCCCAAGGCTGCCTTGGTGCTYCCCAAAGTGTCCCAGTTTGGTGTTTCCCAAAATTAGTCAATGGCTGGACTGACACTTCCAACACTAGTCAGAAAAACAAAGAAAAGTCTTTGAGATCAAGAGATCAAAGCTGGAAACACAGCAAATGTTGCATGAACCAAGGAGTGTAGCAGGGATTCTGTTTGTGAGTGTTTTTCTTTTTCTATTAAGAAACTCCTCCTCCGTGTTTCACAAAACAGCTCTCAATGCTATTCCACAGCCTCCTGTCACCTCCTTCCGCTGCAAAGCGGCTCACGCAGAGCACAGGGGTCACGACAGCAGCAACTAGGGACCAAGTTTCCTGGGCTTCAATGAGGTGAGGGGAGGGCAGGTGTGGGGAGCCCGCAGCAACAGGGAGCTGCTGCTGGGCTGCCAGGGAGGCCCCTTGTTTGCATTAAAGCTGTCACAAGAGGGACTCCTGGAGATCCCCCAGGGCAGGAAAGGGATTTGCAGTGGCCATTAGAAGGAGGCTGTCCCTGTCAAGTGGGAAGATGAAGAAAAAAAGGATGGAGGCAGGCCCTTTTCTGCACATCAAATGTTTAGTAGCTTCTAGGTTGTTTATGACAAATTCACTTCATGATAAAAAATACCAGATGAGAGTCACTGGCTTTGTTCAACACGCATACACAGGCCTATCAGAAAACTTTCCGAAGCTTCTTCACATCCACTCACGTGAGGTTCATTTTGTTTGTTTGATTTTGTTTTTAACCAAGGGAAAGAAAAGACAATTTCAGAGCTAAATATTGATCTTTCTCCACTGGTCAAGATCTTAAGATGATTTAGATGACTTCCCTGTAGCTGAAACTAGTGTGAGAACTACATTTTAAAAAAAATACTGAATATAAAATATTTATACAGAGAATTACATGAAAATAAAAACAGAGAAAATGATTGGGAAAAAAAAGACTAAAAATATAGAGGTTTCATTGTGCTTGCAATGTAACAGTATTCCATAACAAGAAAATAGTTGAGGAGGAGTCTTTGTATTCTCCTTTATCAACATGTTGTTCTGTGTGTTGACACACTTGCTGTCACTTGCTGTCACTGGTAGTTACCTGGCCCTGGCTGGAACAGTTGCATTTCAGAAGTTTTACAGGTCAAAATTCATGAAATTCTTGATCAGTGTTTATGTAGTTGCAAAGTTGTCTGTGAGACTAAGCTTAGGGATAAGATCCAGGTCTCCAGATTTTGCAGAGAGTTGAGATATTTTGTAAAGAGTGAAAAAGTAAAAAGCAGTAAAAAGTGCTGYACAAACGGTTATGTTTTAATTATTAAGCATGCTTTTAAACTGTTAAATCTTCTTTTACATATACTTTGGAAACTGGTAAGTGAATATAACTATGATTGATCAGTTGTGATAGCAGCTCTTAGTCCAACATATTCTTAATAAGAAAGGGCGCATTTACTCATACAGTTTTCCTATGTGCAATGCTGAAGTCAGATGAATTATTTCTTACTCTGAACGAAGTCTGGGACTACAGGAAAAAAGATTAATATGATTGAATGCTGCAAACTAGCATGACACTAGCAAAACAAAGCAATTTGGTTTGTACCACCTAGAGTGGTGTTCTGGCAAGTCAAAGAATAACAACAAGTCACGCGAAACAGTCTTTCAGGCTGAATTATCTGTTAGCTCTCATCTACCATGTTAATTTTTATTCCTCAAGAACATATCTCCCCTTCCCCTCTGACAAAATAATTCTTACAATTTTCCTCACAGATGTAATATACTAGAGTCATTTTTAAAGCTATATATCAGTTTGAATAAAGATTTACTCAACTGACACTAATTTCCTATATAGACATGTACACAAGAACCACCCCCCTCCTGCAACACAGACAGTGACATAAACCTGTCACGATCTAACTAGGTGCCATCAGAAAAAGGTACATTGGCCAAAATACTGTAGCAGTGAATGCAAACCTTGCATTGCAACAGCAAAGATATATACCTTGTTCTCTCAGATTAATGCAGGCTTTTTTTGGATGGCAATAGCAGCGAGGTAAAGACATAAATTACTCTCAGTCACAGCCAGGAATGACATGACTGATTTTAATAAAATCCCATTGAATTCCAGCAGATATGAATATAAGCAGGATTTGTGCAACCTTTTTGTCTTCCGATTCCCGTTTTCACTGAAGTGTGCAAAGGATTCAAGTTCTTAGAGGTTAGAAGTTATTTGTACAGAATAACGAGGGCTCCTCATGAACAAAGAGGCAACTGTTAGTCTCCYGCAGCAGTAAGAACATACTGATGAGCCATAGTGATGTATGACTATGCAAGACCAGAGTATAAGTTTGGTAGCCAAAATGTCAGAGAAAAGGAAAGGCTGTGAGGGATTTTGTCTGATACAGAAATCCTAGAGATCTCAGAGTGATCTCTACCATTCTCTTATCTGGGGCCCAAGCTGTTCTCATAAGCCAGATCTTTTGATATCAACTTTTACAAGACTTGAACTCTACASTCAATAAACTTTTGTGAAGAATACCAATTTGACACAGGCATACAAAGAAATATCAACAGCTGCAGCTTGTCCTGATCCAAGATGAACATTCAGTGGGCATTTAGCCCTCTTCAAACAATAAAATCCCTGTACATGACAGCACATCAAGCTCGCGCATGAAATACATGCCCTTATCCCTGGCACAAAGACAACAGAGAGGCCACATAACTGAGAAGAGAAATGCTAAAGAAATGAAGGATAAAACTTCACTAAATTCTGTAGAAATTCTTCAGAATACTGTTCCCAAATATAATTACTCGGAAAGTGCCCAAAGATTAAGATAAGAATGAGAGCCACAGGCTCAGACACACCAAGGAACAATCTGCCACCTTTACGCTACATTTGGGTATCAAGGCAGAAGAGAGGGAAGAGGAGGAAGGCAAAGCATACATTGCAAAATTGCTGGTGCTCAGAAACCTCTGGCTGTACGGCCATGGACACAGGAGGAACTACAGTGTGAATGTGCATCCAAGGCAGTCAGTTAAAGGACTGCTGTTCTCCTAAATCTCAGGATATAATTTCTAGTATTGCTTCACACCTTACCTGCTCTGCAAAATTGATTTTTCACCCAGCCAGTCCTCCACAGTACAAACTCTGCCTCCACGAACTCTACCACCTGAGAAGCAAACAGGATTTCTGGGCTGGTGCTTTGCACTGTTTTTAGGATCTGAGCACCTCACCCAAAACATTTTGCAGCTAGTAGGAATCTGGAAAATCAGGCACTACCTATCCACAGTGTATAGACATGCCAACGGGTGGAAAGGTCAGATAACTGCAGTGACTCTACTGTTTACACTTTGTTTTTCTTTAAAAAACTGTTCAGTCTTTCCTTAGATAATTACAGGTTTCACATTCTCACCTTCAAAGTTTATTTTCAAAATATTTTTGTCACTAACACTATTTCTTCCTGAATTATCTGCTTACCAACAGAAATGGATGGACAATAGCAATTACATGGCAGAGAAGAAATATACAGAATATTCCCTTCTTGCATACCAAATGTTAATTTTTAACTATTTTTTCTGTTGAAATTATAAAAATAAACATGCAAGTTAACATGCCATTTTAAAACCGTTGTAAAAGTGCCTCAACATTATTATGACATTCACCTAACATAAGTGTAAAATAAGAGAATTTGAGTATTTAACAAAAGAAAAATAAGGGCTTTCCTAGATATGAAAATGTGCATGATGCTAGCAAAAGCAGATAACCACATGCAAAGCAGTTAAAGGTAATATCTAGATTTTAGAAAAATATCTGAGGCACAGACAAATGGTACAACTTTATTCTTCTCCTCATGTTGTTTATGGAAGGTTGCTTAGATACTGGATAAGTCTTTTTCCTTCCTGATTCTTCACCATATAAATATAAAAAATGGTAAGTCTAGAAAATCTACCTTTTCCCCTAGATACCCTCCACAATAAACTTTTCTTAAAAAAAAAAATCTTAAGTTATCAAATATGGACTAAATTCCTCCAATATTCATCCAATATTTAGCAAAGTTTTTAAGATGCTGATAYTAAAACAGTTATCAAAACAAAGATTCCATCATCTCTCTGATAATTTATTTTTCACCAACTTTCAAAAAAAATGTTACTGACTCATATCAAATACATAGAATCACAGAATCAGTAAGGTTGGAAGGGACCTCTGGAGATCATCTAGTCCAACCTCTCTACTCTGCAGGGTCACCTAGAGCATGGTAGACAGGGTTGCATCCAGGCAGGCCTTGAAGATCTCCAGAGGAGACTCCACAACCTCTCTGGACAACCTGGTCCAGTGCTCCGTCACTCTCACAGGGAAGAAATTCCCCCTCACGGTCAGGCAGAACTTCCTGTGCTTCAATTTCTGCCCATTGCCTCTTGTCCTGTCACATGGGACAGCTGAAAAGAGTGTGTCCTCGTCCCCTTGACACCCTCCYTTCAGGTACTTGTACACATCCCCCATTACGTTTGGCCACAGTGCACGTACTCAATCTGATCTGGAAATCAATCAGCATTAAAAAGGTATTAAGTCAGTAGTTGTATACTTGGTATTTGCCTGTGCAATTCCAACCAACATAAGGTGTGTAAACAACACAGCAAAAATACAGCTTTCAATAAGCTCATGCTTTTGAGAACAAGGGGCTCATGGCTTTCAGAACAAGSGCTTATGTATGAATGCTGAAGAGCCTGCCACACGAAGACTAGGTTAGACAGGCACAAAGTAGGACGTTCAAGAAATACCAGCCCTTTAAATCCCTGATCTGGATGAATAGAATGGCTTTACTTGGGAAACATTACATTGGAAAAATTGCTCCTTTTCCCCACTTTTATTTCTACTCTAGAATACAATTCTCCCAGCAAGTTTAGATACTGATGGCCAGTTGTGCAGGGTGAAGACCAAGTGTTCAAGAAAAAGAAAATTGTATCTGACAGACAACTGCGAAGGCATCTCCTGTTCCTGTTTCTGTTCTGCGTGAAAGTGTTTGGTTCAGCRGATTTCTGGGAGGAGGAAAGAGCGCTTTCCTGGGAGCCGAGAGGTGCCGAGCAGCTGCAGCAGGGGAGGCCAGCGGCTGCTCGGGTGGCAGGAGGAGGAGAAGGCCAAGGGGGCTCTCCCCGAGCGCAGGCAGCTCCGGCTCAGGGCTGTCTTYGCCCCAGACACAGGCAGCTGAGCATCCCAGGAAGGAGGTGAAACAGGCAAACTGCTTTAACTTGCACCAGCGGGCCCCGACGCCCAAGCAGCCACTCAAAACCCATGTCCTAAACAGAAATGGAAACTGCACAAGCTCTACCTACGAGTTGTGCTCAGAAACCTGAGTACAAGACTGACGGGTAACACACATCTGCTTTGTGCGTTGCCTTAAGAGCGCACACAGCTGTCTCAACAGGACAGAGAAGCTTCTCTCCCGAGTACTGACGTTGCCCCTTCATTGATTAAGGCTGCGAGGACTGACCCCCCCCCTCGGGCATAGGTGAGCCCTCTTCCACATAACCGAGCTTGCTGCTGCTCCCACTTAAATCAAAGGTAATGGCTGGAACAGCAGCAGGGGACCAGGGCCTGATCTTGAACAAACATGTCTAGCTGAATGGAAATGGTGAATCACATTTTCTGTATTTTTAGGTGATATTTGTTTCTTTTTATAAAGTGATTTATTTAAAGTTGTTCTTCAGGCTAAGCTTTCCCAGATATCACAGTGAAAAAACAAATAAAAAATGCTCGTTCTTTTTAATTCATGTCAGACTCATTTTCACTATCTTGTTTTTAAAAAGCCATGAAACCATTAGTTTTTGAGGTGATGCAAAATGAAACCTGCTGCTCCAAAAAGCCTGTAATTAAGAAGGCTGTAATCATTTTTTGCTATCTGGCTTCTTTTCAAGAGGTATCTGATTCTTTTGTTCCCCCTGCAGTGTGTTCTCACAGCAGCAGCATCCATGCTGATCATAAGCATTAATTACTGTTTAGGAGAACAGAAAGGACAAAGGCAAACAGAAGAAAGAGAGCACAGGAAACTGTATACAATTCCACAAAACACCTCACTGGGATATTTGAAAAAGCAGTTTACAAACACCTAACCATATAACGCTGATCAGAGGATTTATCTGTTCTAAGGACCAAATTTTTTAACTACAGTTCTTAATTCCTCAGTCTGAAGAAAATATTGACATCAAAACCTGTTTTCATTTAATGAATAAAACAACAACGAGAATAAAATCATAGTTACAAGCCAAAAAGGAAAAAGGGTGAAAAAAAAAAGAAAAAGAACCATTTACCTAGGTTATTCTGAAAGCGTCTCAGAGAGGTGGCCAAGTATTTACGAACATTGACATGTACTTCTACACAATTAAACTATCCTGCATGTCAATGAAGTTCTCATGTCACCTTTTTGGGTGCTAGTGAAGGCTTTTAGTCATTTAATGACTAGGCAGATGCCTAATATGGGGAACAAGGGGAGCCAGTAACTTGTACCACAATCTTCCAACCATCAGTTACTTTTTCACATAAAAAAGTTGGCATCTGTAGACCTGTCTTCTCTTAAAAGTTTTAATAATACAGAATTGTTTCAAAAGCAGGGTTTTCTATATTATCTGACACTTAGAGGTGCTATTTAATTTGCGCTCAGTATCATTGTGTCTGACTAGAGTGAAAGTTGGAATCAGGACTGGTCAAAAAAATTTTTTTTTGAAGTCTATAAAAGTGTACGTGTTTGGCACTAAAAATAGTGCAGAACAATCTGAGGCACCACAGGGTGAGATCTGTGCTACCAAATGCTATCAAATTTTGTTTGTATTCCCTATTCAGCTTGTGTCCAGAGCAAGCCAGCTCCAGTTCAACAGACATGCAGCCGTCTTAGAGCAGTGCAGTGAGAAGCTGAGAGCCGTAGCTTTCTAGCTCAGGTACAAAAACATGATAATGCAGCTGCGTAAGCTTGGACTGGTGCTAACTCACGTCCAACTAGCTCAGACAGGGGCAAGACAGGCCACAGGTTATCTGTCAAAAATCATGTAATGCATCTGAGGTGTTGTCAAGGTTATTTGTACATATGGTTAACGTTAAAGATTTGATAACATTTTTCACTGGAAAAGAACAGAAATTTTAGTGACGTTACTAGAAAACTAAGAAAGAGCACAGTCTTAAGTTTTCTGAACCATACACTTACATACACATGGGTAACGTAACTAGCAGAGCCACAGTATTAAGACACACAGCTGACGAGGCAACCTAGGAGTCCAAAGCATTGAGTTTAAACCCTGGAGAAGGTACTATTCAAAACTGTATTTCCAACTCCTTTATAAAGAAATTACATTCCAGAATCTGGATTGAAACAGAAGCAGAAACACTGTGGTGAGTACCTGTAATACCTGAGCAGTATCACAGCATCCCAATTCTCACATATTATTTGCACGTGTGTACATGAACACATACTTGGGAGGTCACACGCAGCCTTTAGAACAAAGTTTAAAGGGAGGGCAGTCCCCTTCTGTTTTGTACTCTTCTACATTTTTACTTTTTCATAATCCTCATGCTGTTAAGAGCGAGGATGTATAAACTCTTCCCGTCTTTTGTCCAAATCACCAATAATACTGCTGCGAGCTTGTTCATGTGTATCGACATTACAAGGCAGCTTGAGCCACTGTAACACTGCAGAGCAATTTCACCAACAGAAAAGGTTACATGTTGATGGACACGAGGAGCTAAAGGCTGGGCGTCTTAATGCACTGTGTGTCCTCTTGGCATTGCCAGGCTCCTCCATTTTACCTTCAGCAAATTTAATCATTTCCATAGATAACATTAACATAATAAAGCTTGCATGGCAGATAACAGTGGTTTGTAGGTTTGCACCACAAGCCAGCAGAAGGGGGATTTTTGTTTTTTTGTTTTTGCACTTCCTTATGTTTACATATCAGTTTACATATCAATTTGAAATTGATTTTAATACAGTATCATCGTAGCATAAAGCAATACCTGATCTGCAAGCTGATTTATTACTGTGACATGACGCCCATCAAGAAAATAGACACATTTCCTAGGTTCAACACAACAGTTAATTCAACCATAAATTGTAAAAACATTTTATGGAGTATGCTAATCTATCATGCTAATCTTGAAACAGTGAGCGTAAAATACAACACTTACAGTCCAAAGATGCCAAACATGCAAACTGATAACAGTTTAAACTGATTTAGTTATGCTTTGCCAGTTCTATCAGCCATAAAACACTGACAGAAACTTAATTAAATAATTACAGTGTAAAGAAAACATCACTATACTCTTTGTGTGCAGACAGGCTACACACCACAGTAGGAATAGGCTTAAGTTAAGGGATAAAAGTTTCTGATGGGAAGATATTCAAATGCAAAACAGTTCATGTCTGCTCTAGACATCTAAACCACTTCCATCTGGTAAACACTATAATAGTAAAGAAATACCATAAGGCTTTGTTATAAGAAATCTGCAATTGTGTGAGAACAAATGATAAAGTTCTGCAAACAACATGGACTTCAAAAAAAAAAAAAAAAATCCTCACAGAAACCAAAAGTCAGTATTTCCCTTTATGAGCAACAAAATCCTACAAAGAGATGACACCTAGTACAGTGCAGCAGGGCAAACATTTTAATGTTTGGGGATTGCTCCTCAGTCTTTTTCTATAAAGAATGCAACGTATACCATCTTACACATTGTACTTTGTACATCCTTGATCCAGCTGGAAAAGTCTTTTTTACTGCAGTAAAACTTGAGGCTAGGCCAGTCCATCTCATTCTCTTACAACTCTGAGTGGTTTTCAGGATGCACTCTAATTTTCCCCAATTCTGAAAGCTTTTTCTTCCTGACCATTTATTGTGTCCAGACTCTCATTAAGTCTGGGTATGGATCAACATTTTACAGAAGGCACAGGAGCAGCCACATGAACTCCATTTTAACTAGGGAAAATACAGATCTTCTCACAGAGACAATGAGGTGTAGAAAAAAAAAATCTGTACTTGTAACATTTCTGAAGTGATTGCTCTTGAAAAAGTTTGCTATTCCAACTACAGAAGTGGAATCATCTTAGTCATCAGCCTAGGGACCGGATGAAGAGGCCAGGCAAAGCATCATCAACCGTTATCCAATCAAAGGCCAATCTGAATCACTTCCCTGTCAAGATTTTGCTGCATGAGTCAAAATTATTTCTTGAAATGTGAGACATTACTGTTGCAATAGATCATCACAAACCTGGCAATTACTCTTTCTTCAGAACCTCTAAAGAGGCCTCGGTGTGATAGATTTTCAGATTAAGGCCTTCAGGAATCAGTACTGAAAGAAGGCTGAGACCGCAACACTGGGGCAACTACAAATAAGATGACCAACATGGAAGATGACAAGAAGATTTTGGGGCAAGCACTTTGGGGGGAGTTGAAAAATCTTACATTAGGTGTAAATATAGTTAAAACTAAGATTGGAAAGTTGGGAAAACACCATTAATGTATCTAATTCTCCCCTGCACACTTTCTTCTCTTTTTTTTAATATGTGATATATAATAATTTAATATACTATCTCATAATATTTTAGCCATATACTCAGTTAAAACACAAAGATAAGCAGCAACAGCATGATCTTGATTCTTTTCCACGAGTTCATACAAGTTTTTCATACAATTTGCTTCCTTGCTATAATAAGCTTAAGTCAGAGGTCTCTTAACACATTGAAAAACTTTTACAGAAACTATAAATAAACAAAGGACTAGTACTTTTCTTGGCTACAAGCAAGCAGAAAAGAGACTGAAGTCTTCCCTACTGTCTTGGTACTACTACTCTACACGAGTTTTACTAGGGCACTACAGATATGGTAGATGATACACCATTTAGCTTTGCAGCTCACCAAAACATTTAATACAAAGAGGGCAGCACATCCTCCATGGGACTCTGAGTTGGACGTGCTCATAAGCGCTCATCAGTACCAGACCACAGAAACAGATTTAATGCCTTTACCAACACAGTTGCCTTTTTATTTCAGAGAAATTGAATCAAAATAATGCGCATGCATTAGAAGTAGAGGCTGAATCAGAACATCAGGAAAGTAATTTCTCCATTAGGAAATTAATCACAATGATTTAATAAAATGAGATACACAATCAGTTGGTATTTTGGAACAGAATTCAAACTGCTCGGATAAAAGAAATAAAAAAGCCTCTTAACATTTTGATTGAAACATTTCCCAGGTTTGGGTGCATGCATGCTTAATATTAAGGGTATCATAAAGGAAACGGAAGGTTTKTTTTATTGCTCAGGCCATCATAACGGCAACTGAAAGACATACACTTCAGGTTTGTTCCATCATAYTTTAATTTTTAAAAGGAAGAAACTGAGTATCGCTTATGGATAGAAAAACTCATATCACAACATAGTGTTTTCTCTAAAGGTATTATGTACATTCCTCACGCACTTGACAGACTGTTTGCTCCTCAATTATTCTGTCATCTCCAATCAGTCACCTAGTTTTCTCATATGAGAATCAAAAAGAAATTTTAATATCATTTAAGTTATTTTCAGCCAGTAAAATTAAACTTGAAGCTTGACTTTATAATCTTCAGAAGACTCTTTCAACATATATTGTGTCATATGAAAACAAAAGCTAAAGGAAATTGGACCAGCTATGCAAATGGTTTGAGGATGACTTAAACTCAAAAGATCATACCTCAACTACTATTTTATAAATTCAAGCATTAAAAGTATTCTTGCTTTACTACTTTATTCTGATTTTGAGTTTTTTTCAGTAATATMTACATTTGCCAAACTGAATGGGAATATGGAACTGCAGACAATATGTACACGCTCATGAGTGCAATTACAGCTCATGTGGACATGCCCAAACTAGCTTTAAACCAGTGAAATAATGACCAGTAGCACAGAGCTCAGTGTAGGCCACAATATTCACTCCAAAACTGCATAAAAGCTCAGGCAGGTAGCTCATGCCATGAGCTTTGTATGGATATTGCTGTTCTTTAATCAGTGCGAAAGCTGCATGGCACGAGATCAGACTGGGGTACATCTGCAAGAAGCTACACGTCTGCATTCACACTTTTCTGCAAAGAATATGCAGTCCGTTTACACTTTGCACTTGAATTCATAAAGAAAAAAAAGTGATGGATATTCAGTCAATTCAGTCACCGCTATGCCAACTGTAGTGCCTAGTTCCATCTTTCCATCATTTCTTATATTTAACCAGAGAGAGCAGAAGTTTCTCTATAAAACACCTTATAATTTAACACAAGACATGAAATATTGCTATACGTCTGGAAGCTAAGAAATTCATGGTGAATAAACAAGAGGAAAATGTGGTAACGAATCAAAACTTTTAAATGACAATTATCTCAAAGGTCACTGTATTTATGGCATTTGTTATATATTAATAAAACATGCTTAACATACATCGCTCCAGTTATGACTGCATGATGTCCCACAGCAAATGTAGCAATCACAAATGTGTGAATAGGATTAAGCCTTTCCATAACTCCCCGCATTCTTAATATTAAGTGCGTATGTGAATATTTTATTAGATCCAGGCCAGCACATTCAACACRCTACATAAGTACAATCAAGTCAATATTAAACAAATAGTAAGTCAGTATGGAGCATAGCTCAAAGCTATTGACTTTTCCTTTCTTGGAACACTAGGAGAAAGTGACATTAGTGAACGTCTCAATGCCTTTGTAAACATTAAATGACTCATGACACTTGCGTTATTAACTGAACAATACTCTGAATGTGTGTTTTTCTTTAAACTTGTATCTGCAAAACTGATTTCAAATGTATATGTTCCATTATGAAACACAAAGGAGGCAAACAGGAAAAGAGGAGGTTTCACCTCCACCACAATCCGTATAGAAGTCAGAAAAAAACCTTTCTGGTCAAACATTTCATTTGCCATAATCAGCACAAAATATCAGTATTCGTCACTACTTATGAAACGACAAGAAATAATAATATTATTATATTATTTAATAAGAAATAACAAGAAATATTTTGAAAAATGCTATTGTAAGAACTCTCTTTTGTGAATTTGAGGGAAGAGCACTGGATGTTGTGTACCTTGACTTCAGCAAGGCTTTTGACACCATCTCCCATAACATCCTCCTAGGCAAGCTCAGGAAGTGTGGGTCAGATGAGTGGACAGTGAGGTGGATTGAGAATTGTCTGAAAGGCAGAGCTCAGAGGGTTGTCATCAGTGGCGTGGAGTCTAGTTGGAGGCCTATGGCTAGTGGCATCCCCCAGGGCTCAGTACYGGGTCTCATCATGTTCAAATTCTTCATCAACGACCTGGATGAGGGGACAGAGTGCCTCCTCAGCAAGTTTGCTGATGATACCAAGCTGGGAGGAGTGGCTGATGCACCTGAGGGCTGTGCTGCCATTCAGACAGATCTAGGACAGGCTGGAGAGTTGGGCRGAGAGAAACCTCATGAGGTTCAAAAAGGGCAAGAGGAGGGTTCTGCACTTAGGGAGCAATAACCCCATGCATCAGTACRAGCTGGGGGCTKACCTGCTGGAAAGCAGCTCTGCAGAGAACCTGGGAGTGCTGGTGGATGACAAGTTGACCATGAGCCAGCAATACGCCCTTGTGGCCAAGAAGGCCAATGGGATCCTGGGGTGCATTAGGAAGAGTGTTGCCAGCAGCTCGAGGGAGGTGATTGTCTATCTCTACTCAGCCCTGGGGAGGCCTCATCTCGAATATTGTGTCCGGTTCTGGGCTCCCCGGTACAAGAGAGACATGGAGCTACTGCAGAGTCCAGCATAGGGCTACGAGGATGATCAGAGGGCTAGAGCACCTGCCCTATGAGGAACGGCTGAGAGAGCTGGGCTTCTTCAGCCTGGGGAAGAGAAGGCTGAGGGGGGATCTTATCAATAAGTTCCTGAAGGGAGGGTGTCAAGGGGATGGGGACAACCTCTTTTCAGCTGTCCCATGTGACAGGACAAGAGGCAATGGGCAGAAATTGAAGCACAGGAAGTTCCACCTGACCGTGAGGGGGAATTTCTTCCCTGTGAGAGTGACGGAGCACTGGACCAGGTTGCCCAGAGAGGTTGTGGAGTCTCCTTCTCTGGAGATCTTCAAGGCCTGCCTGGATGCAACCCTGTCTACCATGCTCTAGGTGACCCTGCAGAGTAGAGAGGTTGGACTAGATGATCTCCAGAGGTCCCTTCCAACCTTACTGATTCTAGGATTCTATGGTAACAGTCACTCACCTCCATCCATCACCCCTTTGCTCCCCATGAAGAAAGCAAACCAAAGCAGTGGCTCTTACACACTGGTAAATGCCTTGCGGTGCAGCGCTGTCAAGCAGGTGCCTATGGCAAACACCAATGTCTGGAAACAGTGAGCTGTGTGCCAAAATAGCATGTAAGTAATAAACGATCATGCCAGACACTCACAATGAACTTCTTAGTTTGCTGAGATAGTCTTAAAAGCTAAAAGAGCAACCATGAACATCATTTATAGAGAGGCATTTCTTYGTCACTGTGTGTCTTGGCCTTATACCAATGGCAGGTTCACATAAAAGGTAGGTGCTTAGCACCAATGCCAGGTAGTCAAATGCCTCCTTATGCTTAATCCATATTTAGGCAAATGCTGTAGAACCAACTATTGCTAAATGAAAAGTAGAAATTACTATTTAAACTAGCATGTATTTCAGAAAACCTATAGATAGAACATGCTGAAAACATGGCTTTGGTAAGTTATAGTGATGATAAAATACCGTAGAGAAAAAAAGAGCAGACGTTTCTTGAAAGAATTATTCTTTTCTCTTCCTCCTACCTCCTACTTTAGGCAATGTCTTGCTCCCTCATGCACTATATGGTGAAGTACAAAAGAAACAAGCTGCACATTCTGCAACCCCCTAATCTGCCTTCTTATCCCAAAAGGCAACCATATAAAACTAACTCAAGAGTCTGGGATGTTATCAAACAGTGAATATGCCACTATGGTTCCTCATGTTGCGCTGCCTTTACACGCACAGTTCCAGCCTCCTCCTTGCACACCCATTACTTCCATTAATGGTAAAAGCATTTGTTATTTGGTGTTGATCGATTAACTTTAATGGAAATACTTGTACTATCATGGGAAGAACACATACCAAAGCTTTTAAAAAACTAGAGCAAGGTCTTCTCAGGACATTGTGAAAGGAAACAGACTGAGATTTAGTTTGCAAAATAAATACACTAATAGCAACCAGGAAATTTAACTTTTTGATTATCTCATCTCCCTAGGTTGCGCCTTTCTTGTTAAATTGTATGTAGGGTCCAGCACTGCTAAATATATTACAAATTAAATGAGTTGCAAGTAAAAAGTGCTGTAAAGACATACTAGATGATCACCATTTACAAGTTACAGTATTTTCAAGACCTCTGTTACTCCTTTTAGTTTGGGGTAAAGAATCTTAGGAAACTCAAGAATTTTTACAATATAGCATCCAGTATTCAGCAGGAAGTATTCAACATGTATGTAATGTTGCATTACATACAACCTCTCTCAAACCAATCCATTGTTGGATACCAACCATGAGATGTTAGCACATAAGGCACCTAGACTATAGAGACAGCTAATACAGCTGTGTTCAGAGGTCCTCTCTACTTTCCAGGTGTTTTGGAAGCTGGTAGAGACTTGTTCAGATCACAAATTCCCTACCAGGAACAGCAGCAAAGCAGAGTCTGAAGGTATGAGCTGTACAGGAGAGGATGCAGACACCACAGCTCAGGTTCCGGCTACTGACATCTCCCACCTTATTACTATAGCATTTCCTTTACCAATTATTTCTCTTGTAATTCACATTGCAGGGTGAGATCACTCATTAATGTTTGGCTCACGATACTACTTTTTAATTTAGATTTAGCTTCATAATTAATTTACTGCTCTGAATCAGAATAATTGCTAACTTGATTTTCCTTTACAACTTACTAGCTAATAAACAAAGGCAGAAACACTCAGTGCTAATGTAATAATACTCATGTCACTCATTTTACTAAAAATACTTGGTACAACAGGATGTACAGATAATTTTTGCTTACAGGTTAGAAGTTTGGTCCAGAAATATAAAACATTGGCTCTTCCTAATGTTAAGTAGTAAATACCACTTCAGTTACTTGCTGATATTTTTCCATTAAACACTGACTTTACTTTGTGTAGTGATAAGTAGTTAAGGACATCTTGATCTACTTACATGTTCCACTTACACAAGGATTTTCTACTACACACACAACTTCTCTATGATTTTAATAGAAACTGATAGACTAGTCTTGCAAGCCACATGCACAGAAGCAGTTCTGTTAGCACAGAGCATAACTTCTAAGAGTCACCGTATCTACGCTGCCTAAAGATGCTCTTTTTGAGAGACTCATCATGGCCCAGTCTAAATTCTTAACAGTTAAACGATCTTAGACAATTCTGTAAACCAATGCATCAACAAAGTGTTGCTCTTCCACACCATAGCGTAAAAGTCAGTTGTGACGTATCTATATTGTCTGAGAAGGCAGAAGACATTTGCAAATAGTAGTGCCCAAAAGACAAGCTGCATCACCAGTCATTTAACAGGCCTACGCATTGCCACAAATAGGTTGCCTAACAATCACTGAAAATTTCAGAGGATCAGAGCTGCAGGAATTTTTTGGCAAATAAATTCTTTGTTAAGGCATAATTTTAGTAAAACCATCCCTAAGTTATAAGCTTGAACTGAATGTGCTAAATAGCATAAATTAAAAAATRATTTTGATAGGCAAAACCAGAAAATTGAAAATAAGGAGGCAGTGGTGGTTTTGGACTACACAGCMACATCTCTCACCAGGATGCGGGACCTTGGTTCAAATTCTTGGCTGGCCTCATTCCAAGCTGCTATTTGAACTTAAGCCTCAAGTGAACCTGCTGAATGTTGTAATCACTTGTTCACACAGTATTTCAGGGTGGCTCCTTGACTATCCTCCCTGTTGACAGTATTTCATTTTGTGCAAAACTACTATATGTTCTTTGAATAAAAGGTAGTGCAAGAGTGACTTTACTGCCTGCTGCCTAGGGCACCTCCTACCTGGAGGTGAGACAGTAAGCCCTGGCTTCAATGAACACTTCAAGGTGTTTCATCACGTGAAAATGTAAGTGATCATTGCTAGATACAGAATACATTTAGGAAGTAAATTTAACAACTCCATTTAGTAACTTTTTAAGCCCAACTATGTTAGATACAGAGAATGCTTCCTGATACAAAATATACACTAGCCTACATGAAGAAGCACTCAGGTATCAGAGATCAACAAAAACGTAAAACTGGAAACAAAGCTTTTGGCCACGTGAAGAAAGCAATTCCACTAATATTTAAAGGTTAGTAAAACTGAACATGAGGAAGATCTTCAGATGCAGCTTACATATTTCAAAATCATCTTTGATTTCTCCCAGGGCTAAGGTATGGGTGCAACTGAGAAATTTGCTGCTCAGTGTAATGGGCAGTTCTGTARTATCTACAATTCTTGGTACAGATTGAAGTTTGTTCAGAGATTAGTTCAAATTTGTTTAAAATTGACCAGTCCTGCTTCAAAGATGGAGGGGAAAAGTGTCACTATAGTAGTTCAACCAGTCCAGAGCACTTTTCTCTCTCCATTTTCTGCTCTAAAGTATCTGCCATCTCTCCACAGCACACTCGAGACTGGTTCACTAACTCTATGATGAAACCTGCTTACATAGACTCTTAAATAGCCTTTTTACCCTTTTCTGTTATCAGCTCCATGATTGCAGCCCTGGGTCTTTCAATCAGGAGGTCACAGTAGTTCTAAGTTTTGAAAAAATGTCAAGTAGGATCTAAAAGGCTCCACTTTATTTGCTTCCAGCCACTTTAGCAGGGCTACTAACGTGGTTAGGAATGTTCCTTCATTCAGTTCTTACCATAGCAACAGTGACTGAAATGCTAAAAGAGGGGGGAGGGGGGAATCCTGTCTACATGCTCTGAAGTTTAAAAATCATTCACATTAATTTATTGTTTAAAAAAACTAGAACAATCAGATGCACACTACAATTTGAGAAGTATGCTATACTTTAAGATAGCAATATTTAAGGAGCTTGCAGTCCTGTGCAGACTGTTGCCCACAGTGCTCTCACATCTGAGCCGAATGCCAGGCCCAGGCACCTGATACTCCATCACAAATTTCTGATGCGGACCATATCCATAAAGCCTCCCTTCCTGAAGTTTTCTTTTCGTAATTCAGTGACACTTCCACATCGTACTGGTCCCCTTGCAACTTCTCAGGAAATTCTAGACAATGATCACATATTTTCCAGGAAAAAGCTTTCTTGACCTAGAGAACTAGTAATTGCAGGGATGTGTAGAGACACCTGTGTAACTCCCTTCTCCACATCATGGGAGTTGTAAATTCAGTAAATCTCATTAAGAGAGCAGAAACACTCYCATGGACTCTTAAAGAGAGAGAAGTATGGAAGTGATTATTTTCCTTATGTATGCAATAGCCTGGGAAAAACCTCAAAATAATTGAGCAGAAGAGATCAAATCAGAACACATACATTAAAACAAATACCACGAAGTGGAATGGATAGGATCACGGGCTTAGAAGAGCTTAAACTGCRGGTACCACGGCTTGCTTACTCCTGCTGCACAGAGAGTAGATTTTTCGTCCTGGCCTTTGTATGCTAATTTTGTTAGGTAAAATATCAGAACCTCCAAATACAAGAATCAAAGGTCCATGCTATGGCTTTTACCCACACTCCTCCAATCTCCTCCCTCTATGTACTTTGATAAGAGGCATCATCTCTAAATTTACTGTAGAAAAAGGCCCTCTAAAAATAGCAAAGAGAAGCTGACTGCACAGCTGGACAGAAACGAGCAGAAATAGCTTTTCTGCCTTTTGACTTCATAATTATATTTTGTCTTTAAAAGCATCAGTAAATTCGGGGGGTGGGGGGTGGTTTTTGTTTTTGGCTTATTTAAGCTGCACCATCCTGCTGACGTGGGAGCTGTTTTATTTGAAGCAGCCAAAGAGAACAGCATTGCTACAGCAGTGCCTCTCACCTCCCACACTCCCGGTACCTACTGTACCGCACTGTGCATTCCAGCTCCCAGCAGCGTACTACAGCAGCAACGCCAGGAAACTATTTACCCAAGGAAATAACTATGATAAGAGGATAAAAATAGCCTGAAATGATGGAAAGCATTTTGTTGATAGATATGTTGAAAAGAAAGGAAATGAAGCTGTTAAAAAGATAGAACATGGAGCAAGGCACAAAAGGAGGGGGTGGAAAATATTCCTTTCGTTACACCAGGAGATCTGGCAAAGGCCATGCATTTTTTCCTCTGCTGCACTCACGTACTGCAGTTTACACTGATGGCTGGTCGAGCTCCAAAGCAAGCTAACTCCACTTGACAGAAGGCCTATTGCTAAGACTTTGCCTTACATAGTTCACCCATTCACTTCTCTCCCAGAGCCAGTAGGTCAAAATAAACCATGCATATACCTCGCTTTGAGATGCATGGTTAACAACCAACGTGTGCACTCTGGTGTCTCTTACTGCTCACAGATTTCATTTTCATTACAAAATTCTATGCATTTCCAACAAATTCACAGATTTGATAGCTTATAGAGAAGTACATTACTACCCTTATAGGCTGTTTTTGTTGGCAGCCTTTATTTATACAAAGCTGTTCTCCATGCAGGGGAAAAACAAAAACAGGAGGAAAAAAGCCAGCAGTAGAGGAATAACCAGGTGCTTACTTTCCCTGAAATTACATCACTTTGCTGACTAAAAAATTTATATGYCCGAAGTAGGGCAATAAAGCAGATGATTTTTTTGCCTATCTTTTTGAATACTGACTTTTTGAAGGTCAGAAGGAAGATGGTGTATTCAGTATCTTCCATGAACAGCACCAAGT
Organism: Rhea americana; assembly: GCF_003343005.1. NCBI lineage: Eukaryota > Metazoa > Chordata > Aves > Rheiformes > Rheidae > Rhea > Rhea americana. The sequence continues at coordinate 6,641,680 of NW_028185816.1, forward strand.
TCCATTTAATGATGTAGAAGGTGCCTTCAGATTGCAAGGGAAATTGAAGTGTGTAAAATGTACCACCTACTGACTGCCAAGGAATTCTAGTGGGATACATCTGGGAGAGTGTGTAATCCTGTAAGGTTTGCTTTCTGAAATTATCTTGTAGATCTACATATTAAAGCCACAATAAGTCTAAGTATTTGTTTTGACCGTCTGTGAAAACAGATTCTATGCATCTCACCTACCTCTGCATCAATAAACAGTGATGGAAATGAAACAGTTTTAAAATAGCATAGCACTGTGATACAACACACACCACGTGCTAAGTTACAAAATTGGCCTTTCTGAAATTGCCATTCCAGATGGACATAGTTACTCCTCCCTCGAAAGGGCTGTGCTAACTGATCAGCTCCTGACGGAAGTAGGCTCTAGAAATACCCCTCCTGCAGGCTCTGCAGCATGCCCACAGAATCAGCTCAACCCTACTAAGCTATTCCTAAATCCAAGCACATTTTCTGATAAAAATCGAGGTGATGRTAGTCACATCTTCCAGCACACTAGTACAAAAAGACCAAGGAAGAAACTAACAAAATGGCGTGCAAATCACCAGGAATTTGTAAAATTGTTTAACTTATGAGTATATAGYTGGAAATCAGTAAAAACAACACTCAGACTGAACTTCAGGAAAAATTTCATAGTGATGGAATCACTTTTTTGTGGTTATCCACAGGAACAACACGGGGGCAGGAGGGAGAGGGGTGTTTGGCTTTTCCAGACCCCTGGAAGACAACCGTTTCAGTTCACCCAGCTCACGTGCTGAAGGGCCACTCAGTGAACATGATGCAATAGTGCCATCTTCCTTACTTGTTTTCAAGTCAAAATTTTGTAGATTAGGCCACAGCTTCATAAAATTAGGCAATAGCAAATTTCAAATGAAGCCCAGAGGAGCTTTACTCATTTACCAGCCCTGCAGAAGCAACAGTGTAGCTAACAGTGGATTCAGGGAAAGCCCACAGATACATTATCTGTGCCTATCCAGATGGTGGATGATCGACTTCACCTCTGTGACTGCGTTATTAGCACTTAACTTTTTAAACTCTCCAAACATGAGGTGATGAACTGGGTACTTAAATCTTAATAATTAAGAGATCAACAGCAGAAACAAAAGTTACTGTCACAATTTCGGCCTCTACTAAAACTTACTGAGAACTTTGCTAATCTTTCTCCAAAGAGAGTTTGTGAGAAGAAGCACTATGCATCTAAAAATAAAACAACCCATTTCCTCTAGTGGCATTTGGCATTTCCATGTTAAAAGCAAAAACACACACTGCATTTTGAAACTATTTGGAATGGCATACGTTCAACATTCACAGCTATGCCAGCTAATATTTACTGACAAATTAATGCTCATAAGAAACCTTTCCATGTAGTATTGTTCTTGAAAGAAAAAAGAAGAGTTGATTGTACTATAATCAAAGATACAAGCTAATGACTGGCTCTGCAGAACCAATTCTAGCAACTTACAGTATATATCCTTAAGCCACATTTAATTTGAATGTTGATGTGTCACTGTAACAATAAAACAACGTAACACTGCAAAGCAGTTCCTGSGCAGAATAAATATTGGAGTGAAAGCTGAATAGATATAGAATAGATATTGCTGTCCCTGAAGTGATGGACRCTTAGTCTACCTTAGGAAAGCATTCCTATTCAAGAAGGTATGTAAGCCCATACAAATCCATGCCAGCAAACTTAGGGATACTTAGGTATATATTTATTTTAAATAGTTGCTTCGGTGTTTTCTTCACATCTGAGCTGTAGGAGCTGGTCCAGCTGCTCAAGTCAACACACATCACACTGATTTAATTGAAGGTTCATGCAGCATCCGAAGTGCCTATGTACATCACGGACCTGAGTCACCAACAGACAGCCGTTTCCTAATGTGTGAGCGAGGCTGCYGGACAGTTAAATGTTAAATAAAATGAATCCACATTTGGACAATRTATGTGGAGGGTAAGGGGAATAGGCTGTTTCCCTTTTTAAAGTGAGAAGGGAATATTGGAATATGATCTAGATTAACATATGTACATCACAATTATAAACGTAACAGAAAGAACATTCTATTGCACTGTCTTCAGCCTTCCTTTCACCCCTAAAAGCACCATAGAATGAACAGTTTAGAACAGATTTTGTAATTGCATGTCTGTAAGAACAAATGACAAACAAGTTTGCCATTTTATTTCCAGTCATTTGAAACAGTAAATCTTATCCTAGGAAACTCTATTTTGCTACATCTACATAAAGAATATGCAAAATTTTATGCACTAGATGAATATCATCTTCACAAGTTTATTAGCAGCAGTAGTAATATTTTAAACAGCTACAACACATGCTATCACCATGCCAAAGCAATTACCCAGTATCTTTTGGTAAAGTAGGAAAATCTACAAATTTTAATTACAACTTTTAAGAAATGTACTGATCCATTCATAACATGCAAATAGCTTCCTTGCCCTCCCCCCCATTTCAAAAAATGAGCTCTCTGGTACTCATATGCAAGAGCTAAATATCCTACTGGTGGTAGCTATGTGATAGAAGCTCCCCTTAAAAGGAGGAGAATGAAAGGATATTTCATATATATATATATGTATATACACACACACATACACACACTCCTACCACTGTTAAAACACTTCATCTATTGTCTGGCATGATGYATTGTATGAAGAGACTGTCCAGATGAAAAAGTTGCTTTACTAAGCAAAAGTTTATATTGTATAAACATTTCCATATAAAGAGTGTCTATATGATTTCCAATACCCTTTCCTAAATGAAGAATGCCCTTAGCCATTGGCTTAACAATGCCACTAATAATAATAAGCTTGGGTCAGTTAAAATAAAGAAATCTATGCTCTGACTATAAATCAGATCTTTTGGAAAACCTAGTTCTAGATTAAAAGGGCCAAAAAATTCGAGCTTATGTACTTCAGAGGTTTAGCTGAGTTATCTTCGAGCTGTTATTCATAGCTCTGATGGAACCTGCAAACATTTTCCCTAGGCGATAGTTTTTGTACATTTATTAATAAAAAACTCAGGTCAGTATGACTGAATCCACAGAAAATAAATTTAGGAAAATATTTAAAATACCAAGTTAGGATGCTGTCCTGTTGCAGAAGCAATGTCTATCTAGACAGGTAATGGAATATTTGAAAAACATCACAACTGTAGCCTCAAAACTATGCTTTATTTCTACAAATAAAATAAAGCAATAATAGCAACRAGAGTTTAGGATACTTCTGTGCCTGTAAGTGCAAAAGAAATCAGGTTTCCATTTCTTTAATATCAGAGTCCGAATTAGATCAAGGCTTGTGGAGGTAACAATGGAAGGAGCAGATTCCCTTCCTACTCCTTTCATGGTTAAGTAAAGTTTGTTCCTTTTTTATTTTCTAAGTATGGTTAGGCGCCTCAAGCATGCTTGTTAGGATGGAAAAAGCATGCAAATCCCAGACCTAGGACCCTGCCAAAAGTCTCTTTAGACAGTCAAGGCAGCCAGAAGTATGCTGAGAGCTTGCCAGAGCCATATTGGGTGGCTAAAATTAAATAAACAGTTAATAAAAAGATTTCAAATCAACCTAAATAAATACAAACTTATAGATTAACTGCCTTATCTGCTTTATAAAAGAGGATCTGAGACAGCAACTGAGCCCCTGAACCGCTTAGAGCTCCACAAGTCCCACAGAGCAGCTTTAAACACAGAAGTACTTGGTATTATCTCTTTCAATAAGATGAGGCTTATATTTGAAAAAAAAAAAAAAAAAAATCATTGACTCCTTTCTGACAGTGATCTCTCTTCCCGTAAAACAAACTCACTCTGCCCCCTGTTGTCAGCAAATTACAAATTATACCCTGCAGCAATAGGCAAGCAGCAAGACCTGAATGACTGAAAAAAATATCAATAACTATTTAAAACAAAAGGGAGCATGGCACAGAGGTGTTTTAGGAATATACTGCCACTTGGGCAAAATGTTCCTGAGTTATCATCATCTGCAGGGAGATGGATTTGTTTAAGGCAGTTTATTTTCTCTGCTCAACATTTATTATTTTGGAAAAATACTACCACGAATATGAAACCAAATATATATAAGCAGTCAGTGTTTTGGCTATTAAAAAAGACTAAGCGCTCCAGGAAAAAAAAAAAAAAAGTCCAATGCATGAAGGAATAGTAAAGCAAGTTTCATCAAGGTTCAGAAGTCTCTCTGTTCATTCACCTCTTACTGTTTACGCTGCAATGAGATGACAACCGGTGCCACGAGTTCAGCCACTGYGCTTCGCAGCCACGAAGCGAGTTTACATGCCCATTCCAATCCGATAAGTGCAACACATTTGGCTTTACTCGTCACTGACGTTTTTTCCTGATCACAAAATCRTGTAAATAGGCAGTAGCCACCCTCTGCTGCAGCAATTAAAAACAGATCCGCACTGAGAAGCGTGAGTCAGGAAGCTTTCTCACGGCAGCACCCTCAGCGAAAGGGACTCCTGAAGGGACCGCGGCTCTCGCCTTGCCCMGGACTCAGGAGTCGGAGCTGCTTCTCTGCCTCAGCGCGGGAGAGGAGCGAGCGGTTGCCAGGCGGGGGCCGTGCGGGCCTGCTGCAGCTTCCTGCAGCAGCGCCAGGCCCTCGCTGAAGGGGCGAGAAGCGAGCGTGCACACAACGATGGCTTGTGACCGCCGAACCTTGGGCAAAGCCCTGTACGGAGAAGCGGTCAATGCAAAAATACCCACGCCTCAAAAGCGCTGGAGCACCACGAACAACGAACATTGTTGTTTTACAGGGAAGAGCCCAGAAGCATCAGATTGCTTCGGTATTATTTTACATCTATACTTAAAAAGCATGTAATTTAGTACTCTTGGATCTCAATCACAGCATGAGCAATTCAGTCTTTACAGTACGGAGAGCATTTGTTACCTTCAGTTGGCACAAACGTGCTCTGCTGCACACGCGCTCTCGATGCCAAGGTTTTATTTAGCAGTTGCCAGCAGACTGCTCACCAGCGACCGACGCAGCCTCCCGCAGGCGCAGAGTACAACCGGGGCAGGTTCTCCGCAGCCCCGCTGCCTGGTGTCTGCGGCCGCAGCCGGGGAGGTCCACGTTTGCTCTCCATACACTGACTGACTGATCGATTTTAGGTAAAATGTCTGAGTTAACTGGCAATATCTATTGAAACAAGGGCCAGGGCAGTATGAGATGTGAGGGTGAATTACCACCTTAGCTGAAGCACAACCAATTAAAAGCAGCTTATCCAATGGATAATTAAACTCACAGTTTGGAAAGCCACCAGATTCAAGTAATTCAGACTTGATGCAGATGAAATTTAATAAAAAGATGGACCGTGGCCTTTTGCTGTACCATACACAAAGGGTTACTTTCTCCAGTATAAAGTGCCATATTTTGTCATCCTAAATCTGCTTTAACTAAAATGATTCATTTGAGAGAAGCAAATAAAACGATATATAAACAGGACTATGAAAGATTGTCATTACACATAGGTGTGTTCAGTTTACTGGACTTGATAATAACATCACACACTATGATTTTCCTCAATAATCTATGAAAAAAACATAGATTTCTATTTCAGGGAGTTAACATAAATTAAGTCAATGWATCCAGATCACCTATTTCATTGTATCAGGATCCAAACTGCTGTAATGGATACACTTTAGACACAAAGAAACCCACAACAGGGCTTCAGATTTCTCATATCTCCAATATTTTAACTCATAACTGTTCAAGAGCTTCTGATCTACTCATAGCTTTCACCAGTATATGTAGGAGAGCACAAGCTTCCAACAGTATTAAGACAACCAAAGAAAAAAAGAAACMTTTTAGGTTATCAGAAATGATCCAGAATGGAAAAAAACAGTCAAAATTCTAGTTTGCAGCAATTGTGAGGCACTGCTAACCAACATGTTGCTATCCCTTTGGGAGTAAAGTGGCTAATTAAACAAACTAAACTGTGATAGAAATACACAGTTCCTAGATCAAGTACAGTTAACGATAATATTTGCACTCACACGTCCTTCTTGGAATAAAATTGTTTAAATAGCCAGAAGGAATGGCTTAGTGGTCTAATCTGCAGTAAAGTACTCCTTGAATCCACAGGTTTAAAYGCTCATGGGGTCAATTTGCTCTTCTCCTTTCCAAGACAGAGCAGATGAATTCCAAGCAGCTTACTACATGTTTCATGGATAGCTGTGGCTTTCAGATAGCACAAAATGAAAAAGGATCTTTTTGTGTTCTGCTTGAGTATTAGAGATCAATTATATTTATCATAAAAAGGAAGGTTCATTTGCTGTTCAATAGACTATTTACAGTTTTTTTTCAGCTACTACTCCTTCCTCTCAGAAGTGGTTGCACATCACTATTTTCAGTATTCAGYCCCTATTCCCTGCTAACACTTCTGCATTTTTCTGATATATGATATTAAAACCACTGGAATTGTGTGCTGTAAGAATCATRCTCAAGTTCTTAGTAAGACAGGTATCTCCATATACTTATTTCTACACATCCTTGCTAGCAGCCCTTTGGTCATTGCCTTTTGTTCAGTCATACTTTGTGAAATCATGCAAAGAACTAGCAACAAAAACAACATAATCATGGAAAACAAACCAAAATGAAATCATACTGGAGAAGTAATCAATATCTGCCTTCTATTAACTGGTGAACATTTGCTTTTAAACACCTTATTCTAGTGTTTCAATGTCTTATGTTCTCACGTGGGAATAGAAGGAATCTAAAGTATCATGACGAAACTTCCTTTGCTTTTGCCTATTGTGTTAACTCGAATATTCATAAACACGAACTATGYTGCTTTAAGTCTTGCATATCATTTTTCTCTTCTGAATGTCTACAAGTCAGCAGCAGTTACTGTTTATTTTCCTATTCGTAACAAATTTTGACAAGGAGAGGCCTAGCACCTTCCAGTTCACTGACCACAAAACACAATAGAGATGGATACACGGAAAATCTATTAGAGCTTTAGTCCAGAATTTAAATAAGAAMCAACAATTTTTTTCATCTGAACAGTAACTATTTTCCTTTTTGCAAACACACATTTACAAAGCATGCACAAAAAAGACAGACAAGAGCTTCCTATAATCTTGCCCTCTTGTTCATTTGCTTCTTACAAAATAAGCACACAGCAAACTGTGCCTGATACCCTTAATAAACATTAGTCTTTCCATATAAGCCGACTTTAGGAAGCTGCTTCAGTGCAGAAGCTGAAAAGAARGAGGGTTTATAAAGGACGAGGATTTAGCAGAGATCCCAGATTACACATAATCCTTACCTTTAATTGCAAAACATCTGAATTGCCATCAGATCTGTAYTGCCATAAAATCTGCATTATGAGTCCAGCCTCATGAGGATGGTAGCTAGCAATAAAGCATTCACAAACATCCCTGTCTGGATTATCRTATTTCAGACATTTGGATTGAAAACATGTATTAAAAAGGAAATGGAAGAAAAGAGACACTTCTCACTTTGTTACAGTTGCTGTAATCCAAAGAGTTGGTTACATTCTCATATTATAGAGGAAAAATTAAGTTTTTCAACTGTTAAGCTGGTTGCAAAGTTATGTAACAGTCCTATGGTGCTTCTCATACATTGTCTACATAATATAGCATAAACACTGTTGTTACCTCTACCACTCCTGTAACTCAAGTTTAACACGCTATTGCTAAAACATGCAAAACAGAACTGTAACAAGAAATGTGTTGCACATCMGCTAAAGCCAAAATAGTGACCTTTTAACACTTCGGGAGCAGAGTTAACAGTTTGCATAGGCAGGGTTGGTACAACTGCTGTCTCTGTCCCAACCTCACGCTCCTGTTCCCTCTTGTATAATGGTATTTTTTCAGTTATGTTTTCTGCCACTTTCGCTTGCTAACCTGGCTCTTTACTGGGTTAGACAAGCAAAACTGGCAGCACAAGGAGAGTGCAGAGCGGGGAGGCTGAAACACAGCTTTTTTGCTCAATGTTAACTATTTGGTTGGCTTAAGTTACAAAGGAAATGTATTCCTTCTTCCAAAAGGAAAAACCACAAGGCTGTGAATGGATGCTTATACTCAATTTTATTAGCAATTACATTGACTCACCACAAGCTTCGTTCAGATTCATGGCAAAGAAAAGGTAAGCAACCTAACAGCTGCAGGACAGAGACCGTACAGGACCTAAACATTTGAAATATGGAAATGTGTCTTATGAAAAAATCACAAACTTTCAGGATAGTTCCAACCCAGCTGCTATGAAGTTTCAYATAACCTATGGATTTCTCATAAGTTACCACTCTAGTAAATCTGTAATTCCAGGAAGAATTACAACCATTTCAGAATTCAGGTACTTCCAGCTGAAAGTGACATTTTTTGATTAGAAGTGTGTTAACACAATATTTATTAATTCACTTTTTAAAATGTTTTCCCGAACACCTTCATCTACATTTTTAACACTCTCTTTAAATAATAATTTGACAAAAACATGAATATGAATGGAAGTACAGAACAATGCTGACACCTGTATTTTGGAAATGAAAATGAGTAACGCACTACAGCTTACTCATAAATGACAAAAATACTTAGGAATTATCCTTTGAGAGGAAGTCATTATCTTTGAAACTCTGAAATAAAGAGAACCCAGGTCATTGCCTAAAATATTTTACATTTTTCAAAAGTAAATCTTCAAAGTAAATCCATGAGTATGCTGTAGTTGTTCATTAACAACTCAAGGTTTCAGAGGAGAATGTACTATCCGGATTTTTGTCTGGACATGATGCATAAATTCTATTTTAAGGCTTTATGCTTTATTGCCATGAAGGAAGGTAGGAGGTTAAGGGGGAATGCAATTAACATCACTTGGGGGGGGCGGGAAGCTCTGTGTTTGCCCAGGTCCTTTCTCAACGGCTCTCTAAACAATCCAAGATATTGCAAAAGCCACATTAAAGAAAAAAAGCAGGAAAAAATGCTTCTCTTCCAATTGCAAAAAAAATATACATAAGGAAGCCCCAAAAAAGTGATCAAGTAGTGGTGAACACAACCTTGAGAAAAACGGGGATGCTGCTTAGCTGTGATCATGTCAGGCAAGAGGAGTGCCAAGGCTGCCCGCGTTTTTGTCCAGGAAAAGCCAGGCAAACACAGCAGCAAGGCAGTTTGCATGCTGCAGTTTGAACATCCATACTCTACAATTTTAGAAGCTGCTGAATACAGAAATCTTTCACGTTCACATGAGAACATTAAGGCTGTAAAACCTATCAGACAGACTTCAGTGACAGTCCACAAAATTATATTACCCCAAATTAATCAACATTAGCCTAAAATTTAACCACATATTTGAAGCCCAGAAAAGAGACACAGAAACCCTGCCTTAAAACAACAGGCATTAATCTAACATTTTTTTCCCAAATATAAAGGACTGCCAGGACTTACTGAGTGTCAAATTTCACGTGTCAAACTCAATCACCAGTTGGGGGAGCAGGGGCAAAACAGAAGGAAAACAACAATACGGACAACTGTATCAAGACAGAGCTGTAGAAGGGGTGACACATCTCCCACTTCACCACCCAGCTGCGATTACCTGCAAACCATGACTGGAGACAAAAGAAAAACAACACCCTGTCAAAATAGCTGCTGATAGTCATGGGGTTGCCAAGTTCCCCAGGGAGCCTCTCAGATCTGTCCAGAAATCCAATACATCTCAGTGCATTTTGTTAAAGATGCAAAGAAGGTGTAAACTAACTGTGAAGCCCAGCCTCRGTTCCTGAAGCAGTATGAAACAGCCTGGGACTACAGCTCGAGCTTGAATCAAAAATTCTGTTTTTTTCCGAAAAGCAGTGCGATGAACCCAGAAAGGTACAGTACTCTCCTCAGGAGGCACCGAGGCAGCCTGCCACAGCTGCAGGTCAGCCGCGGAGCGTGTCTTCAGGCAAAGCAGCCCTTCCACTGGCTTTGTACTTCYTTTCTCCCCGTACTATAACATGTAACGGGAAAAACACTGAGAGGCATTTGAAACTGCTAAAATTAAGACCCCAGCTTTGGCTCTTCAGACATAAACCTGCCGGGGGGCAGACACCACTCCCCCAGCAGAGGCAGACCTTTTGACCGAGTTTTCTCAGGCAGATCTGAGACTGAGTTAATTAGTTACTAGAAGTAATTCAGCTAGGGAACATCACATCAGAAGTTTTCTGACTGTGTATAGACACTCCTGGTTTTTGGCTAACTACCCTATCCACCCTCAAGATCAGCTTTGTTTCTGAGGTGATGCTGGAGGAGAGCRCAAAGGATCATCCTTCCACCCACAGCGACAGTCCCTTTAGGACAACAGCATATCCCAGCTTTGCTTAAAGATGCAGAAACCTCTCTTCCCTTWAGCACTGGGTGTGATTTGGCTCACCGCCGCATGCCAGGCTGCGCCCGGCGAGACGCTGTGCCGCCGGCGGTGATAGCTGGAGAGCGCGTCCGCAGCCGGGCCGAGGAAGGGCTCTCTGGCCRGCACCAGGCCGGGGTGCGCCGGGGGCAGCAGAGCCGGCCCCGTCYTGCGGCACCTCCACGGCATCTGGGCGAGGAGGGGGAAGAATTAGTTAGCACTTCCAACCTGAGCTTGCTCAGCAGGCTGCTTCAATCTCATTTCTGAACGATTCAAACACATGAAAAGAAAAACTGTATTGAGGATACATCTTTTCCCTATAGTCATCAAAAAAAGAAGAGTCAAAACCTTTTTTTTTTTTTTTTTTTTTTTTTTTTTTTTTTTTTTTTTT
>NW_028185816.1:6652492-6661627 GCF_003343005.1 Rhea americana
CACATAACTCAGCAAGATGGCTTTACACAGGATTCCCACCAGATATATACCAGGTAGAAATTCTATATTCACTTCCCCTCTGTTATTTGCTAGTTATTTTCTTTCATTCTAGGAATAACATACAATTAAGAGGAGAAAATCGCTACATTAGTATTATCCCTCCTTCCAGCTAGATACAAGAAACATTAGTGCTTCTACTATCAAACCCCTGCATGGACAAGAATTCATCCTACAAAGATATTACCACATCTRCATGTCTCACTGCAAAGATTCAGGCATCTAGCCACATGGATGCAGCATCAAATGTATATAAACAGTGCGTGTAAATTTAAAGTAATGGTAATGGCATTRTAAAGACATTTAGTTAAAAGATCCCTTACAAAGAGCAATCAAACTAAAACTAAATAGGAACAATGCTGTTAAGGAAGAAGGAAGAGGTACGACTCCTCCCAAAAGCCCTTATTTTTTCCCCTCTTCTGCATAAGGCCAAGTGCTAACACGTAACACCATAAATCAGACGGCTAGCTGTAGACAGATGTTGATTTTATTGGCTGCTTTGCTGTTTTTCCTTAAAGGAGGAATATAGGAAACAGGAAAATGAAGGGAAAATGTTTAGTATCTAGCACCACTGGCATTTCCTGTCTCTGGAAAGATCTACGGTTAAATTYGAACAATTGTAACTCATCTCAGAGGTGTAACATTACTAACGCCATGCAACTTGATCACCAAGGAAAGCTGCCATTCTTGGGCATCGCTGATTAGTCATCTGCCTTTCACCACAACCCTTAAGCCACTCATAACGTCCATGGTTCCTCAGCAGCTTAAATTTACCACATTTCACAACTGAAGCTTTCTTCCGTCAGGTGCCACATCTTCCACGCACACTGTCAAGCAGCTCGCGCAAGGATGTGCTTAACCCGCACCCCGTGGAAGGCCGCGGGTCCGGCTAGGCTGCAGCCAGAACTGGCCTCTYGCAGGACGGAGGCCTGGGTTCCTTCCTGTGATGCTTGTTGAACAAACGCTATCAAGCTCCTTTGTGAAAGGCCAAATTGGACAATATTTTGCATGATGTTTTAGGAAGCATTTAAAATAATTTTATGGACATCAGTTAACATAGCTCCTCAATTCAACTGCTGCTGCTGCTGCCTCCTCACACATATTTGACAGGGGCTTCTCTCTGCTCTGCAACTATAGAAGCAGATTGAAAACCAGAAGGCTAGACTACCTTGTACAGCTCAAGGTTTTGTTCAATTTTATTTCTTTTGTTATTAGGTTGTAGCTTGCTGCTATGCTCATCAGATATTATCCTCACTGCAAATCTATCATGGCAGCTGGGACTTGAGTTAAAATTTTCGTTTAAAAAGTAATAGACAAGAAATATTCAAACATTATATCATTCTGCCAAGCATTRTGCCTTGAGAGCCATAAAATACTGATTAGTATCCCCAGCTTGTCCCCTGCCCRTTACAAGTCATCAATGCTCTCCTGAGAGCATCATTTTTTCCTTTCATACTGAGGCCCAGCACAGGCCACATGGTTCTAGTTTTAGTGGATGATAAATTAATACAGTTTTTGTAGGACAATAATACCTTTCATCATTGAAGTAGAAGTTTAGTAAGGTTTCTTAAATATCAATCAAGGTTGCATTTAGCTGCCTGGATTTATTTCTTGGTTTTGATGCGAAAGCTGAATTCTGGATAGAAATAAAGCAACTGACACGATTCAACAACAACCACAACAAAAAGTTAAATTTYTTTCAGGAAGTCCCAACACAGAGGGAACTAAAACCACAGGCATACAGCAGTTCAGCCCTGCTAGCACAGCGGTTACTTTACAGGTTAAAACAACTCTGGAAAAAGAACACTTCAAACAGTCAGTGGTGCAGTCGACATTAGGTCCTTCCCTGTACAAAATCTTCTCCACGTATTTGCTATTCAAAGAGGACCAGTCATCCTCTTTTAACTGCTCTTTTTGGTTTTCTGCTCTCCCGCTCTCATTCTCAGGAAGGTATCTAACCAAGCTTCTGATGCAATGAACTCAAGCTTGCTTACGCAACTTCGCAGATGGATAATATCATAAGGCTGGCCAATGACCWGCTCAGATTTATTTCTGACTGGTCCCTTGTTCCTAATGCTTCCTTTGTATGTTAGGGTCGGCATAGCCTCTCCTTCACATCAAGAATAAACACAACTGATGGTTTTCAGCCTGTGTAAGACACTCCTATCTTCAACAGCATACAGCACCTTTCACTCTAAAAGACCAAAAACACTTCAAGAAGCCACCCCTCACTGTTGTCTCAAATTGCCATCAATACATTTAATTACAACTCAAATACCAGACTTCCTCTTAGATTTAAGAGGAAGAATATTTAGAACAACATTTAAGGCAGACTACTATGATTTGTCTGATCATTTTCAAATAAGTTAGTTGTACTGATTTTTAGAAAGAATTAACAGGACAAAAAATACAGAAAACAAGTTGGCAACTTTGAGGTAGATTAGCAAAAGTGGATTAGAGTTAAACACATAATTTACTAGCATTATATGAAGCTCTATATTATCATCTTCCTAATACTTGCAAAACCCAGCAGAGGGCAGTTTATGCTCTTCAAACAACGGTGAACGAATGTATGTTCTGTTAYTCAGACAGAAAATGCGCTTGCTAAATAGATCATAATATATACACCTAAACAGTAAATAAATAAATAAAATCTCTTTTTATTACTCAATCCCCAGCTGGAATAACATTCTAGTGCATTTACATGACAAACTTAATCTTGGGCCRTTTCAGGTGCTTGTGAGTAAAGCCAGAGCTACAAACGCAGTTAATCACATCATTTAGGTCTCCGATATGCAGACAAATTGTACCTACAAATTGCATACTCCATCACCAGGTATTCCTTCTCAGCAAAAACTCTAAAGGGGAGAGGAGGATACACAGATATTTCACTGCCCTCTGCCCGCAGCTGGAGGAGATTGCACCAGGGACATATCCATGCACAGCTGCAACTTTTTTTAATGAGGAAACTGCCATGTTTTATACAAAGAGAAAATCCTTGTTAGACACCCACAGAAAACCTATGTGGTAAGGGCAAGCACAATCCGTACTGTAACCAGCTTTCTTCTTCTCTCCACAGCTGCCTTTGGGGAGTCCGTCAAAGAAGGTATTCGCAAAGTTCAGCAGTGTTTTTAATGCTATAACACGAGGAAAGTAAATATGCCAAGAAGAGCAATTTCATCCAGTTTATTCAACTTGCCTGTCTGGTGCCATCCCTGTGATACAAACTGCTCACTGGGTTTTGCCTCTTAAACCCTCTGTGTATGTTTATAGCATTGAACATCCTGATGACAACAGTATTGAAAAAGATCACGACAATGAAAATGCAAARATATTTTACAGATCCATTGGGTCAAATTTCCCATGCTAGATCTCCCATTTTTGGAGCAGAGAGGGAGGCGTTCTTCCTGAATGAGTACTATAGATCATCTACTCTCTCAAGTTAATATTTCTTCTGTAATTCCAAATAAATGATCTCATATTTAGTTTGACAAAAAGTTTTGTACACATGATCAAATAAATATTTGTACAAAAATTCCAAGAAGAAATTACTTGTTTCAAAAAAAAAAAAAAAAAAGTGCCCAGGTATTTACAAATACCTGCAACACTACTGAAATGTAGCCTCTTCCAGGCTTGGAGAAGAGAATTTGTTAGCATGTGTACAAACAAGTCAGGACACTTGACTGTGGCTTCTGGACAGCTTGGGAAGGATGCCAAGAGAGTCTCAAAATTCGTGTTGAGCAAACAAAATCTTAGTTTCGATACTGTGAGCAAAACACTACTGTGGTAGAATTACCCTGGAAGAATGCAGAGCTGAGTCAACCTTCCTGGACGTATTTCCTCCTGAATCAGCATATTTAGGAAACAAATAGCTCTAACCCAAGATTATGCCTTTTAACTGTGCCTTCCTGCTAACTATGATTCCTTCCCCGACAAGCTAGCCAAAATGACTAGAGATTCAATGTTAGCTCCTACAAGAGCAGTGAAGGGGAAAAAAGCCCCTCTGCTTTATATCATTGTTCCTAGTGGATTATATGATAAACTACAACACTTCAGGACTAAAAAAGCCTTGACACACACATCAAATCTTATCAATTTATGAAAAATGTCTACAAATTTATAATGTCCTTAAAGCATTAAATAATTCAGTAAACACTATCACCTCTTCTTTCAGAAGAAAACGTAGTGAGTATTGCTGTTTGTTGCAGCTGCCTCATATATATGAGAGATTTCTCGAGGGTTTTACAGCAAATGAGCACGCTAAGGATTCTGCCAAAGGTTGTATTTATCACTTTTGGATGGGTGGAAAGAGACCCGTGTCTAGATGACTTCATCATCACTCATGAATCACATAGAGAATGCTATATGTCAATAAAATTCATTAACACAGCAACTAAAATAGTATGCAAGTGTTAAATATTTAATGAGTTTTCCCACTGCCTTTCTACTCATTTTCTTATTRAGGGGAGACTCCAGATAATATTTTCATCAATTTCCTGGGGCCTGAATAAGAATAAAAAGATTTTTAAAAGCTAAACTATCAATATCTATAAAGTGTGAACTCTCAGTGTCATACACTCTTCTCACATATTCTATCCATCTGCTTTCTTTCTTTCATTGCTCTTGGAAAATACCCTTTTGTCCTGCCCTCAGGCAGAAATACCAACTTGGGGAAATCCTGAGGTCGCTTAAGTGTGCTTTCCGACCATCTGTATTCTGCGTCAACTGCCTAAGGCTCCCCAAACTTCCCCCATGTCCATCTTCTCCTAAAAGTAACTCCACCCATTCTGCCTGAGCATGTGGCTTCCTTTAGCAGCTTCATTAATAATTTACCAGCTGCAAGAGACAAGTCCTTTCCTCAGACAAAGAAAACAGTCTAGTAACACTGCAGAGGGACTGATGAGATTCTGCCGGGGCYGTGAAGCTGAGAGGAAAAAGATTATGAATTCGGTGCATAGCAAATGGTAAAAATACAAAATTAGGAGTAGACACAATTATTTAATTGGTACTATAGACCAGGAGAACAGAGACTAGCAATCAAACCTGAAGCAGACACACATTTAGGAGTGCAGCTTGTCACAGCTGTCAGTATAAAATAAATTTACAATGTATATTTTTGTGAAGCAAATTACTGCAATATAATTTACTATTTTGAATGCCTTAATGCTGAGAATTTGAAGGATTCTCAAAGAGCAGATTGCTTTGCGGTTATTATTTTGACAGTAAGTCTGTTGTATCACTATTTATAACCAATTAGAGAGTAGTCATTACTGTTTTTACTGCTTTGTAAGCTCTGGAAAGAGTGGATAAAGGAATGTGAACAAATGCACCAAAACAAGCTACGGAGGGGGGAAGCAGCAGCAGTTTCGATTATTTCATTAGGCTAGCTAAGAGGTTCTTACAAATAACAGACCAGGGAAAGGGAAAGTGTGACACCTCAGTTCTGGCTAGACACTATAGACAATACAAATGTTTAGTTCTTAATTACCTGGCTTTGGAAGATTGCTACAGGCTATGACCTGCAGATCCCATCAGATCTGCTATGCTAAGTAGAGTTGGACTGGGTTATTATGTGCATGAGAGACCATCAGGAAAACCTGGAGGAATTGTTTTTGCTTCAGCAGATGGTACGTTTCCCTGAGAGCAGTGACCAAATGTCATAGCATGGTGTTAGCATGTGTTGCATCCTTGAATGAAACATCTTTTTAAGATGCACACATTATAAAGAGCTATAAAAAAAAATCTTTTATAGTAGTACATTAGTTTAGAAATAAAAGTRAATCCTTTGAGAGGAAACATTGTCAACCTCTACAGAAGGCAGACTGTAAACTAATACATTTTTYAGCTCTTGCAGATAGAGCTCATTTGTCCAAGAAGCACTTTCCATAGAAAATGGTTCGCTGCAAAAGAGCAATGTTGYGTAAAACTGACAGAGTACAAAATCACATGCTCAGTTTGATTTTATTTGATTTTATTATATATAAAGCCAGAACCTGTCCTCAGCAAGTAGGAATATAATATCCCCTAGATATCTSTTTATTGATAGCATGGATGGAAACGTATTTTTTCTGACTCTTTACTATTTAGGACTTTAAGTAGATTAACTACCTTTCTGAAATAGTCCAAGTCAGAAAACAGACAACAGATATGGTTAGCATAGTAGTGCAGTGAGATGTTCCTCACAATATCCTCCAATTGGTCGCACAGTCAATACCTATTGACTTAGACTAGACTTTAGGATTTTAAAACTGTACTGCAATAATCCATACTCAACRCATAAACTGCCTTTTGTAGCTATATCAAATTTCATACATTACTTTTACTAGCCAGCTGATTCATGCCAGACACATCCACTGTCAGACGTAGGTCACACAGCTCCCTGTAAGGAGACCAGCCCACCTTGGGCCTTCAACACACATAATTAATTCATTTTGCTGTGGACAGCAAAACATGGTCTGTGGCCAAGGATGGAGATCTATATGAAGGTCGCCTGCATAAGCAGTAAGCATTTCTCTAGTTCCCTGCCATACTGTGGTGAATATCCCAGTCAAAAACAACTACATTTGCCCAGAGCACAGTAGACAGGACAGTATTTTGGGAGGACAGAAATGAGCATCCACTGCTGGTGCCATTTCATCCTTCCCATTGGAAGGCCATTTCATCCTTCCCATTGGAAGGAGCAACAATTAGTTAGGAATTTCCGTATGCAAACAAAACCCAAAAACCTGTGGTGGGAACTGGCACCTTCACTAGCACACCAGCATGTGCCTACCTTGAAAGCCTTACTCTGAGTTTGCCAGTGTCTCAGACATTTTACTAGCCAGTTTCTGGACCTTCAGTCTCCCTGCAAAACAGTCATGTCTGGCTTGTCCTGGAGGGCCTCTCTAGGATAAAACAGTTTCTGGAAACAGCTGCTGGAAGATTTTAACTAGRTTAGTCCTCTCATGTTGGTTAAACACTGGGCCAAGAGAATGATTCTRGTTTTGAGGTCATTAAACTTTTATTATTATTATTATTATTAAAGATGCATGGCACTTTTAATTAAGTCAGTCTTCACCAGCTTCCAGTTATCTTGTACAATTAACATTGACAACGTAAATTAATTGRGCAGCATCACCTGGGTATGGTATGCCTGTTCATTTTTGTTCTTTGCACATAATGGTATGTACATATCGTTAAATAGATGCACACTATCAGAACAGTAAATAATAGACAGACAAGCATTACAAATTAGTCAGCGATTGTTTCTTTCTTTGCTCATGTTCCACAAGATATATTCTTTTTGCATTATCTCAGGAAGACTAAAATTGAATGGAAATTGCATAGGGAACTCTCCTTGGCAGCAGATAAGCATACGAGCTAATATTGATTGCATTGGTTTCCAAAGCCTATTAACATCAAATGAATGCAACTGACCTTGCAAGCCTGCAAAAGCCCCAGAAAAAAAACAGTTTAAGTATAAGATTAGGTAAGTGCTATGTCTCATCTTAGCCATTTAATATTTAYATTTTTTCTTTACTTGATAGGATATCATAAGTGCCAAAGCTTTTGGTCTATTATATAAGTCAAATCAAATAATTCCTTCTGCTCTTACACAGTGGCTTCTGTTTCAGTGATCAAATACTCTTTCAAGCCACACACATTAAAACAAACAGAATACCTCTAACAGGAATACATTTGTTTGGGGTGTTTGTTTGTTTGTTTGTTTCTGTCTTTTAAAGATCATGTACTTGCATTTCCTGAGATTACTCCAAGAGAAAGGAAAAAAAGCGAAAACCTTCTAATCTGTGCATGAGGTCAGGTTGTCTACTCTTGCCTCCACCTCATAAATCCGTAAGTAAGGATTTATAACACAAAGAGAAGGAGGTGGTTTCTGCAGCATGGACTTAAGACACAAACTCTGGCTTAGCTCATTTCTGGAAGTTCATTTCACAGCTGAATTCCTTCTTATTATTAAGTTTTCATTTGGCCATATCTGAAATTGTTTAGATCCACATAAATCTGCAGACTTGACTGGTACTAAAGCTCTCTAACTACTCAGCTGTGAGAGAGAGATCTRTGGCTCCTCAGTGCTCAAGCCTGTACATTTTAATTCGAGTTTTCATCAAAAATGTTTTAAGACAACATGTATCATGCAGTTTTCCATAAGGAATATGAAGTCAACATTTGGGTGACTTATTAAGTTTTTCTGTGATTAATCAGTATGATAACTTATTAATTAGCCCACTAATCATCTTCTACATCTATTATCATAGTTCAATAACTTGCTTTTTTGAAACTATAGAGCAAATCAAGTCAATGTCCATTCAATTCTACAACTACTTCCACCATCTTCAGTGAATTTTGACAGAGACCATTTATTTCTACCCTTTCCTCTCCTTTAAAAAGATCATAAAAATAAAAAGGGCATTTTATAAGAACACAAAGAGGCCAGATATCAGTGCAGAAAGTGATCAACTAAGGTAAGATGCATAATTTCACACAGAGATGCTTCATTCTGAAACATCTTTATTATTTTTAATGTTAAGTTAGGGCAAGAATAGTATTTTTGTGTTGTGGGAGGCATTCTGAGAAAGTCTAAGGCCATGCAATTTATGTAAATGCCTAAGGCACCTTTCTTAGAAGAACACTAAGTTGCATAGGTATTTACATAAGCAGTGCTTTCTCATATAAGCTAGGACACTGCTCAGACAAGAAAGATGCTGTGGTCTGTGCCCATAAACATTGTATTTGAGCAAGATACCAGGTGGCTTGCAGCTCAAATCAACGATAGGTGTCCAATTGTTACAAAATAAAATGACCCTCTGAAGAAAATGGTTCCCATGGGGACCACAATTCAGGAGACACWTCTTTTCTTCTGGCATGTTCTGCATTTTAAGTCCCTACAATTGCTACCACAAACCTGTCAAGCTATTCCTACACAAGAACAGATGATACTTATCTGCTGAAAGCACCTACAAACTCATGAGTAAGCATATTCTGCACATTTGCTGTAATTTCTTTTCACTACCTCAAAACAAATGACCAAATTACAGCCTTAATAAGTTACCTTCATTAGCACAGCATGTCTGCTTTACA
>NW_028185816.1:6662094-6669748 GCF_003343005.1 Rhea americana
CTAACAAAAGTTCTATGAAGCAGTTTCTGTTTAGAAAATAGTATTTCAATTAACCTGAACTTTCTCAACATGCAGAGTTTAGCTAATCTTCTTTACTCAGGAACACATCAGCTCTTACCGCATGTTATGGCGATGAACACTAACAGTTCAATGATACAAACAAGTCTTATCTCAGAACCACTGCCACTGCCGCTGGGAATGAGTTAATTGCAAGAACAAATTAAACATTAATCATTTAAGTGATTTAAATTTAAGTTGTGCCTACTGCTCCATTGCTTATTTTAGCATTAATAGACATAGCTGTTCAAAGYCATTTAAAACATAYGCAGCACGAAGGCAACGAGATTAAAACTGMAGTATTTATTTTCTTCCTGCTCAGCTACGGATATTACCAAACGCCTCCTYCTTGTACACAGCACACAATTCARTGATTTGAAATGTCYATTTGATGAACATTAGAAATAGCATTACCAGGTTGCATATGGATTTTTACCCTACATGCCCTTCCCTTTTCACCTCATCTTCCACATGTTCCACAGGCAGTAACTTCTGTAGCCAGACTCACTCACATCAGTACAGAGGTGGCCCAGCTCTTGGTTTCTGGTCAATCAGAACAAACAACGTGAACAGCAGCTGAACTCTCCCTGCCTTACCTCATCAGAGGGACTGATGAGACTTTGAGCCTACTCCATCTATCAGTTTGCTGATTTTCAAAACTTGCATGAACTTCATTAACTTTGAAGTTTCTCCTACCCTTCCAGCTATGGCTATAACTGCCGAAGTTATTGGTAAAGGGATGGTTAACACAGTTGTTTGACTTCTGCAATGAAACGTAAGCAATAGTGCCTTGCAATAATTGTATGGGAGACTATTGAACAGAGAATTGTTTTGGCTTTCGGGCTGCCTGATTTGCGCTAAAATCCGACAACAGCAGAGAAGCAGACTAAGGAAAAGATTCTTACAATGTTTCATCATTGCTTACTGCCTTAATCCCCTGGATAAACCTTTTTCGATCTGTCACATTAATAATGTGAAATGTAAAACATGAAATGCATTTTGAAAATATTTGTATTCAGAGATTTTAGGCACCTGGATACAGTTAAGGTGCTTGTAAACTTGTTCGTGGAAAATAAGTTTTACAGAAAACATCTAGGAAAAAAAGCATTTCCTTTGCATGCAGGCATACAAACCATTCTTCACTTGTTTAGAGTCTTCTCTTTGAAGAGTGTATCTTTCAGACATACTTCAGGAAATATTTCTGTTTCAGAATCTCTCAGAAAAATACTTATTTCCAACATTGTTTGGTACCACTGAACCATAACGAGCCAATATAATTTTGCTCAGTTCCTCAGCTGAGCTACTCAGCTACTCAGACTGAATGCACTGGATAAGAATAATCTAATACAATGTATATGTAATTTTCTTCTCCTTTAAACACGCAATATAGGCGAATAGCAGCTTACAGTTCTACCATCTTCCTCTGAGGGATTTAAAAATGTTTCTATAATGGAGAATTTAACCTCAAAGTACTTCTGTGAATGAGATGCAGCCCTCAGTACTTTTCCCCATCCCATACACAATGAATCTATCGCAAAGAAAGATCACATCAAAGGTCAGGCAGAAGTTCATTGATGTAGCTGAAAAGAGTCCTACATCTTCCTCTCGCACTYGAGGCAGTAAGTATTATGAAGCAATTTTTATCAAGTATGAACTATAATTCAGGTAAACAAATCCTATCCCTAAAGGATGTCTAGGCCTTAAACTATTTCAAGCTACAGAGACCTTTTGACCAGAATTATTTCTTTTAATAGAAGCAGTAGCATTTGAATTTAAGGAAAAAACTTAATTTGTACTTCCATTATTGAAGAGGTCCCACCCACTGAGGAGGAGTGTCCACATCCTTCTTCAGGAAAACCAACAGAATGTTTCAACCAGGCTCATCTTCGCGGGCTCAGAGAGGATTACGACCTGAATTAGCTCACCAGCAGCAAACGCCATCCCATTTCCACTGCAGCCAGTTTCCTTCAGAGAAGATTCCAGTCCTACTGGAACCTCATTACTGCAGGTAATGATAAACATCTCAGATCAACTAACCCTAAAGGAAAGAGATAAGCCCAGCACAGAAGAAGCCAAAATTTCAGAGCCCAGATAAATACTTACGCAGAAGTAGCACAAGCATAATTTAAGTTACTCAACAACAATTAATGTTTCTTGTAAATAGTATTTTAATTCCCAAGAATTTACTCTATTAATGTTTTTTTTTCTCTTCCTCTCTCTTTTCCTTCATCAGAAGAATATTTAGCAAACTACTGTTTCCCAGAGACAAACTTCAGAAATTTTTTTCCCCTTCCTTCATGCTTGATAGAGATCTCTTTTCTTGAGTTTGAAAAAAAAAAGTCTGTAATAGCAGATGCCATAAAGCATTGATACCCACTCCCAATGTTCCCTCATAAGGTCAGGTCACAAGAGATTCACGAACTAATAATCTCACCTCACACAACTCAAAAATTGTTGAGTATAATATTCAGAACTTATGAAAAATCTGCTTTCAAAAACAACAAAAACATTTTAAACAATGGATTTTTACAATCATATAAAATGGGTAAAATCTCAGAGATTCATGAAGCCATACACTTAGGGGATTCAAGTAGTACTATATGGCCACAAGACTACATAGTTATATCCTCTGTTTCAAAGAAAAAAGTTCTYGTCTACTGCAAGGGCAATGCGGAAGTGATTTGCACTAGAGTTTTAGATGCARAAACTAGAGCTGTTGAAGTAGTAGCATTCACAGTGGCAGGCTTYACTTGCTGCAAGCCAGTTAAAACCCACTAAAGTCTTGACAAAGGAGCTGCATGAATTTAGAGCAGTAGATAATCTCCCCAATATTCACTGAAGCATAGCACTTTGAGAGGAAATAAATTTAAGCATGTACACTGCATAACACTCACTTAGAAAATATATAAATATATTTTACAAACACACACATCTATGTATACACACACACTGGTTCCAAAAACCAGGCCTTGATTGGATTGGATATTAAGACCTGCATCTAGTTAAGGACTATAATGTTATATAATGTTAATGGCTCATCCATTCAGACTTCGCACGCCTTTACAGAAACAAAGTCAAATACTTTTCCCAGTTCTCTTATTTTAAGGTATTAGCATGGAGACAGTGGGTCTCAATAATCCAAAACAAATAAAGACTATAAACATAAGCAACAGGACCAGACCCTCCCCCGGCAAATGAAGGGAGCTCTCTAGTAGCCTAGAGAGCATCTCCAGAGGCGTGGAACACTTCCACAGTGTAACCAAGCAATTCAAAAGAATATATGTGGGCTAACTTGACTAAATTAACTTTCTTCTCTATTCCAGAAGCATGTCTGAAATCTTGCCTTGAAGATGGCAAGCAACGCCTGCCATTTTGAGAAGTAACAGCATCAAAAATACGGTCACTAAGGCTAATTTTATTTATTATGGAAAGAGGTTTAAAGCGGTATCCCATGTGTCTTGTATGAAATACTGGCCTACTGAAGTCAGGTATCAACTACCAAAAAAAAAGAAACAACAACAAAAAAAAAAAACCCATGATTTCACTCAGCAGTCTTTGAAAGTAATGAAAGTAACACTCATTAGTTTAAACCAAAGACTGCAAAATATTCTTAAGAACTTTTACTACTTAAAAGCTTACCGAGCTATACTTTGTTTCTGCCTTACATCCTGCAGTTCCTCTTTAAAGGTTAGCATAGTATGAAGACAAGCATTTAAATGCAGGCAGCACATTCCCTGTTCCATGAAGAAATCCACAACAGTATGGGCTCTTTGCAAAACCACTAGCTCCCCATGAAGCACAGCTTTTTTCTTGAATTACAGACTAACAAGTAGACTGCCACTACTGCATATCTTTTAGCACACCCTGAAAAAGCTACGGCTTATATGCAAGATGCCATTTCTTAGTAAAGGGATACAGGATCATTTGCCAGATTGGAAACATCAGACTATATATAAAGGACATATGTAAATCTTTAAATATGTTCAGTTTAGTGGAAGCAGGAACAGTACTTACCAGCTTTTATGCTTTTAAACATATTTATTGAATTCTTATTTACAAAAAGATGATGGGAATCTTCAGAGTTACAATACACAACAGCTGCCTCTACAGAGTGCCAGCCTTGATGTTAAGAAGATGATATTTGACTGATTAGGATTTAAGTAGTATTAGAATTGCACTAAATTATTCCAAGATTCAGATGTACGCTTTTCTTCAGATTCTTACTGTTCAGCAAAGCTACGAGGGGAGGAGCAGGGAAAGTCTCCTATACTTCAGAAAATTTATTTTCTTTTATTAATGCAGAAACACATAATGTTGCAATCACATTTCACAGCCTACATACTCAAACTAGTATTAGTGATATACATAGACTTTAATTTCAAGAAATCTGCAACTCATTTTTTCAGGCTGGTTGATGTGGGAACAGCTGCACAGCCCACTTGGAAGAGTCCTCCTGTTCAGACCGATAGCCAAAAGTAGGACAGAACTGGCCGAGAGAGGCCAGCACAAGAGCACTGTCCGGGAGGAGCCTGGGTGTTGCACACTTTGCCCTACTGAGGGGTGTCCAGTAGGGGACAGACGGGAAACATCCCATTACACTTGAGAATGATCCCACAGGCTAACGAAGATGGGGCTATGCCTGCAGGGCAGCTGCAGAAGGTAGAGGAGAAGTTTAGTTCCACGCGGCTAGGAACGAAAGAGAACCACACTGCACCACCACTGATAAGACCCCAGGGACAGTAAAAGATTCAGAAATAATGGAAATCAAGATATTTTTCAAATAAGAAGAGAAAGCTAAGGCTAGCAATACAGTATACAATTTCTATATACAGCTGCAACACTGATGACATGTCATGTCCATGTCTAGAAGTTTTTCCTTACAGAGAAAAGGTACTTTAACATAGTACAGCATGCTCAATGACATTAATATGGTATTTAAGTTTATATTTATTTTCACAGGTATTAACATTGCACCAGATTCAACTAGGACTGCAGATGTTTAGTCGATCAGACTTGGAGACACTGTTACATAACATGAAAAAAAAGGCTTGCTCAACTAAGTATCTTTACATAATCTTTAATTAAACCACCATGATTTACATTGTTTCTCTGAATTTCTTGTAACTGGATCATTTTAAAGATGATAGGTCAAAATTCACCTCAGATCTCAATTTCATGATCTCTAGTGAGTCAGAAGGAAAGACATGTCAGTGTCCAAATTCATACTCAACCTAACTTTTGTAGCAAGATGACAATACCCAGCAGGTCACAATTTTCACTGGGATGTGCACACAGGATTAGTGCTGACAGACGTGGCTTATTTCTACAGTGCACTTAATGAAAAATCAGAAAGTGAACTTCCCTCATATCTGAGAAAAATGTAAGATTAGACTTCTGCAACTAAGAAGCAAGCAATAATTGTGGGGACAAAGGAAGAGGTTCCCTTTTCACCCACCATCTTCGCTGTTTCGAAAGGAGGCCTATGTTTACTGCTCTTGCATTCGCTCAGCGGTAACTGCTGTATTTAACACCAGAATGTCTGAATACCTGGGGAGGTGCAGTGTTTCATGCAAAGCCATGTACAGCAAATACTGGTGAACCCCTGGCAAATCTTTTGTTTCTACTCTAGCTATGCAAAAATCCTCTCTGTGGAAAATAGCTGTGCTTTTTCAACATTTCAAAATTGTCAATGGAAAATGATCTTCTATTTTACTGGACAAATTATATGAAGATAACATACATTCTTCATTGTAAAAAAATGTCTGAGACATTGTAGATGTGTCATTAAATTTGACATTTATAATTGACTACAGTCACATTTACCATGCTGTTGGCAGTATTACCTATTCTGCAGTGGAAGAAAGTGGTCAGATTTTGAATGTAACTATTCCTTAAGGCTTCAGTGACATGGAAATAACAATGGTTCCAACACATGAATCAAAAAATAAGAGCCCTGCTCCACACACAAGTCCTGGATCTACCTTCTTTACATTTTATTTTTGAAATACCAGATGACATTAGAAAAACAGAACTTTACATCCACTGGGTCATACAATTGTTTAAGATTAAAGAGAAACAGCAGACAACTTTCACGAGCCATTTACTGAATTTATTCCACATAGCACAAAACTTAATTGTCGCCCTAATACAGACAAATTTAAGTTGTAATCTGGCAAAGCCAAGTGCATGTATCAGAAAAGCCAAGATTGTAAATGTTGTATTAATGATAAAATTGTTCAATGGCCGTATTTTTAACTGAAGCACAGTAACAGTTCATTTCAATGAAATGACATCTATCCTCTACAATCGTCTGTCTTGCATGCTTCACTAACAAAAACCTCCCACTATTTAAAGCAATTTGGCTCTAACAGATTCGCCCTACATAATATAATGGCATTAGACTCCTTTTGCAGCACCTTTTTGCTAGGAGAGCTCTTTGTCTTTTCTAAAAAGACAGTGCTTATTTATTTATTTGGTCTTACATAGTTATAAGACAAAATGCCTAAGTTGAAATCCACTAAAATACATTGGAACAAAAATTTCTTGCGCACTGGAATTCATTTGTCTGAGGAGGTATACAGCTGTCCTCAGTACAACGTTAAATGCCAGTTCTCTTGCTGTCACACGTAACACACCCAGAGCACAAACAGCTACAAAGCCTTCCTTCCAAAGCCTGAGGAGAGTCTTCAGCCTTGCAGAGTAATGACAGAATGAAAACATTTGCATAAGCTTGTAACTTAAGGAAGCATAATATGGGGGAAGTGGAGGAATACAAAGCAGCCTTCACAGAGAGACAGCTCTTCTAAAGCAGAACCACATCATAATATTTGAAAGAAAATACAAGTCTTCTGTGCTGATATAGTGAAATACATGTGTGCCTGCTACATGCTTTAAAAGAATCATCCTTACTTTCTAAAAGCAACAGCAGCACAAGGAAATACTAGTGCAGTGGAAGTGGTGAGAATGGGACACTAATCCCACAGCAGAGTCTGCATACGAAGGAGCTTTCAGTCCCAAACTTTTCACAACCTTTCATAAATGTGAAAGAGCATTTTATCCAACCCTGCTGAAATCTTAGCTATGCTTCCTCAAATGCCTACATTTTATACATCAAAAATTTCCTTTGCAAAAACAGTAAGAATGTTTTTTGTCATCATAGGGCACAAATTTGAAAATGTTTCAAGCTAACAGTGGGTCTTATAAAATAATTAACTGTTTTGCAGCTGCACACATTACTAATTTGTATAAGACTAAGGTTGGATCTGTCTGGCCACAAAGTAAAATTAATCAGTAATAACACTGAAATTGCTCCCTCTGTATTCCAGAACAAAAACAAAAAACCTGCCATACTGCAGCATCTTTCTCCTACCTTCCACTGCAATAAACTACATCCAGGCCGCTCGTACATAGTAATCTGTTCTTTAGAACTGTAATTGCACAGCAGGAAACTCAATAAACCTATATCTTATCTGAAAGAGAAGCTGGTAATTGCCTGAAAGAAATGGATCGTGCTGTGGAAGGATATAAGGCAGTGTCAGACATATCGTTAACCACTCTGACAACTTACACATTCCTTTTTATATATATATATATATAT
>NW_028185816.1:6669863-6718670 GCF_003343005.1 Rhea americana
TATATATATATATATATATATATATATATATATATATATAAAAATGTCAGGATTTAGTGACAAAAAGGAAAGTGAGTCTTTTTTTTCTTTCTGATCAGAGTTCTTACTTAACTTGTCCCCCACATTATCATCAGGCCAGGCCTGAGGCCTCACTGATAGCTTTGTGTTTGAGAGAAGTTGCAGGAGGGTATTTTTCGCAGGGGGGGGGGTGTCAAATTCCCCTCCAGAGACAAAAGCAGTGTGCAACTGTCCAGACTTGTGTGCACTACAGTGTGCAAAACCACCAACAGCAGAAAGGTGAAAGGGAAAAGACGGACTATGTTGTTATCTTGCGCAGGCAGGCAAGCGACCTCCTGGCAATCATGCCATGAGGTAGCATCATTGGCAAGAACACAAACAAAGCTCAAAGTATTTGGTAACAAAAGATAATACAGACAGATTTTATGCTTTCTTAGCTAAAAAGCAAGCATCAAGCAGAGACTTACAAAAAAAATGCAGTTTATCAGGGCAGGGAGAAAAAGGCAGTAGCAACATCTGCAAGCAAAACATTTCCTTTTTGTCAATTTAAAAGCCTAGCTTAAAAGTTATTTAATAGTTTGGAAGACCAACACTGCAGGAAGAATGCTGGCAGATCAATGCATACGCTCACTATCAAACTAATCTTCACTGGCTTCTGAATAATTCAGGCTCATTAGACTTCCAACCTGTCTGGCCTAAAGGTTACACGAGACATGTATCAATGCGTCAAAAAGGTGGTAAATATTTTTCATTCATTTTCTATCTACACATTGCATATTTATACCATAATGGTAGGCACTTCAAAACCTATAGGTATATCATAATTAATCTGCCACCCTCTGTCCCAAATATTGGATACATTTTTAAAAATGAAAGACAACTCACATAAAACAAATGCAGGGGGAGGAAGAGAGAAAATACAAGCAAAAATTCTAAATATCATTTTGTACTATGCCACAGACTGACTTTTTTTTGTAAATAAATCAGGTAAAATAAGGATATATATTGAGAGAAATAATAAAAGAGCACAAACACTGCTGCAACAATATTTGGCTTATCAGCTGTATATTATTTACATCTTGGATTTACCAGGGGGCTTCTGCTATTCTGTTTTTTTTTTTTCATTGTGATCTTAGAAGCACTAGCAAATAGCATCGTAGCATAATAACCATAGAACTTTTCTTAGGTTTCCCAAACCAATGACAGCAAATACGACTATCAGGTACAGATACTGATTTTTCTATGGTTAGATAATCCTAAGGCCATGCAACAAGTAACCTTGTGTACCATAATACAACTGAAAAAAAAAATATTAATAGAATTGGTCAAAATATCTTTGTCTTTTAAAATGTCACTGCATCAAAGCCCAAAATATTTCACAATACCTAGCAACTGCCTGAGATAACTGTAGTTCAGAGCAGTAGGAATTTCAGTCCTGATTGTACCTCACTCGGGTGTCTGCCCCTGAGTTAAGACGTCTTCTATAACTTACCCTAGCATGGTATCTCAAATTGTCAATTTTTAAAAAAATACTTCTTAAAGAATAGACTGGTTTATGCTAAAAAGAAAACAAAGAAGGGAACAAGGAGAACATATACAACAGCTTGTGTACAGAACGCAGTACTGGTACCACTGTCCACCCTCTCTTAAAACACAACAGCAAAGAGACATTCAGTAAAATTTGAAGACAGAAAACTGAAAACTGATCTAAGATTTTAACCACCACATATTCCACCAATGGTACTCATTTCTACAGTATGTCACTGAGATCAAAATCTTAAAGCTCAAAATGGATTATTTTTACACACAATACGAGTACAGAAAGCAGACACCTTGTAGTCAGTGGCAAAACTGCACCTGGTTTCAAGCTGTGATTCCAGATGAACGCAGTAAATGACTTAAAAGATTGAACCTTGCATCCTTAACTGTCAGCAGAAGCTGACAGGGACAGGTCCCTTCAAGAGTATCTAGGCACCTCTCTGAGGAAAAACTGTAAATATTTTAGTGCCTACTAAGCTCGCAGTATAGACCAACAATGTTACTCACCAGTTACAAACTCAATCCATGCAAGACCAACAGAGGTTGGAAGAAGGCAGCATAAGGGAACAGGCAAGGTAACAACTGTTGACAGAAGTGAACGCATATGCCTATTTATCTGCCAAGTGGTTCATATTTTCAGTGGACTCTGAGGCCTAAACAGACAAAAACAGTCCACGACAATCCCTTTAACTCCTACTAGCCATAAAATTCACTATTTCACCAAAGTACAGGATATACGAACATAAGAGCACAACTACTGCTCTTTGCCAGGTCCTTACAAGCAGCAGTTGTCTGTCATTTTGATGGGTAACGATATAACACCTTACACGTGGTTTATCAGGACTCTGACACTGTTCAGCTCCAGGCAAGATTAAAGGCATCTATCCCAACAGCCAAAAGAGTCTGCCACTTCCTTCACGCCCCACCATTCAAACAGTGTTCAGAAACTTTTTTTATTCCATCAGGTAGCTTGAGAGCCTGGCTCTACACCATTTTCTCATTTTCCCCTAAAATTTAATGCAGTCACAAATGCGTTTGATATTAGTGCACGTACAGATTAAGACTAACAGGGAATTTTACCTCTAACTTCCAAGGACATTTTTGCTCCATGCAAATTTCTCCAGAAAGAAAAAGTGTACATAGTACATGCATTTTAGAGTGTGCATACAAACACGTGTATGTGTAAGAACGATACTGGACAAAACTCTCCTGGCTTTGTCTGAGACAAACATTCTCCAACGTGCTGCTGTGCAACATTCAATGTTTTCAACCTTGCTCAAAAAACAGATCTTCATAGAGTAGGCTTAATTTTCTTAGAGTTTATATTAAAATGTTTCCATTAAAGTCAATGTAAAACCCTGAATTAAGTGTTCAGAGACCAATTTCACCTGTATTCTACCTCACAGACTTTCAAAAGTCTGAGCTTTCTTCCGTACAGAGCCCAGTCTCCAAACAGCCAACTGATTAAAGACACAGCTATGAGCACACGGCTCAACTATCTCAACCCTATAAACCTGCCTTTCATAATCCTCTACAGCTGTCTTTTCATTCAGGAAGTATCTTCCTATCCCATTACTCCTTAATCCCTTTATAATCCAATCAACCTCTGCAGCATCATGTCAGCTGTCAACATTGTAACACTATAATATTTCATTCTAGTAAAGAGCAGCACTACTTCCCATTTCCAGAAAAGCTGCAATTCCTACCCTTGACCCAGCTTTCTTCAGGATTCATCCTTAGTTGGCATAATCACATTATAAAGACTGACTGTATTTTCTGTATATCCTCATTTTACATGGAGTTAAAAAAAAAAAATGATCCAACTATTTACTAAGGAATAAAATACATGACCTAATTTAGACTGCAACTTGGTTTGATTTACACCTCTACTTCAGCTGAAAAAAATAAAATCCAGTTGGGTTATCTGTGGTGTCAACTTGTAAAGATATTCATCAGAGACCAGTTACGCAATAAGGTTTCTTCTCATAGAAAGAGAAGAAAAAATTAACTATTTTCCACAGAAAAAGTCAATTCCCTACAAAGCAAATACCAGTTGCACTTTTCCTGAATTTCACAGTTGATTACACAATACTGTTTTTATATATTCTGGGGAGTATTCAGTGCCTTACCAATAACTGTATCCACTGGTGTAAGGGAAGAGCAGCAGTGTTTCAAGTGAGGCATCCTATAGCTTTTGGCTGATGAGGTATCCGCTTTCTTGATCTGAAACACGCCCCACTGCGCTAGAAACATTTTTAAGCAGATCCAACATCAGCTTCTTCGTGCTTCTGTGATCTAGACAGAGCAACTACCCAAATCCTCAGGAATATTCATTAGCATTTCATCCGAACAGAGCTGCCATCCAAACAACCTTCCAGGAGTGCATTACAGGATTGGGTGGTGCACAATTTGAGGATCTATCCTGTGACACGTAAATGTCCCAACTCTAATCCTGTTGTTTCCAGCCAAATGGAAAAACAATATATTCAAGCATTGAATTCTGTCACTTGCAAGCCTCTATTAATTGGAAGCTTAACAAACAGCATTTGAATTTCCTGGCATGAAAAATTAACGCATTAGTATTATGCAGAGCTAACTGATAGACTGTACTTTATTGTAACAATCAAACAGTGTATTCCCAAGCCCTGAAACAATTTGGTCACTGAACAGATACAAAAAAAATAAAAATAGTAAAATAATAAAATAAAGCTTTCATTGCTAATTCCTTCTGCCACTATTCTACCAAGAAAAAGAGGTCATTATCTAGACTGTAACCAATGCATCAGTCTTTGGGGGACTAAAAAACACTATGAACAACAGGAAAGAGGCAAACTTCAGATTTTCAAGGTTTTTGATCACATTTGCACAATTTTCCTAGTGATTTTTCTTCATTTCGCATAAGCTAATAAAAGCACAGTAACTTCAACTTTATTATTGTTATTTAGAATGGAGATTTCCCCTTCTCTGCCCATTTTTAGTTACTTAAAATATGAGACTCTAGGAAAAAAATATTTAATAGCTTTTTGCTTTTAAGTACAATTTTTCTGGTCATTAATACTCTTTATAAAAACAGCTCCGATGATGACGTAGTTTAGGAACAACAGGGAGTTCTAAACCTTCCCTAGGAGGCAAAACACTAAGGACTTCTTAAATACATGTTCTTGCTTTCTGTGTGGCATTTTATGTGCAGTGCAGGATCATCGTATCCATTTATCATCTGCCTTACAGTCCACCTGAGGACACAATCCTGTAACCATAGAAACACGGAGGTTTCTGTGGACATTTGCTGCCTCTGTTAAAGAATTGGGCAGTGTTTGCTCTCTCCACAATATTGTGTCTCAACACTGGTTGGAAAAAAATATTTTTTTAATCTATTTTTAACCAGTTCTGTCCCTTTGCCCTCTCTTTTCATAGATGGAGAGAGAAATGCAGCACAGTTTTGCCCTGCATTTGAACCCACTCATCGTGCTGTTTGCCACCTAACCAGGCAATGAGTAGGCAAATACCTCCGCTCGCAGAGCGCAACGCTGAAAGCCACTCTCAACACAACTTGAGACTCAAAGAAACAGGGAAGGTTCCCCCCTTCAGCCYCCCCCCCCCCAAAAAAAAAAAAAAGGAAAGAAAAAAAAAGTTGGAGCATACTCATTTCTCTCTCCCTCAACACAATGACAAGATATTTCTTAGTATTTTTCATTTTTCCTCCGAGTGCCAGCACTTACTAGACTGGGCACTGTGGCATCTACACAACTGCCATTTGCCACAACAGGTGAGTAGCGCCCACTGGCCTCTGCAGCAAACCACCACCGGGAGCCACCAGCCAGATGTAGCCTATTGCTGACCCAAGCTCTGGCAGAGACACCTCACCACTTCTTACTTTGTGTATTTCCCAAAATTCTTTCAATCACTGAATGCAGTCTGAAACATTCTTGGTACCCTAAACGGTCTGCAGCCCCTTTAAGTCTGAGAAGGCAAGGTATTCCCTGGGCAAAGGATGAAGTGCTCAGCTCCATACACAATTACACATTCACTGAAGTCAGATGATAGGAAGAGTTCAAACCTTTTCTTTCCCTCTAGCAGTAGAATTTTAATAATTTTTAAATCAGCAAAGCATTATAAACATTTTTAAAAACACAGGGTTTACTGAATATATCATTTCAGGATGATTATAAATAATGATATATACTCACCTCCAGTGACAGGTATTTATGAAAAATACAGATTAATTCAACATTACTGTCAAGAAATAAAGCAAAGAGAAGTCAAAACATTAGAAATGTGAAACTCCTAGAGGAACTTGAAGTCAGCCATGTCACATCCTTTATATTGTATGTGAAAAACCATTTAACTTTGAATATTCATATAAATTCCTGAATGCCCATGCAACATAGCTAATGATAAAATTGTTAGAGGAATCCTTTGCAGTTCTTCATATTTTAATGCCAATGTTTCACTAGCATATGTTACTACAGTTAATTTCTTTGTTTATGTATAAAATATACAAAAACCTTTTTGGCACCAAGGAACTACTTAGTTCTTAAATCAAATACTGTTCACTGGAATTCAACATTTTAAAACTCTATTTATTCTATCTTTATTCTATCTTAAAACATTTTTCTACTTTCTACATATTCAGTCCCATGAGTCCTGCTGAGCAGGGAGGCTGGACTAGATGATCTCCAGAGGTCCCTTCCAACCTTATTGACTCTATGATTCTACGATTCTATGATATCTAGTCATTTAAAAAAAGACTGTTTTATTAAAATATTAATCCTTCCTTCCTACTCAGATATGATATCCTTCCTTAAAGAAGAAAATTGTCTCAATTTTCCATTGATTCACTCAAGACATTTGAGATTTTAAGAGTGAAATTTTATTTTAAACATTGCATTTTAGCTCTGCCCCTTAGACACTGACTACTAAGTGATAAAACAACAGAATACCAAGAAGGTAGTTTCAGTTCCTCAATATAGTCGAATTGTAATAGAGTATAGAGTGATTATTTATAAAGCTGTTACCTACACATCTTCAGCATTGTTACTCACAGGCAATTGCTTATATGACTGATAAATTCCACATGTTTAAGTTTTTGGCTGCCCATCTCTTAACTAATGAACCAGGTGCTCCAGTTAACTGAGAACAAATTGAAGTAATAGCTAGTCAAGGGAACGGTGGATGGCAAAAAAAGGTACAAAGATCCTCAGAGATCAGTTCTGATACATCTAACCAAACCTTAGAACAAGTGCACACTGCAATGCAGAAGTACTTCTGCTTGAGAAATATTATGTCTAAGATTTATTGCATCTAAAATACCACACACAAGGTTTTAAAGGTTGGCTGTGGATCCAAAAACTCTTGGAAAGAATTTCAATATCTTAAATGCACTGCAACTGAACATTTATGCATACCCAAGCATCACAAACTTATATCTAAATCTCCT
Source organism: Rhea americana (assembly GCF_003343005.1). Classification (NCBI taxonomy): domain Eukaryota; kingdom Metazoa; phylum Chordata; class Aves; order Rheiformes; family Rheidae; genus Rhea; species Rhea americana. The sequence goes on from NW_028185816.1 coordinate 6,676,858, forward strand.
ATCTCACAGCTGGAGGACAGCAGTGGCCAATTTATAGTTTATATTAAATCCCATACCTCACAGGGGTGTATTCCCCGTCAACTTAATGCCCTTCTAAACATCTGAGAATACTGTGCGATGAATTTTCCCTGGCCTGGGTTCATTAGTACAATAGTATTAGGCAACATCTAGATTTTTAAGTTATCAGCATGCTGATCTGGTTCAACATTATTCACGATATTAAAAATATGAGCAAAGTGTTTTACGGAGGTGCTGGTATGTAGTTGAACAGTTACATTTATCATTGCCTTATCAACTTGTACAGAATTTGAGGTTGCTGAGAATGCCGCATAAAGAGAACATGCACTGCCGCCAAACGACCTCTGCCTGTGATCAAACAGTATTGTTCATCAGCTACAAAAAATCCTTATTTTTTTTCCTTCAGTCAGCTCTGGATTATGCTCATGAAGAGAAGACTCAATGAGAGGGCTGTCAGTCATCTCTATCACAGATATTTAAGATAATCTTATAGTCAGAGCACTGATGAAACTACACAATCAGCAGTTGAAGTCTCTAGACTAATGAGTATTTTTTCCTCGAAGCACTCCATTTGCAAGTCTTCAAAGAAGGCATTCAATACTGCAAAACTTCAGTGGTCTCAACAAAATTAATCAGAGTAGCAAAAAATCAGAAGTTTTAGCAGTTCAGTTGTCTTTCCAAAATAAAGTCAGAGTAGAGCTCTTCATTACAGCCTGTGCCACAACACGTTTCAAGAACAGTAGCGAATGTTATCCCAAAATTCCTTTAAGGTCCGTAACAAATATCAAGAAGTTATCCCCTCAAAAAAATGTGCTTTAAGAGGCCCCAAAGATCACTGAAGCCTAAATAACAGGACTCATGATGCTAATGCATTATCAGGAGCATCACCAACTGCAAGCAGTGACACCCCCACGAAAAGATAGTAATTTCTCTCTTCACAGTTTGGCCTAAAAACTTGTAGCATGATTATTGTGCTTGTTTTCACAGGCTTAGTCATAGGGGTTTTCACAAAGAACTTCCCATCTCATGAGCACGTAGTGAATGCTGCATTTACTACACATCACCTGAGTAAGGGCTTACTGTGAACAGTTGCTGCCCCGCGCTGAACAGAACTAAGGTCAGCATACAAAGTTTCTCTCAGTCATTTAAAAACAAGAATCCCTTACGAACAGGAAAGGGGCAAATGCAAAAAGTACGAATTTCCAAAAGAAAGTCTCTATCTAGAGTAGCGAGCGAACACCCAAAGTTCAAACTAAAACACTGCCATGGTACAAGGCACAAAACCGAACTGCAGAGAGGGGCTTCACRCAGTGATGAAAGGACAGAAGGGGTCCCTAGGCCATCTGTTCTCCCTCTCTGATGCTGGCCATAAGTTTCCAGCTGAGACCAGAAACTTGAAATTGATTAAAGTTAACCCTCACAAAACCATCTAAGCCTTGAACTAAAAGCACCAAGACACAGATGCTACAAGTTTTGATAATCTTCTGCAATGTTTAATACTTTCATTTCCAAAAATATTTTTACTTCCCATTTAGACTGCCTGGCTTCAGCTTATAGCTATTGAGTTTTGTTGCAGCTTTCCTGCTAATTGAAAGAAGCTTTCACTGTTCAGTATTTTCTCACAGAAAAGTTATTAATATACTGTAATCAAGCCACCTTTATCCATTCCTTTTGACAGGTAGAACATAAAAACTAGATGAGAATAAATAAAATCCATGACCAACACCTCATTTCCAGCCCTGGCTAAGAACCTGATAGATCAGATATAAAAAGGAATAGATCTTCCTCTCTCGTCTTGAACCACTGATTCAGCTAAAAGAAAATTTAGACTGACTGGTAACCTTCACAGGTTAACAACGTGCTGGTGAGCGTTCCTGTCCCATCCAATTGAACGAACTGGTGCACATGCACACGCACCCACAGAATTGCTAGGTTAACTGCAAGTGTTGGAATACTTGGTGACAGTCCCCAAGATCCCTGCTCCACTGAATTTTTAAGTTCAGCCCAATAATTATGGCCACAGTAATGATTTTGACAGCCCCACTGAAAGAGTTTATTCAGTAATCGGTAGATTCTTAGATAAGGAAGGTGAGCTAAAACACCACACTTCTGTCAGGATCTTAACACAAAAATTCATAGTACTTTGCTGATTTAAAAATCGTCATTCAAAAAAAAAGAAAAAAAAAAGAAAGAAAAAAAGAGCTGAAGCAAAGGTTAAACCAAACAATTAAGTGGTTTTAGACATATCTTAAAAATGGAAGTGATGCATTTCACTCTACCCAGAAACTAGTAGTTTGCACTCTATCGACAATCTCAGTGCTATTTTCTCGCTAACGGAGCCACCACACATTTGTATACCTCAAGTCAAGGTCTTAATATTTTGGTCTAAAATATTCACTTGCTTTTTTATGACAGCGATGAATCTTTGAAGTACCAATTGTTTTGCAAACCAGTACTTCTGATACTGTTATTAACATAAATTTCCTAAAAATAGTCACAATTTTAATGGGCAAACAGGTTATGATCATATTGTCACCAAAAACAATATCAATATTCATTCACTCCTTGAACTGAACGTGAACACAAACTGTGGGAAACAAAAACTCTGCAGGTAATAACTACTTTCATATAGGTCTAAACTCTCTGGCTTACATCACAATAAATAAAATGTTTAACATACAAAGACATCTTTGTCTTGCTACTGCCCATTTATGTAAGGTAAAAGGGTAGAGCGGCATAACAACTCCTAGTCCCAGTTCTCTGAGGAGTCTCATGGAGCCACAGAGACTCCACCAGAAGGTCTTCTGTCCCCAGGCACAGGAGGGACACACCTGGGACAGCAATGGAAATGCTGAAGGCAGGATCACTGCACTAACACTTGCAGGCAATTCCTTCACTTACAGAACAATGTAGCAGACGCTAAATTATGCCAGGTCACCTAACACAGGTCAGGCGAATCAGGATAAAGCATGAAGGTGGTCAGAGCTTCCTTTAACCTCCTCTCCTATTCAGCAGCTTCACAAACGCAGCTTATTCCGAGTTACGTGTGAAACCTTCAATTATATTGGTGAATTCCTTGCTCAAGGAGTCCAGAGGACAACCAATTACCTTTTCTCCTCTTATCACAAAAAAGTAACCCATCTACTTTCTGCAGTAACGGTTCTGATCGCCTTTTAACACACCAAACAACATACCCAACTTTACTTCATCTTTAAACCAAAGCAGCTACCGGATGTAGCTAACACTTACATAGTAAGTCACCTGGGACATCCAAGGTCTGTAAATAGTATTCAATAAGCCATGTTAAAATACATAAGCAACAAATAGAAGCAAAATAGCTAGAAAGAAATATTGCCAAGATAACAAGCATATATGAAAACAATCTGGTTATTGCTTTAGCCTGTGGCTTCCCAAGTGGTTCAAATGTTTCCTCAAAGCTTTGGTTACAAGCTTTCAACAGGTAATTAAATCACAGTGATATCTACAGGACAGCTTTGTAAAATAAACAAATTCACAGTGCAGGCTTCAGTTACAGATAAAAGTTCTCTGCTGCAGCAAAAACAAACGCACACACATTAGTTACCTGAAACTGCATCAAGAATAAAAACAAGAGAATAGTTATGATGAACTAAATGACATTGTAGAAGTGCAATGATACGGCCAGTGAGAAAATAAGCCTATGACAAGAAGATAGCTTCTACTCGGTACTGTCCACCTGGGTATATGAGTAAGTTACCTCCTTCCCCTACATAGTTTACTCTTCTATGAGTGTAAGAAAGGAAAAAAAATTGTTTTAAAATATGTTTCATTTACATTTCATCTCCACGTTTAACCGTGACTGGCAGGGAAGTGAGAGGAATGCTAGGTTAGCTAGTTGGGCTTGTGGCCAGCATGACTTCATCTTGCCAACAGGAAAAGAGACAATCCTGTTACAGAGATCACACGTGCAGGGAAAAGCTTAAAGCCTGTGGGCAAGGCTGAAGCTGCATGTGGCTGCAAAAGGCAGGGCAGAGCCTACAAACCAGATACTTCTGTCAAAGCGCATTTGGGCTAACTGGGGGAAGCAGCTGTAACCAAGACAGGACAACCCACAAGCGAGTTGTGGAAGGGCTATCGGCATGGTAAGGTGGCAGCATGGACAGGCAACAGAATTTTGGAAATTGCAACTACTTGTAGTATCAAATATTTTTTTCCTACCAACCCTAGTAAGAAGCTCTTCTTATTGATCTGAAGTTCACAAACGCTTAATGAAAGGCAGCAAGAACTAGAACCAATAGGAGTGATTAGACTGTTTATACATCTTTGCTTCAGGAAAAGGGCATCAGGCACCTAAAAAAATCACAAGAACGTGTAGCAGTGCCTTCCATCATGAGCCTTGTGATATTTGGGAATTTTTTACGCTTGAATTCCAGTTTGTGTTGTCTGATAAGCTGAGAAAAAAATTGTATATAACATGTGCATTTAAGGCTCAGAAAAATAAGAAGTAAATTCAACCTTGTTGTTGTTTATCGCCTATTTTGAGCCAAGATCATCTGAAAGGAGAACAATGTTCTTTGAATGCCTCAGATTCAGTCCAAGCCGAAACATTTCCTACACAGGGACTGGGCACTCAAGTTTGAGCAGAAAATTACCATAATGAAACCTGAAGGGTTTTGCATTCTCCCTATAACAAATACGATGCTCATTTAAATTCACTGACTTTCATCCAAAATTGGCCATTTCCGATCAAAATCCTATAGTGCCTGGTTAATTACTGCTAGGGAGAATACATTTTTACATACTACCTGTTATTTTCAGATTTTTTTTGTTACCAACCGATTCCCCTTTGGAAAGTATCTGTCATTATTATGCATTCCTCTGGGAAACACATGACAACAGCTGTCATTTTTGGTCACCATAGCAACACTACTGTAATTAYACCATATTCAGTTCAATAGGAGAATGTGTACATATACGTACACACACACAGAGGAGATGATAATAAATCATTTGTAACACAGTTCAGGGAATTCTCACTTCAGCTACGATATGCTTCCCGCTTCCTTTGGCCAAACTGAGTTAAGTTTGGCCCACCTTAGAGTGGCCATGAATAATGTTGCTCCTGAAAAATCAGATAATCCTCCTCTGTATCCCCCATCACAGAGCAATGCTCTACGCTGGTATCATGACAGTCAGTAACATGAAAACGCTACGTTCTCTCTCCCGGTGTCAGCAAAAGCAAGTTTCGGAGCTTCCCCTCCTGCCGCCCAGATTCACACGTGCTGCTGGAAGGCTGGTGCTGCCGCCGGCGAGCACAGCTGCCGGTGCTGGGCACCGCGGCCCTTGCCGAGCCACGCCGCCGAGCCGCCGAGAGTCGCGTCGGCTCGCTTCTCGCCCACCACGAGGCACCTTCTCAGACACTGATGCATTCATCGCTCGGTGCGCTAAATTCAAGAGACTGCCAGATACTGTCGGACCCCATCGTATCACAGCCTAGCAAACGGGTGATCTCGTCACACTGTAGCTGCACTGATTCCTACAGGATTTGCCCATTTAAGTCCCATTAATGTTAATGGGAATTACGTACAGAGCATAAAGATTTGAATGAAACAACCTTGTAAGAGTGAATCCACTGTCAGACACAAAAATTAGACGTTTGCCATTATTTTCTGCGGGGAAACAGTTGGATCCCAGAGCAATTAAACCAATTAACCCATTTTTACAGAAACAAAGCTCAAAAGGGAAATTCTGAGACCTGAATTTCTGACTTCTCAAACTTTTTTTTCCCCCTCAACAGAAAAAAAAAATCTCTTCTTAGCATTTTTTTCTCCTATGAGGTACTTTTTATCTGGAAGGTGCCAAAGCATTTTATGAATACTAGTTCATTATCTTCACAATATTAATGAGTCAGGGCATCCTAACTCACTATACTGCTACGGACAAGTACAGCTTTACCTCAGTCACCAAGAGACAATTTCCGAGCCTCCTTCTCTAAGAGGACCACAACTGCCCTATAAAATCCTCTTTAGTAGTTTTTTTTTTCCCCTTTCTGATTTAAGCTGCATACTTTATTTCAAATTCAGTCTGACAGAGAAATCTGAACACATTAAATAAAATTAAGGAATCACACTATATAGTGACAGGTATGACAAAACTGTTCATAAGACAGGTATCTAACTACACAAATAGCAATTACTGCTTCACAAAGTAAAAAAGCAGCTAAATATACTCCAGACTAAATCTAGGTACATTCCAGACCAAGAGAAGAAAATGGAACTTCTGATACACGACTGCTTAAATTACACTACAGGACACTAACAAGAATGGAAAAGTGAACCATCTCCATACAGTACATTGCCTTGTAAATACACTTTCACTTGCAGCTTTTTGATGATTATTTACAGGTTGGAGGGGGGGAGGGGGCAGGGGCTGCTTTTAAACCTAGACATTGCAACCGTACCACTTAAGAAAATAAAGTATCTTTTTTTTCCCCTAGGATATTAAAAAACTATATAAAATTAACTCTCCATTCCAAAAAAAAAAAAAAAAAATACAGACAAACTTCATTGGAAATCTGTTTTCTTCCCCACACAACCACTCTAATAGAGTGAGGGAAAACTTTAATACCTATGCATAATAATACCGACAGACTGCAACAAACCGTACATTTAATTTCAAAGATCCTGATAATGCCTTTGGAAGGTTTAAGTTCCATTTTTTAAAACTTGTTGTTTTATTTTTATTTATTATTTGTGAAGTCACATTTTCTGGCTTCATTTGCACCAAGTACATTTTTCAGCCTCTCTCCATACTACCAAAAAAGTTCCTACGGTATGATATTCTTAAACCAGCAATGAATAAGCAATTTGTAGTTTAATAGTTTTCTGTTGTAGCCACCCCTAACCATAAAATTCACTACCTTCACCAGCGGTCTAACACAAATAGAAAATAGTGTGCTCAAATAAAGATGAAGAAGATTATTCTAACTCAAGAACAAAGAAAAAGTACCTCATATCTTTATCGGGCCCTCTCTTATTTCCTTCTTTGCAAACATAAGCATCCTAGCCTTCACTAGCTCTCGCTTGAAAAGATTTTTCATGTCTTTGATTATTCTCTTCAGCTTTTCTTTACTCTGCTTCACTCCTTTTTGAGAAACATGCAGTAATGCACCAGCTCCAGATGATGCTTCACCACTGATTTGCGCAATAGACTATAAAATGCTACCTGTAACTCTATCTTCTGACACTTACACAGTCTTGAGATCTTATTTCATTTTTGATCATGGGTATCCCTAAGCAAAAGGCTTCATTGAACAAGGTACAATTATACTAGTGCTTTTCTTTAAACAGTAATGGAATTCGATGTCATTTCACTCTGGAGCTGGTTTATAATCATCTTGTTTGTGCAAAGTATACAATAGCAATATTTATTTTAAAATCAATTACACAAGAACTACACTCAAAATTATACATTAAACCACACATTCACAAATAGCTCAGCAATAACACCAGTGTAACATATTTCTGACCTCTGCTTTCATCCTCCCTTGTTCCTACACCAAATCACACAGTTCTTCACTCCCTCAGTTGGGCAAGTGTGAAGCGTTTGCAGGGCCACGCTCTGAGCCGAACCTTTAACAGGTTCCCAGATATCATCCACAGCCTTGTTCCTGAAAGAGATATGCAGGTATAGCGGAGAGGATGCTAGTTCATGATCTGGTACTGGGATTACTTTAAACTGCTGCTGAAAATTTTTATATGTAGAAAATACAGTTTTTGTGGCAGTGGTTTTTAAGACACTTGCAATCTGCTTTTCAGGTACACGAGTACACCATAGCATTTTTACACTACACAATTCTTGCAGCAAGGTAAATTACTTGCATGCAATTTAATCCCACTTCTTTTCAGCTTCCTTTTTATTTCTTCAGTAATGTAAGGAGGCATAAAGGAGAGAAAGCTTACCAATCACCAGTTTTTCTTTTTTAAAGAAAAATTTAACTATATAGGCTTAAAAGAATCAGTTTAGTTAAGTCAGAACAACTCCCCAGTGTAGATATAGATTAAAGTACACTGGTGCAAAAATAAAAAAAATCTTGCTCTTCTTATTTATAGAGTGGTGTCAGTGCTATTTAAATAATGAATGACAACTTTGTATCTTTTTTATTATATTTCTTCATGACTATCTCCGGCACATTGCCTTGCCTTCGGTTCAAGGGAACATATTGCAGCTTAGGGAAGCAACGTCTCTGCAAAGGTGAACTTGTCAAGGAAAAGCTGCCTTCTCTGAAACCTGAGTTGACTGAACATGAAGCCAGTCATTTTGAGTGCCGCAGTATCCACTCCAAGGACCAAAGAGAATTCAGAAAAAGCCAATTATACTTCCCTCCCTCACCAACACCTTACATTCAAGAATGCCCTCACATCGCTAATGGTAGAAGCCTAGTTTAGATGTTGATATTCTGCAGCATTTTCCCCAGGACCATACGTTCTAAGTCCTGTTGCAACTTGTACACATAAAAGATAAACATTAACTGCCTAGAAAAAACTGCTGGCAAGAGAGAAAGGCAACACATCAGACTGACTGGGCTGCATTTGGTCTTTGGGCTGCAAGGAGGGCCACAATTCCTTACACAATAAGCTTAGGGCCTCTACGCTTAAAGAGGCTACTGCATTTATTTCCCACAGTCAAATACAGAAACTTTCACATTAGAGTTTATAATCCAAATCACATAACATAGTCAGCAACTCAGCTTATGCATATTTCTAAGACATTTTATGACAAAAAGTGCTTTCACTGATGTGCAATAATTATGGTTCGTTGTTGCTAAAAGGCTTCTAACAAATCTCCTGAAGTAATTAATTATAATTAATATAACCTTAGATAAGTTTCAAGCTTTTGGTTCTCAGCTCATTATTTATTGGCCTTTCAAAATTGTTCCAGTACATTAGTTTTTTATATTTAAGCAAATCTATAAGCAGAGCCTAGAAAATGCTAGAGGAATTACATTTCCCAGTTTATAAATGTAGCTAATGTGGATGCACATTAATAGCCTAGACTTTGTTGAAGGTAGTATTCTGTCATTAACTCATGATTTACAGAAGTGATTAGAATCGGACATGTCCTGCTTTGTAAGTACAAAATTGTGGATACCTGAAAAGGTGCAGGATTTACAGACAAAGCATAATCAATACTTTGTAGACATACTAGTATTAATAGTACTTTCACATTGTTACAGATCAACATTTCTTCTGAATCTATATTCTACCTGAAGCTGAAAAAAAGGAGGCACAATAACGAATTTAGAAAAACACATCCAAAACTGGTTAGATTTAGTATGGAAATATAGAAGGAAATTTAAGGATGTTCACATTAAAATTACAAAAATACAGGCCTGTCAGATTCAGAGAATCCCCTTCTCCCTTTCTAGCACACCTATAAAACTGCAGTGAAGATACCCAAACTAGCAATACACAAGAGAGATGCAACTACACAAGACAATGCAGAGTGCTGCAGAGGTACTAGGTGGTTTTCTGGAAATACAGATATGTTAGCAGAAAACGGTATTTGGCCTAGTTCTGAAAATGTACATATTCACAGTGCATGCAATTTTATGAAGTCTTGATAGGGGACTTAAGCTCAACACCACAAATACTCAGATCATAAGACTATCAAATCAAATAACAATTCCTCTGAGCCAGTACACTACTGAAAAAACATTCTAACCAATTAGGTTAGCTAAAGAAGTAGGCAAAGTATGGACTGCACTGAAAAATGTAAAGATTAAAAGGAGGTAAAATGTGAAATCAAGCTTCTTCCCCCTCCAGCACACTGTTGACAGAGCTGTGTACAAGACAGACATTAGGATCCTTACAGCTCAGTATTCTACACCTTGTATCCTGCAAAATTTGGAAGAGAGATGTCAGCAACAGTTAATGCCAACAGTAGCAGAGCCAGTAAAAGGAGAGATATTCAAACACAAGTGAGTTCATGCAACTTCTGACAGTTTTAACTGGACTTTTATCAAGTATTTATTGACCATTTCCATCATAGTTTCTTCATACAAATTGTTTTCTATACCTGTATTTTTCTAAGACTAGTTTCATTAAGATTATTTAGATGATCTGAAATATGTTATCCATCTGACAATAGAAACAAATACAGATGCACCTTACCATCATAAGTAAGATCATAGGTATATACATCCAAGTAAAATTGCCTTAGAAATTGTCTCAAACTGAAAAATATTAAGTGATCTTTCCAGTCAATAAAGTCAGTAGTTAAGGTGAATCCTGAGTTCCTTTTTAAATTTAAAATCTAGAATAAAAATCTGGAAATGTAGAATTTATAATGTAGAAGTGCTTAGATTAATAAGAAATGGAGATTATTGATCAAAAAAAGCCATCAATCTTAACTTTTGTTAATAAGACTTTAAGCAGAGGTCTAGACACAGTAAGACATCTTATAACTCCTATTCAAGCAGTCAAATGATTCCTCGAGGCACCTGAAGAACAGGGTGGCTAAAYCACGCAGTACAGTTTATCATCAAATAACAAAACAGAATTAAACTCTGTCTTTCCACAATTACAATGAACAATACGGTTCTCAGAATGAAAGGCCTTAATTTGCTCTGAAAGGCAGACATTTCATTAGAATCTGGCTATTAGCCAGTATATATGTGTCACTAAGATAATCTGGTGCAACCGCTACATCTTTTTTTTATTATGGGTTCTTTTTCTCCCACTATACACATGAAAATTAGCTTAGAGACTGAGGGGGCTAATTTACATTTTTAGGGATACGTTTTACCACTGTGTGGAGATAGGATTTGCAGCCGTTGCTGAGTGCATTATGTTACCAATCCACTTGCTTTTCCCTGACCAGAGAAACAAGGACATTTGCATCACGTAAGCAGGCAATACAGTCTAGCTTTTCATAAAAAGAAGAAAAGCCATAAATTATCATCCCTATCTACTAAAGCCAAGGAAAACTGGAGAGCAACAGATCTAGAAAGCCTGTTCTCCCCCATACTAATAAAACAAGAACAGTAAAAACTTCCATTTTCAGGTCATGGTTTCTGTAACTGGTTTCGTGAATCTAACATGAATCCAAAGCGAAAGATACAGCATAAATTTTTTACCACACAGACAGACATTTGTAGCTGTAAATAAAAGTGGATAATTTTCTGAAATCTTGTTACCAGTCATGTCTGTAGGAGGAGTCAGTATTCGGTATCTACAGGAGTTGTAGCTGGTGCCCAGCTTTTGGCAGAGTTTGGAGAAGTGGGTTCCACAGCCAAAATAGCCAAGCACCAGTGTATGCTCATTCTCTAGGAGAGGTAAGTAAAGCTAGAGGGAAGAGATCAAACACATGAACCCCTGTAATTACATAAAAATATATAAATAAATCCATGTCTTAGAATTCTTCCACTCTGTCTACTTGAAGGTAGGATACAGTTCTAGGATATCGATATCTTCCTCTCAGATGCCCATCATTTAATAGCTATGACCAGAGAAAGTAGAAGGTACTCACAGAGGTGACTACTGGAAAAACGTGTGAACAGAAACAGAATTTTAAAATACTAATATAGTTTATACTTTACTTTCCTGATAAAATACAACTGGTTATCAAATTTGGTACTGTGTACTCCACTGGAAAGGATCAAGCACCATCGCAGTCCATGAAAGTCTGACTACARTCACATCACCAGTGTACTCTTTTTATTATATCTGGATGCCAGTGCAACATCAGGACATCTATAAACACAAACACACGCAAAAGGTAAAACGAGATGTATAGACGTGCTCATCTTAAAAATGGCATGGTCAGACTAACCTGACTTTTGCTGAAGTCAAATGACAAAAACCACAAACATGAGGAAAACTGCATCTCCTTCACAAAAAAGAAACTGAAAGAGGAACAAGCAGTTTTCACCATGATCATGTATGCACTTCAAACACGCAGAAGACAGTAAGTCTATTTCATTGAAATCTTGTAACACAAATATGCAAATTTGTTTCAGTTAGGAGCAAAAGGACCAAACCCCAGTATTTCTGTAAAGCTCAGTGGAGCCATGGCTTCCATGCAGCCCAGCTATAATGCTGTCCAAGAGGGCTCTGCACAGGCTCACACATGACTACTCGCCTCTCTTTTTCTTCTAGAAGCTGAAACTCCAGAAGCTGCCAAGAGTTTTAGTGTTAGGCACCAGAGATGACAACAGGCACAGATGCTGGTAGGAAGCCAGGACATTTCAGAATTGTGTCTGAGTTTTGTGAGATTTTTGTTGCAATCAGACAGCTTCAAGAAAACACTGCAATTCTGACAAATCAACAAATTCTGCCAAAATACAAGTTTTTTTTTTTCCCAGTAATCCACTCCAAATACTTGTAACGAAATGCAACAGTCCATCTTTTTCTGTAGACTTCGCATTTAGTGGAGCATCTCAGCCTGACAATCTGTCAGCATCTCCCAATTAAAGATGTTGGGGCTACTTATTAAGTTTTGGCTCTCAGTAAGTAACAGTTCATGCATTCTTGCTTTAAGATTAATAAAATCTAGAAGGCAAAAGTACCATCATCATAATTGATTCAGTCTACATACTGGAGACATACATGTAAATAATTAAACCCAACAGCCACAAAATGCAATTTCAAGTTAATACAATATCTAATACAGAAAATATTGAAAAATATAGAAAATTTAGTAACAAATCACATTTATCACAATATTTAAACCAGAAGAAATATTGTACATTCATAGAATCTAATCTCATATGTCAAATGTTGTCATGTAAAATAGATAGCATTAGCTATCCCATGCTGCTTTGTTCTACACTACTTTCCAGTTTCAGAGTGGTATAAAAATAAACTTGACAAAGAACCAGATAAGTAGTAATTCCCACATATAGCATCTAATCATGCAATTTTGTCTACTAGTCTTTCTACACAATCCATTTCCTAACTCCATTTGTATTCCTGCTGTGGTAGTTCAAACAGACTAATAGGCTTCTCTAGCTCTGCTAAAAAGAGAATTTTATTTTTAAGAACTTATTTAAATACAATTGCTGTATGAGAGTCAATGAACTTATTTTTTAAAGAATAAGTTACCTGGAAAGCACATTTCAAATTTTAAAAGAAGTTAGAAGAAGTTTGAGGTCATAGAATCAGTAAGGCTGGAAGGGACCTCTGGAGATCATCTAGTCCAGCCTCTCTGCTCAAGCAGGGTCACCTAGAGCATGGTAGACAGGGTTGCATCCAGGTGGGCCTTGAAGATCTCCAGAGAAGGAGACTCCACAACCTCTCTGGGCAACCTGGTCCAGTGCTCCGTCACTCTCACAGGGAAGAAACTCCCCCTCACGGTCAGGCGGAACTTCCTGTGCTTCAGTTTGTGCCCATTGCCTCTTGTCCTGTCACATGGGACAACTGAAAAGAGTTTGTCCCCATCCCCTTGACACCCTCCCTTCAGGTACTTGTACGCGTTGATAAGATCCCCCCTCAGTCTTCTCTTCCCCAGGCTGAAGAGGTCCAGCTCTCACTGTTCTCTCAGCCGTTCCTCATAGGGCAGATGCTCCAGCCCTCGGATCATCTTTGTAGCCCTCCGCTGGACTCTCTGCAGTAGCTCCATGTCTCTCTCGTACTGAGGAGCCCAGACCTGGATGCAGTACTTGAGATGAGGCCTCCCCAGGGCTGACTGGAGGGGCAGAATCACCTCCACCGACCTGCTGGCAATACGCTTCCCAATGCACCCCAGGAGACCACTGGCCTTCTTGGCCAGAAGGGCACATTGCTGGCTCATGGTCAATCTGTCATCCCCCAGCACTCCCAGGTCCTTCTCTGCAGAGCTGCTCTCCAGCAGGTCAGCCCCCAGCTTGTACTGGTGCCTAGGGTTATTTCACCCTAGGTGCAGGACCCTGCACTTGCCCTTGTTGAACCTCATGAGGTTCCTTTTTAAAATAATTAAGGCATAACGAAATACTAACTGATGAGAGGGAAGTGGCTGTTTGGCTGATGTGAAGTTGCATACCACTGAAACATAAGATTTAGTTCATATTAACGCCCAGAAAAGTTAGTACAACAAAAATAACTTCTCTAACAAGAATAGCTCATGTTTCTGTAAATGCTTTGGCAGCACAGCCTCAAAAGACAATTAATCTAATCATAATCATTTCCTACTAAAAAAAAAGAAAAAAAGAAAACACTTAAGATACRAGGATGTAGAGAAAGAGATGTTAACTGGCGTAATCCCAAAGGTATGAAAACTGAAATACTCATTAAAAAGAGAGGGGGGGGAGGGAGGGAGGGAGACCCAACACCACCACCAAAAAAAAGTTACACAAGTATCAGCTATGATTCCTTTGACCGCAGGTCTAAGGGAGCATCAGGGCTTACAAATATTCTGTGCATTAACACTAACACAGTTTTCAGCTTTTTGTATCTTGCTTCTTGCAGTTCCAAACCATATATTTTGGGTGACATTCAAAATATTGGACGTTTTCTAATTAGAGGGAAAGACATTTAGTCCAGATGAATAGAATAAAGGATATCAAGAAGGACAAAACAAAAGGAATTGTGTATAACAGCAAAATGGGAAGGAGGAGGGTAGACAGGACCTCAGAAGGGTGATGAATACTGGAACACAGCTACAATTTGTGATAACATTTAACCCTTTGCCCTCAATTTAGAGTCTCCAGGACATTAAATGAATAACAATATGTCAATAAACTAGGATAAACAGAAGGCCCCAGCAGAATAGCAAAACTCTTCCCCTAGCAACACCCCTTGTTGTCTTTTAGATTACAGGAGAAGCACACTGAATCACAAGTCTTTAACCCACGGACCAAAGCTGCCTAGGAAGAGTTAAAGCAGCCAGAGCACTTGAGCACCTGCGGCAGCCGGCTCATCTGCTCTCCCTACACAGTGGCCCTGCAGGTCACTGCACTTTAAAAATCAGTGTGCTAGCACCAAGCCAGTATCTGTCATTGCTGCAGCTGTATTGCTAAGCAGTTGACATGGAGAGAGTACTTCACTGTTAAGGAAGGATTTATAAAATATGCAGGACATTAACTGAATATATGTAGCTACTAGKTTGGTATTAGAAATATGTTTATCATGAAACTATCGCTACCAAAAAGGCAGGTCAGAGAACCAGTCTAGTTTTCCTTCACATTGTTAATATAGACACAGCAGAATTCAGGAAATTCAGAACAAAGTACTAATACCACCAAATTGGAAAAAGATAACAAGTTGACTGATGGGAATTAAGACTGAAATAATAGTACACAGAACAGAGTCCAAAATATTAAGTGTTGAATTCCCCATAATGGCCCCAAGGGTAAAATTGCTAACAACTCCAATATCTGTTACACTAACCATTTGGCCTACAAAACCCTCTAAAGAAGGTACACTGCCAAATCTTTTCGTCCAAAGATCACTGTTAAAAGCAGCTTAAACCTCTATGACTGCACTGCTCAAAGGCTGCTGTGAGATGTGCAGCTTCTCAAACTCCTCTTTCATCCTGCCTCTCAGTAATCCACAAACCAGTAAATAGAAATAAAATTAAAAATAAAAACAAAAATAAAAAATAAAATCCATTGTTCCTTGACGTTGCATGTAATTGCATTTTGTTTGGGGTGCAATGAAGGCCAGGTCTTCCCCCATTTACACTAGTGGCTGAGAAACACTGGAGCACTAGAAGCACTGCTGAACTTGCAGCATGGCAGAGTGAAGTAAAGTCAGCTGGCAAAGTGTGCTGAAGGCAAAGGCACCAGCAGTTCTCCACCCAGATCCTACACCAGCAGAAGGCTGTGCAGAACAGCCAAAGCAGAGGTCCAAGATGTAAGGCCAGGCAGTTGGCTACAAGACTGGGCAGATAGTGAGGAAAGTCATTTCTGTATAATCAAAGGTTCAGCTGAGAAGAATCCAAATTGAAAGAATTCTTGCTGCCCCGATCCCCTCGGGGTAACAGCACACGCAGCACAGCAGGGCTGGCCAGCACATTGCTCACCCGCCCTGCCAGCACTCAGGCTGCTGCGCACCTGAAGCGGGCGCCAGGCAGGGCAGCTACCTTCTACCACTGCTAATTGGCAGCAGCAATTTGCTCCTTATCACTCCCAATGCCATGTGTTTTTTTTAAAGCTGACTTGCCCTGACATTCAAGGGCTATGTTATATTTTCAGCTCAAATTAAAGGCTGCCGAAATCCATCATGGTCTCGCCTCCCTGCATGAGGAGTCAGCTCTTATCTCTCAGTGGGGGAAGCGAAAATGGGCTCTGTTGCCTAGAAACCTGAATGATCATCTTTAAGTGAAAAGCAACTTCTGGCCTGTTAATTCAGGAGCAGGGAGACCTGGCTAGGTGAGGGGATCACTTTGCCTTTATTATCTCCTCTAAGCAGGGAGGCCCTTAGGTGAGGGGACCTCTAGGTAAACAAACACTGCTATGACTGGATTTCAGGGTTTCGAACAAGTAATTACAGATGCTGCAATAGAACATCAGTTTTCACATCAAGAGAAGGCTTATTTCTACTGGATCACAAGAATTTGTGCTGCCCACACCTATAAAGATTTATTCATTCATTTAATTCCACGTGTGGCACCATGTATACCTATCTGCTGAAAGGGAATCCAAGAGACAACTCAAGAGACAGATAGATCACTTATCTAAAAGAGGGTATATAGTCATAACACATAACATACAGTATTATTTATCCTACGGGAAGCATTGGTTGCCCCACCCTCTGTAAGAATGAGTTACATTTGTACTTACACAGAGATCCAACCTATTCATTAAATAATAAAGAAAAAAAAAACTCTCCCCTTTTCAAATTACAGTATTAACCATGTACATACAGAGGAAGTTTTCTTTAATTTACATAGAAATACCTGATTAACAACATTTTAAGATGTCTTCTGTGAAATTTAGCATTAAATCTAAAATCTGTTGCTATGTAAAGCGTTTTGAATAATGAAAACAAAATCTTCAAAGCATGCCTATAATTAAAACTAACCACCTTTCATATTGTTTTTGCCGATAGCTATGCCATAAGAGGAAAAAAAAATGAAGAAAATTGTTTCAAACATTAGTTCAATTTACTTAGAGACTACAAGTATTACAGACTAAAACCAAACAGTGCAAGATAGCGAAGTACCAAGCCAAGACCCACAGCCATGAAGAGCTGTCAAGATCCTAACTCCTTGCGTAGCTGTTGCTGAAAGAAATACTGGCCCTCACTTGGACTCCAAGTGAAGCCCCAACACAGGGCTCAGCCAAGCTGCAGGCTGCCACTGACAGCAGAGCTCCTGCTCCTCTACCACACCTGCCACAGTACACTTGTTTAGAGAGTGGAACCAGTAGAAAAGCCCACCTGAAGTGACCAGGTTTTTTCATGAGATGAGCTCTTTCAACCAGCTCGCACAGTCACCAGGGTAAGTACAGGACCCACCAACAGCAGCTTGAAACTTGGCTCCACCTATCACAGCTCTGTTTTGGTTGATTTTACAGTATTCTACGAGACTTGAGTCAAAACATTGCCGCAAGTGGACAACAGACTGTCAGTTCAGCAGGCAAGCAGACAGGGAGCCACAATCAAAGCCACAAAAAGGCTGTTGCAAGTATCACTATTTCCAACCTATTATTTCCATACCTGAAACATGTCCTGAACAAGAGTTACTTGAAGAATATGTCAGCAATAGGGAGCAATCTGAGCTGCAGATACAATTTTGTCTGCCATTCTAGCCCTCAGATCTTGGTCAACTCATTTAGACTGTTTTTATCAATACCAGAAAAAAAAATTTACTCAGAAATAACTCATTTGATTTAAGTACCTTTTTAATACCATTAAAGCCTACTGGATACAAGATACTAAATTTAATAATTAAGCTAACAAACAACAACACTATAAGCAACTATGACCATAACGAGCTACAATCAAAGTACTAACCATTTATGCTTTGTCTTTACCAGTTCTTTTTTTTTTTAATGAAAATAGGTATATTCAATTCTAGAATCACCCCAACCTGCAGTATTTGTATCTATTTTTGTAAGACAAAAAAATTGCCCCCATTCTTTACGTATCTTTGCGTCTCTCTGCAAAGAAAAAACCATTTATTTCCATAACTCACAGAAACACTATAAGGATAAATATAGTATGATTTTGTAGCATTCAGACGTTACAGTAACAGAGACCACACACAGCCAAGATAGAAAGGAAGAACTCAGCAAAACTAGAACAAAGTTCTGTCCTGCTCTTTTTGTTCTTTTTGTCCCCCTCCATCCTTTTTTTTTTTTTATCCTCCCCCCGCCCTCCTCCCCACACATACGCACTCTGTTCCTCATGTTACTTTTTCCAACATTTCTCTTGATGCCAGAGGCTCAGTAACAGAAATCTTACAAAAAAGAACCCAACTAGTTTCCCTCTCTCCTGCAAACACTGGAAAAACATGTTGCTAAACATTGTGTTCACGCGCTACTAAATCGCTGGCCTTTTTCAGAGTTGATGAAAGCCTAGATCACGGTTATCTCAAGTCTATGGCAATTCTGGTTGCTAGGCCAAATACCACATCTAACATCTACTCTGAACACCAGCAACCACTGGGCAAGAAGAACATTCTGATATCAACACCAGTGCTCTGAAAAAAGTCAAAATACGGTAAGCTTCTGAGTAGCTCAGGCAAGGACCCTGTTCTTACAGTTACTCTGTATTTACTATCCATGTCTTAATTTACACTTCATTTAAGATGATCTGCTTGAGATGCCAGGTCATTTAAGGAAGACAACGCTATTCCCACAGTCTTACCTTTTGTCAAGGTAGGCCTCGACAAAATAAACCACACCACTACCTGGCTAGCCTACCTTCCTGAATATCCTCTATATCCTACTGAAAGATGAGTGGAAAACAATTTATATTTTTTACCCCTCTCCTTCCCCTGGACTTTTGAGGGACGCTGCCAAGAGCTACTTAAAAAGAGCAATATATCCTAACGTACAGGCTGCAAGCCGCTACGGCACAGAGGCAGCCGCTCTGCCTTGCTCTCAGGCTTCAGCCACAGCTGCACACAAATGATTCCCCACAGCTTCCTGCCCCGCTCCCCAGAGACCGCATTATCAGCGCATTACCAGCCAAGAAGGTGAAAACAAGGGAATGGGACTGGTAAGTGAAGGAGGGAGAAATCAAATGAAAAATACACAGCAGCTGGTCAGTGAGACTTGATTTTCAAATCTAATCTCAGTTTGTGCAGTCAGTGGGGGAGAAATGCCACAATTTACATGACAACAGTCAAGTGAACTGAATAGTGGCAAATCAATTCTGCAAGAAAAGATAAAGCAGAATATACCTAATATATTAGCAGCAAAATAGAATTCAATTCCCATAATGTCTGATGATACTGATTAAAACTGACACTATTATTATTATTGTTATTATTCCTCTTCCATTATGGACTTGGAAACAACTGAGCCATATAAAGACATAGTTGTCCTACACAAATGGAAACATACCTCACTACTGGAGAAAATAATGTAAACTCCTCATCTATTAAAAGTACAGTCTTGGAAAATATTCAGGGCTGGGTATTTTAGTGTGTTACAAAGAAGCATGCTCACTTGCGCTCAGGCAGGGATTCAGTGACTAATTTATATCTATCAACAGAGAAGTGATAAAGAGTATAGATGAAAGGCAGTACCAGCTTTTGTCTTAGTTTAAAAAAAGTTCAGCAACATAATACCCAACTTCCTTCCCACTTAGATTTTGATTTGCTGTTTCACTCAGCCACCTTCACAATCACTACCGGGTTTAATAAGAAAATACTCTGAAAATATACACCCATTCCATAATTAAAAAATGATTCTTTTTAGCTCTAGCAAAGTCCTCTTCTCCCTTCTTTGGTCACCAATGTTACTATCTCATTAATAATCTTATTTTTAAAGACAACATTACAGATGAATCATTTTTGCTGATCTGACAAAGTAAGCACATTCAGTATGTGAAAGTAGTACCCACTTTCTAAGGTAAGGGTAACTGAGAGGAAAACACACAAAGTTAGGTATGTAGTCCATGTTGCTTTTAATGAAGCAAATTTTTACAATAAAAATTTGTTTTCAAGTTTTCATTTTTTTTGTATAACTCATGCACATATATATTAGGGATAAAGATTAAAAAACTCAGACAATATTGTTTATTCATGTCATTTAATCTGTTTTGTGTAGCACTGGAAAAGGATAGCAAACAGATCTTAGTCTTGTCAATGCCAAATCTTTTGATATAGTTAGTAGGGAAAAAATTTCTCTCTCTCTCTCTCATATATATATGTATGTATGTATGTATGAAAAACCCCTCAGTTCCACTTTTGACAGTGTAGTTTTCACCACAGTGCTTCCCAACAATACATACACAGAGGAGGGCCAGAAGCTTCATCTAGTGCCTTCCTGAATACTAAACACTTCCACTGGTCTATGTGGCTACGCTGTCCTTGGACATAAAAGATCATGATCTGCTGCAATAATATGTCAAGAAACAGAGATAGTATATGCTCACGGTTTTAAAGATGTCCTAATGGAAGCTGGAAAATGCCCATAATTTCCTTTGAAGCTAGAGAAGATGGTGAGTTCTCAGTTGTGTTTCTAAAGGGACACGGTTTCTTGCTCTAAAGCAAGAACTGACAGGTTCCAGGTCCAGCTCTGCCTTCGCACATACTCTGCAATCTGCCCTGAATGATGCTCCTCTCTACTGCATGCCAAGCATATATTGCAGATCTCATAGTCATGTCCAAACTTTAATAAAATGTCTTTCAATAGGCATCAGGTTGGTATTAATGTATATTAGTTTTTCAACAAGCTTGGGTGTAAGTGGCATTTGATCCTTAAAGTCAAACTGTGTATTTTATTGTATTTTGCCACCCTATCTTTACAGCGGTTCAGCTGTCACAGTTGCCCTCACTCCAGCACAAAAGGAAACAAATCTTCCGGATTTAACAATGCAAAGAGTGGAAGAAAACAGTAAGAACAAGCATATGTCAGAGTAGCAGGGCACTGAGCCCCCTCTAGGCATCAAAAAGCCAGTGCCTGATGGAGTTTTGAACAACAGGGGATGTGCTTTACCAGTTCGCTTTGGTTAGTTCCTCGGGGAAATAAGCCTTCACAAAATTGTTCCTCAAACAACTGCGGGGGACGCTGAGGGGATTTAGGGGGGGGGGGGGGGGGRGGGAATTATTTGTTTGGGGGTTTTTGTTGATAGTACAAGGTTTGTATCTGTAGTTTCTGAATGGAGGCTCACACGTTCCCCCAAACTTTGGTATCAGGGAAGTCTGTAACAGAAAAAAAAAAAAAATCAAATACTAACAATAATTTATGCTATTTGTACTGATACTGGCTAGAATAAATGGGAAACATGGAGGAAAAGATTTCTAATTTCATTAAAATATGTTGATGAGTAAACCAGTCTGAACAAGAGGAATTAGGTATAGAAATGATTTCTTTCTCCACAGAAGCTGGCTGAATAATTAGGGATGAATAATTTATAGGATAAATTCATAAACTACCAACAATGGGGGCTTTTTCCCACAATTTGTGGATAAAAACACCACAGATCCTATCTGACTATTAGCAGATCCTGAAGTAAATTAAAGTTTATGAGTATCAAAAATTCAACTGAATTTAATTGGAACATCACTTTTTTTTTCCTGGATTGAATTACAGCAAATTTTAGAGGAGTTTTTATTATTTATTTAAGACAATACAATACTGTGCTGCTGCTGAAAAGAGTAGTTCACCTTTTTCCCTCCAGGCACGTGTCTGTCATTGCCTTTGCAGTGACTGCACACACCTAAGTCCCTAAATCAGATCAGCTCCCTGATCCAACTAAAAGACTGGAAATTAACTTTGGAAAAGAAATTGTCCATAAACTGATCTGACTCATCTTAAGATTACTAACAATGAAAGAAAGAAAGGGTAAAAATAACTTGACTTCGCAAAAGAGGCAGAATTGTTCCTGTGGACAGTGACCCACAGTTCCAGTTACTTGTGCTGATGAATGAACTGTACTGCTAGCTATCAGTACAGCTTTACTTCCCTCCAGTAGTCCACAGGTTGTCTTTTTATACAGCATCTAGCACTATACGAACACTAATATGGATAACCTCATGGAGTGCAGATTCAAATATTAATTGACAAATTTAAATGGCAAATATTATGACACTTGTTCCTGAAACATGTTCTTGCCCGCCACATTTTTAGGTAGACTAGTCCATTCTCGCCAAGGGCATAAACATGCAATTGATTAAAATTGGATCATTTCTGTATGTATCAGTAAAAAAATGCATATAAGTCTTCCCAAAACTAGAACATAGCAAAGGTCAAATAAAGAAATAAAAATTCTGAAAAAATAGATTAACAAATCTAGTTGATTATAATTTGTTTGAATATTCCCTCTTCTGTTTTTCATATTTCAAACTATTCATGCTAAATACAGTGGCTATTAAGATATTCTCCAGAATACTTCCCTAGGCAGCCTACTCTCCTGTGAATTAATAGATCTAATTATTTTAAGTTAAATGAGTGGAGAAACTGCGATATAAATCACAAAGTTTGCAGGAGGCTTATCTTTCATACTTCTCATTTTATTGCTGCTCTGTTAGTAGGAAACTGCTTTTCCAAGAAATAAATTTTAAGATTTCAAATTTGTATCTTAAGTTACTGCTATATAAAGATTTAGGAACTAAATTAAATTAATTCCTTTCTATGCCACAGCCAACTAAGATGCCAACAGCAAGAATTATGGGAGATTAAAATTCACTTCTTTCATATATAATACAGTATTTTAAAATGAAGATATACCTATATATATGAACATACATCCTATCCTGCTGTGTAATTTACTAAAAAGAATGCTACAGATCAACATAAAGTTAGAGCATTAAATAGTGCTACTTTAAAGCGTCTGTGAGCATTTTCATCCAAAAATAAAGAACTCATAAAAACTTCAGCCAGCTCTGTTAATGGGTCTTAAATATAAAAACAGTGGTATTAATACATTGCCTGCTTCCCCAAAACGAACAGTTATATTCTCCTTTGATTAAAAATAGTATAGTTAAATCTGTTTCTCACCAAAAGGAAAGAGAAATTCCTTAACATTAATGAAATTAAATTAAGGTAAATTGAAGAGTAAAATAAGGCCAATTTGCTGGTAGCTCAGAGTATTTTCTTTCTATTTTTAACAAAGTCTGCATCATCCAACACTAACAAGAACTATCCAAATTCTTGTTCCTGGGAAAATGAGATGCTTTCAGGAAAGAAGCTAGTGAAGTCTCTCTTCTAAAGCAGTTTCTAAAACAAAAAAGCTGAGAGCCATTAAATAAATGGGGAAATAACAGAAGTAAACTAACAGCAAATGATTCCAGATTTCAATTTGTTTCTTATGTTTGATCTGTTAAATGAAATGTTCTCAGAAAACAGGAAAGAAGCTGATAAAAAAAACGTACTAATTTTTGTTCTGATTTGCCATGGTGCCTGCTTGCCAGTTTAACCTGGCCTAGATACTGCAAAGCAGTTGCTTGCTATAGTCAAGTCCCATCTTGAATGGAGCACATGTACGTAGGGCACCGCTCAGCAGATCTACAACGCAGATCTGCTCCTTGCAGCCCTCTTCCCCACCCCTGCCAAGCGCAGTAAGGAGAACAACATCCTTGTTTAATAGCTCCGCAGCAGTGCTCTTAGTAATCAAACCTACAGAACAGCGATGCCTCGACCTTAAAGATTATAGTTACAAATCTGCTTCTTCCACTGCCTATATGATTTCATCAGCTTATTAAATGCTGTAGATAAAATTCCTCCCTTTCTAGGCCAGTGAAAACTCAATATAATCTGGAGAAACAGTTCTGTCTGGGTGGAAATGCCCATCTTAGTGACACCATGAGGGGCCGACAAAAAGGAGCCTGTTAGCTTTCAGAAACAGATTAGTGGAAGTTTTACTGGCAGCTGCACAGTAAGCACTAGGTCTGTGGCTGTCTGCAGAGAAAGAAATACTGGGAAACAACATGACAAATCTCAGCAACAGACAGGAGAAAAAAAAAAAAATATTATCCTTCAGCACCAGTCAGGGACTCAGCTAGAAAAACCGTTGCCAAATTAGCTCCTGTAAAGCCCTGAGCCTCCAGGTTCCAGAATGATTGGTTCACTGTATACATTTGCAACAAAAAATAAAATCAACATCTCAGACTCCTATGACTTTTTATTCCTTAATCCTGTATCTGAATTCATCTACCAAATACACATTTTTCTGTTAACATGGCTTAAAAGCAAGGATCATATGTAAATGTGAAAAAATGTATATGTAAGAAATAATCCTGATGGTAGGCCTGAGAAAGTGAAGTATTAGCTGTTTTATACATTATACTACTGAGAGAAGCACAAAAGAACTTTTATACTTACAGGCTTCCAGTAGGTATTCTGAAATTTTTGTCTTACCCAAAAATCATTTTTCCATTGGTAATTCTCCAAGGAAAATTTGATTTTTATTTTATTAAAAGCACAATACAAGAAATTATACTTCTGACATCTTCCCTGCCTTCCCCCCAGTTTAGACATGCTGTATTGCTTTCTATTTTAAATGGTAGATGTCTTTACAGCTCTGAACAGTATATTAAAGGTTTCTTGAGCAACACACCTCGCACAAATAAACTCTTAAATAGTAAGAATCTAAATCTAAAATAATAATAATAATAATAATAAAAGTCCCAATGAATCTGCAATCTTCTGATGCATCGTTTTGCATCAGGTGATTAATCCATCGTTTGAGACAATTTCGAAGAATGGACCATCTGCTCTCAGCATGACTGTGCTCATGGAATTTGTACAGAATCTTTTACCTTACCTTCAAGAGCTCTACAGAAAAGAATAAATGTTTCCAAAAACAGAGCCAGTAAGTTGTAAGCTACTAACCCTGAAATACAATCTCTCCACAGCTTCAATGCATCTAAGCTGCATTAGCAGGCTTCTGCCACGCATAAGTGGCATTTGATATAGAGGAAACAAATAACACTGACAGAAGAAAATGGATTTTTAGCCATGAGATCACTGCACTGAAATATCCCCCACTTGTTTCAAAAAAGAAAAAGAAAAAAAAAACAGAAGCGATCTGGGGAATTTGTCTATGTACAGTTTCTGAATTCTTTCTGATTTCATACAAGTGCTCTACTACAAAATGCCTCAAAGAGCATTAAGGCAATTAAAGAATGAAATACTCATCATCTATCCCTCACCCTGCACACAAGAATAACTACAGAAGAAAAGAAAAGCCCCTAACATTACTGTTCCAGCAAGACCATTCAGGGAAGATGCCAGGTCTGAAAGGGAAAAAGTGGCAGACCAATCACTTCCAAAGACAATGTCCTGCAAAGTCAAATTAAGGCATCTAGCTAGTAGGACAGGAACTCAAATTCCCATATCACAAAGAAGCTACAGGAGACAGGACTGCAGGCAAAAGCACCTCTGCTGATGCAGCGCTGCCAGAATTGATCATGTGCTGCCAAGAGAGGTGGTCTCATTCCCCTGACCCTAGCCACAGTTTCACTTCCTCCTTCTGTCAGCATTAGCACTCTTATGTGCCCTCAGGGAGCCAAGCTCAAGAAACCAAACCAGCACAATGACTTCGACTTCCAGCCATGAGCAGAACACTGTCATCATCACGAATCTCTAGCCAGGGGAAAAGACATACCAGTATTTTTGGCAGCCACCTGTCCTTAGGTCAGCTCAGCTGCATTATAAAAATCCTGCTGAGGGTTGATATGATAGCCCACAAAGGCAAGTGGGAGGGGAATTACAAGAAACGGTGTAATTAAGCTACCATGGAGTTTTAAAAAAATGCCTACCTATTTTCGAAAGCCTGTATAAATGGCTTTCAGCCTAATTTTCTAAACAAAGGGCAAACAGAACACTCCGTACACAGAAAGCAGGCCTCTAGAGTGTGCACCAGCAATCCAAAGGCAATGGCCAGACCCTTGCTCAGATTTCAGCAGGTCAAAGCTTGTGTCCCAGGAACACAAGAACACTGCAACACAGCACAGCAACACAAAAGCCCACAAGAAGTTCAGCAGATATCCAGCTAGCACAAAAACAGAGTGGTAAAGAAGGGAGAAAGCACAAAATTACTTTTGCATGATATCAGGTGCTGAAGTAGAAGGAATATGTGCATAGCTGAACTGCAGTTTGAATTGGAAAGGTGATGGAGAAAAAAAAATTAACAGAATTTGATGTGGGGGATGGGAATTAACCTCCCCATGACTTTCTCAGGGAGGATGTTAAACCAAATCTTACAGAAAGTTTCTCCTCTGGCTCTTGTATCACAAACAGCAGAAAATGAATAGGCCCCCTTCAAGTCTACAAGGAGCTTCAGTCAGTTAGGGCAGCACTAGGTCTAATACCGCTCAGTCTCCACCTAGAAGGATCCTAGAAGCCTGAGCCCTTACTATTCGTCCCAAGTCTATATAATTTTGATCAGTTACAGCACGTCTCTTAAATATGGTCCCAGTATTCTACTTCTGCAAAATCTGAGTATTTTAAGTGTTAAATGTTTCTATAAGAAAGCATAAAGGAACATTTTACCACAAACCTTTAGAAACAGATCTATCCCACTCATGGCCTTTCTTTATCCTCTTTCACAGACATTTCCAGCAGGCAGAATGTGAGCTGCCAGGTCATCATTGTTCAGATGGCAGGGAAGCAGGCCACCAGATTCCCTGAGGTCCCAGCTGCTCCCCCCTATAACTAGCAGGATTCCTATTAGAGGGAACATATCCTACTCTGATTAAAAGGTTTTCTACTCCAGTTTTACACCAGCTTATGCTGGTGAAATTGTTAAGTCTGCCAATTTCAAAAGACTTGCTCTTGATTTATACCAAAATAAATAAGAGTAGAATCAAGCTGAAGCTGCCATTAAATCATGTTTGCACAAGCTGGCAGTGTCAGAAATGCTTTATCTCCAAAAACCCCACCATTTGGGAGTAACACAATGTAACGTTTCAGGACTATTTTCTTTTCAAAACAACATCCCCTGAGGTCTAGTCTCCTTCACTTCCTAGAGAAGCTTATATCAATGCATATTCCTGTTTTGAAACAATAATTTCATCATGAAATTTAGGCTATAATTTGATGATGGCTTTAGTAGCAATAATTGCTTGAAAAAATTCTTATCCCTTGCCCTTTTTTTGTACTCCATACCATACTTGAACACCTTCCCAGTTTTGTAGATACTGTTGTTTGAAGGTCATTCATACTGTGATCAGAAAGAAGAATTACCTGAATTACAACTCATGTAAATTCTTCAAACTAATTTCACAGCTGGAGCTACTATACCATCAAGACAGACTAGTGTAGCCCACACTGCATGTTCACACTGTTTTAGAAAAATGCAGTGTAGAACAAGATCTGCATCCACAAGTCTTAAGAGCTGTTTCAGACCCTCATTTATGTCCTCTCAAACAATTCTTCACACATTCAACTGAAACAAAGTTAACACAATTCTAAAAACACCTCCTACGTGAGTTTGCAATTACATTTTCATGATGTTCTGTTAGTAAGAACTTGTTTATTGCTCAAAATTTTGTGACCAAGTTTTTTCACCCATTAATGTGATACATCTCAACCTCAGAGCATCATTTATGACATCCCAGGGTTTCAGAAAGCACTCAGTATTTACTTGGGGGGGAAGGGGAGACAGAGCAGGGGAGAGACTGCTATAAAACACTTCAAATTGGATATCTAAAAACAGTGGTGCTCACAATCATTAATTTTATTCTGAAAAATCTAAGCCAGTATAGTCATATCTGATATCGTATCTGAAATGATTCTGATTTTCCTCCTATCCTTCCCTGAAGTCTTTTAGGAATTTTCCAAGATAGCTATGAAATAAAGCATCTCCAAGTCTCCTGGCTTACCACCACCAGATCTCAACATGCTCCATTCCATCTTGATTCCTCATCACTCTTTGGTGTTACCTGCATGTCTAGGTAGTTGAATGCCGGCTCTATATTGCTCAGCCTAGTAGTCAGAATGGTGGTACCACGGTGGTCAGCTATCATTATTGTTTCATTGTGATACTGCAGATATTTATTTGCTCCCATCTTATGATTAGATCCTACTTAAATTTAATACTTAAATTCTTCCTAAATTTTAATGATATCATGACAGGTAAGTCCTTGTGATGTGATATTAAAACATGGCAACAATATCAAGGCTGACAGAAAAGGGTGAAGGCCTACGGTAGCACTACCAATGAGTACACTGTAGAGCACAGTGTGAGTCTCTGAAGGATATCTTTGATTTGGCTCTTCCAAGTTTAAAAGAACTTCTGCTACTCTTTTCAGTGTTACAGAATCAGACCCTGGCAAAAGCAGAAGGCATCTAAGAACTTAAAGAAAAAGAAAAATCTGAAAGTGAAAAACAGAAAGAAATAAAGGAAAAGAAAAAGAAAAAAGAAACCCTCAGTTCTTGAGCTGTAGAACCATCTTTCAGACCTACCCTAGACCTGGTTCTAAAAGATAATGAGTGACTTAAGAATCTAAAATTATTTTTTTTCCATAATGGAAAATAGTTACATTTTCTAAACAAACATGCTCTATTCTTGAATTGATCTCTCTCTCCCTCCCTCCCAGAATTAGCTATCACAGAATTTAGGTACCATCCATGTACATATTGTATGTATGCACAAATTCCAAACCCCTAGGAAAGGCTAAATAATGATGTAATGAATATGTAGAAATCATATGTTAAGAGCATTACAGTACTTGTCCCTACCTTTGCTACAGTTCTTTTCAATTTTAATACTTATCCTTTCCATACTGTTCTATGCTGCTCGGTCTTGATTATTCCTGTAAATATTTGTTTAGTGATTAATCATCTACCTTTTATCTTTCAAATTTTACTGAGTATCTCAATCACAAACTAAAATGCTCCAATTTTAATACAGAATAGTCTAACAACTGCCTTCAGATAAGGGGGGAGTGGAGAGAAAACACAATACTTGGACTGTTGCAGCTCCACAGTCTATGTCAATGTTGACAATGAACAACCATCAAGGTTGCCCCTCCCAAGCAAGGGCTCAAAATAGATACCAGGATAAAGAGTAATCACTTACAGGATGCTATGGATTCTTAACTGAGGTGTAATGGGATATTACTTAGAAATGCTGAGGGTGTTTTTTTGTTGTTGTTTGTTTGTTTTAAGGACTATAGTGAACTACTTCCCCCTAGCTCTTTGCCCCTTAATAGATAAACCATCTGAAAGCAGTAATAAACTACACTTGAACAGCATAATATCTAGTTTTGGAGCAAGAATTTGCCAAAAGACATTAAGGGAAGGTTGTGGCCTTGAAGCCATGCTTGTGTTGGAATAAACAGTGAGAAGTAGGTTAAATAAATAAATAATAAAAAAAGGAATAGAAAACATTTTCTGCATTCCTGAAGCATTACAAGCTGTAGTCTCCACAGCACCGAAGGATATGCCTACCCTAGGTAACTCTTCATAATCTAAACAAGACCATAAGAAAAATCAAGTCCTAAATGTCTCACAGCACGGAATAAATAAGCAAGAGGCAGGATTATATCTCAAATTTGTGTGATGTCTTGTGTTGTACCAGACCTGACACTCAAATGTAAATCCTCTGCAATGTAAACAACTCATTCTTACATATTTAGATAATCAGTCATCTAACTATGGAAACTAGGGCCTAAGTGCTTAACTCATTCCACTCCCTTGCATATAATATTTTTCCTATACTCCCCCTCCTTGCAGTCCAGTAAAGGCATATGTTATATGGAGATACTGACATTGCACTCCCACCAATACCACTGCTCCAGCCCCTGGAGTTGCCTCAAACTGGTAAGCCAGCTTTTGCCAGCCACATCACTGCTGCTCTCTTGGCACCATCTTCCACGGCTAAGGAGCAAACGTGTGCCTGTTCCATGTGTTCACAGCCAAGGATGCCAAGCTTTGGGCACAGCCTTTGGAATCAAGCCAGATGGATAATTTCTGCTGTTTCTCTATTTTATGAGCTTTAGTGGCAAGAGAATATTAACTGTAAAAGATTAATATTAATCTGCAGAAATTAGCATTGGTCTATCATATGCAATAAAACAAACTCAAACTAGTAATCTGTGAGAGATTTCAGAAAAGAGGAATAAGAGAGGAAAAGTGAGTAATCTATCAGGATATCCAAATTAGAACTAATTTAGAAAAGTAAGAGTAACTTACCATCCAATACACACACTTGAGGTAAACAGGAAGACACAACTGTACACCTTAGATAAAATATAATTATTAATGCCTCACAACTGGAGCAGAATGACAGACTTAAAGCATTTTGCAATTTTAGCATCTCTTCTAGGAACTGGAAAATTCTTATTCTAAATTTCAGAGAGGAGCTGTGCCACCTGTACTTTCAGTAACTCCAAAGATGGTCCATTTAAGGAGCTGGTGTTTTCTGAACAGAAGCATCTCCCCCTTTTTCCAGATATCTCCAGCTATCACCATTTCCCTGCTACTGTTTGCTACTTGACTTTACGGAATATTAACTTAAGGCAGAAACAAATAATTCCAGTTGGATTAATAACACTTCATAGGGTAGCTAGGCACAGAAATAAAGGGAAGAGTAACTTTTTTGGACAAGCAACGGATCACCAGTCATACAGCTTGCTAGGCCTCAGATATTATCCTGKGTGCAAATAATAACAGTCTGTGCTTGTCTGGCACATTTATCAAGAGAAATCTGGCATATGTTGTACTGTGAATAATTAGGACAAACACTCAAAGCTGTGTTATTTCAAGGTAGCTTTTATTATGGCTTCATGACTTCAGATATTCAAAAGTAGAATAAGAAAACAAGATAGCAGAAAGAATATTAAAAGTATACATACATACACTATCCTGCACTACAGCAAGGGGCTGAAATAGATCTACCAGGATTTGAAACAAAGACTGTCTCCACACAAACTAAAAGATACCAAATTGCACTTTGAAAACTTGTTCATCTGTGAAAACATGACTATTTCATAGTTTTTCTCTGCTCTCTTCCTAATATGATTTAAATACGAAACCTTTAAAATACAAATCTGAATCCAATTTAAATATTATGTATGTAAATACTGATGTCTCAAAACATGAGTATGTATGTTTCAAAACCAGTTTGGGGGGCTTTTCTGGAGAACACATTTTCTTTTATTGTAAAAGAGATGTCAGTGGAAGAAAACAAGAGATATTCCAGAGAAAAACTGAGGAAATAGGCTTAGTTTCCTATTAGATTACTTTAGCATTGACTTTCCCAATTTAATTGCAAGTCCTACCATATTTAGGTCTTACAGAACCTCAGTTTTATAAACCCCAAGAACGTACCAGAATTCAAACAAAGGGAACCAGGCTTATAGGCCTTCTGGCACTGGGTCAGACCTTGAAGTCACTGGTAATATTCTAGTGATTCAGAATTCAGAGGGCAAATAGGGAAAAATATACACACACACACACTTTTTTTCCTTGAATTAAAACTGCATGATTTTYACGACTACCACATAGCATTGTAACACATCACATTTTATGAACTGTCATCCTCAGAAACCTGGGGCCAGCAGCACCTTTCTTTGCACCAAGTCCGCAGAGGGTTCAACAGCCGAAGGAAGTCACAGAAGCCCATAGCTGTTCATTCTTGCCTCTGTGTGGCCCCCTCCCATCCCCTGCACACCAACCTTCATGTGGACAGGCAGACAACCAAACTAGAACTTAACAGTGCATAGCTGTCTCTGCAGGGTTAGTTTTAACAAAGACCGATCCTGCCTGTGTCTCCACAGGGGTGCTTGGGCCTGCACAAGGGAGATGGCAGCCAGCCCCGCATCAGACAGGAACAGCCTCGCGGCAGCCAGGGCATAGCTGCTCCCCGCCGTACCTGTGTCAGAAGAGCAGCATGTGCTCCATCATATCTTAGTGAATCCCATTTGGAAGTTCAAGGATCAGTTTTTGTGAGGGGTCTCATTTGGCCTTCATTTGCACAAGCTTGTATTGAAAAATACTTCTGTGCATCGGCTGGACAAACAAATCCTGTTTGTTCAAGCGGGCTCCCAGGTGTCGTTCTTGTACAAATGGAGACTCAAAACCAATTTTGTGCCAAAAACATCAAAGCTGACTAGTATCAATCAGCACAACCACTACCAGGCAGGAAAAAAGAAAAGTGATGTGATTAAACCAGTTTAATAGTAAAAAGCAGCCAAATGAGAGGTGTAATAGTTCTGAAAAAAATATACATGGGGCTCCTACGTGTTATGGTTAAAAACAAGAAATGTTTACAATTCCAGGCAGTTCTAAATTCAAATCCTGCCACACTAGTCATTTAAAATTCTTTCCAGTAAAATTTGGAACAGAATTAATCATCTTGTTCCAGACAGCTATGATGGAAGTGATGAGTTAAGTGAGTCAGGATTGGTGTCTAATCCACATAATTAATCTAATTCAATGATTAACCTGAGGAGGGAAGAGCTCCTTCAAGCACAAGTGAAATAGTGAATGAATYATTACTTGGCAATGATGGGGATTATTTTGAAAATGCAAGCTCTGTTTTTTTGGAAGGTTTAGACAAAGTCTAAAAAGAAAAAAAAAAAATACACAAATTACCAGACGCTAGGACACAAACTCTAGGCAGTCTTTCTCTGCCTACTACTATGGGGCGGGGGAAGACACTGCAGTCACTAACTAGTCAAGCACTAGAAAACATAYTGGGACAATACTTAGGTTACAACTTTACCCTAAACATTGCTCTAACACAGATCAATAACTTTTTTGCAAATACTAACAGCAAGGGTTCTTCACATACTGTTCTATGTGTTAKGCTGTATTTCAAGCCCTGTTTTTAATCATTTTCCCTGCCTCAAACTTATCATAAAAACCCTYTCATTAATGTCTATACAAAAGACAGTTCCCACAGTACAAGGATACATTTTACAAGTGTCCAATTCTAGTATCTTGTAAGTAGTTTTTCTACATAGCTTTAAGGATTTCTAAAGTTCCCGTACTTCACATAATGTGATATGCTTTCTGCACAATGCAAACRACAAGCTAAATATTTTTGTAATTTCATATCAATTAAGACAGCAGAACCACCAAAGGAAGCAGTCTACCCTTGCTTATTTGTTGTTACCCTACCACTAGTCACTCTGTGTCACATTAGGAATTTGCATGGCTGCACAGCAAATTGGACTGACAAATTCACCCTAGGTAAAAAATTAGAGGCTAAAGGCAGCTAGTTTTAAGTTTATGAAATTTCATATATTCTCTAAACTTGCATCGATCCTTTCTGGGGCACAGGAAACCAATGAGAAAAGAAATCAAGTAATGTCACATCTGACAACTGAGAGTTGTCCAGCCCTGATTTCAGGAGGCTGTTTGACAACTAAGCCAATTGCTGTGACATTAGAAACGCACATTAGCTAGTGAAGAGTTCCCAGTACTTCCTGGCAAAGTGTCACTGTACACATATATTTTACAGCCTGCCTATACACTTAACAGCCATGAAAATAACTGTTATGGAAGTAGTGATTTTCCCCTTTGACCTGATCCAAAACCAACTAAAGTCAACAAAAGATACCTGTGGAACTCGGCAAACTTTGGATAGGAGTCACTTACAGCTATCATAGGCTAATGTCTTATTGCCAGTAGAAAAATGGATTTTCTCTTCCATATTGGGACAGCTGATAGACAGCACATTTCATTCTTATTTCTTAGCTTCCATTAAAGAKATAAATGTTGAAACTCATATAATCTACCATCATAACACAATTATGGAGAAAGCTAAACAAATTTTATTTGGGCCAAAAACAATTACTACTCCTGTTATGAAATAAATCACTGCTTATATTTTGAATCAGTTATTAATTCAAGATTATGCTTACCAAACTCTTACTATTTCTTTACCGAGGTAGAGGATCCCTGTGGCTCACAAAAATAYCAAGCTAAGGAAGGAAAAGAATGACAGACGTATCAGGCAAGTAGTATTTTACTCTGTATAAATCCAGAATACTTTCAGATTAGCAAGCAGTGTTGAAGCCATTGGAGGTTTACCTTGGCTATTACTCCAGGTCATGAAAGTTGCAGAGATGCCCGTTACTTACGCCTACGTGTTTTACTGATGGATGCTGCACATAATGTCAATACCTATTCTAGATTTTCTGTATAGCTTCAAGCAAGAAAAGGTTCAGAAGTTATTTTTGCAAGTTCTAGAAGTGAAGCCTTACTCCTGAAATTTTTTCAACCATACAATACTTATCTACGGCTTAATGAAGTGTGTCATTATGAATAATTTTAATTAAGCTAATAGTGGCACATAAATGTTACAAAAAGACAGTTCAGGGAGAAAAAAGGATTTTGTATCAGCTAAAAAATTCTGTTCCAGCCCAAGTCACTAATATCATTATTCAATCAATTGAATGATCTGAATCAACGTCTTTAAAATAGTTCTGCCAAACAAATAAGTTTTATTTGTCATTCTGGTGGGCAGCATTCCTACAGTGGACAAGGAATAAATGTTTGTGCTTTTAACATGTGAAAGAAAATTCTCAGCAAGTCRGAAGGTATGTCAGCCATTATGCTAATATTAACAGGCTTGCACCATTACTGAAGAACTAGCTACTATAGAGATTCTACTCAAGGCCAAGCAATCCACTGCTATTCTTTTGTCTTTCATGGTATATCAAAAACAAAATGTACATGGATGCATACTTCCTCCTGATACACATACTCTATTGCCATAGTCACATCTTCAGTATAAAAATTTATGCATCTAGAAGTTTTCCTATGAAGTCACATAATAGTTATTAGTACATCCTAAAGAACAAACTCATCCTAAAGCCATAATAAAATCTACCTCTTAAATAATTACTGATGAAAACTGCACAGGAAATCACTACACTGACCTACCAAATAAAAGGCCGTTCTGCTGCGCRGTAGCATATTCTACTCACAGGAATCCATATAACTCGAAGAGAGCCTATGCTTAAAATTCCATTTTGGAAACATTTTTCTTTTAAGCAACRTAATTAAATACCAGAAGCTGCAGCCCTTCAAAATCAGTAGCTGAGAATTCTGTCTACCTACACCATAAATAGTCATGTCCACTCTTTTCAAGGAGATAACCTCAGCCAGACCAGAACTACAGTGTTTTAAGCATTCAGAAAGTTACACCAGGAATGATTTCTTTAATGAATAAAGATACAGGTATAAGAGACTGTAGTTGGCTTTGTACTCAGGCTAAAGAAGCAGGGAAACACAAACAGGATCACACAGCAGGCATGAGCACAGAACAAGTGTGTTAGAGCTCCCAGTGATTACAGGAAACAAAAAATATGCGGCAAGAAAACTAGTGCTCTACCTACTAGCTGCAATCAAGTTGCAGATTCAAGCCAGATTGGCAGAGAYCACAAGATGCCCTCCAAAAGCTATGTAGTAGCTATCTCTAAACACAATCCTTCGTCCCCCTGAGATGTGACTGACAAGCAGTTTCACCACAGTATCTCTGGAAATTTTCTAAATAAAGACAACCCAAACCTTCATTTTGGGCAGATTCTTTCCTCCCTGACAACAACTCCCCGATTTTTCTCACCTTGATATTAGAAATATTTTCATCTCTCTTTTTTTTTAAAAAATTATGTTTTGCATTTTCTTGTTTTATTGATGGGAGATGAGGGGAATGGAGATGGTAGTAAAGAAATTATACTTTTAAGAGCTGCAAGAATTTGCTCTTCAAGGAGGACTGAAAAAACATCCAGCTCCCAGTAAGTCATATCAAGTCTTCAGACCTGAAGGGTATTTTTAAAACACTCCAAGTATGGAAAAGCAAATCAGCAGGACCAGCTGCAGGGGACAGGTGTAAAGGAAGATGAYTGTTCCAGCTTGAAGGAACAATGATGATTAACTGTCAAAGGGGAGGAAAAAATAAGAATTTGCTAATAACCCATGCAAGGCCACATTAGAGTGCATAAAGTCCTTTAAAATATTTCTAGCTTCAACTGATTGTGCAGGAGGGAGCAGTGGATTCCAGCCAAACCAGGCTCCACAATCTACCCAGCCTCAAAGATCAAGTAACTGATGATGGTGAAAGCCAGTTCATCAGCCTTAGTGTATTTCTTGTTTCTGTAGAGTGTAATCAAAGAGTGTAATCAAAGACCTTACAAGACACAGCCAAGCTCTGCTGACTGCAGACAGCTCTGACCTGACTCCTGCTTAGTTTTGCAACTGCATCCAAAGAAGAAGAAGAAATAATAAGTCACCATACCAATGAAGTCAGCTGATGATAATGCCCATGATATCTGGATACACTGCCTGAAAGTCGTGACAAGTTATTTTAAACTGGCTTGGATTTGAACACTAGCAGTTAGATTACGAACAGATATCTCAATACAAGCAAAAGAGCGATAACAGCAACAGCAGTTATCATTTCGTGAGACAGGATGTAATGAATACCAGAAAATGCATCTGATACTTYKMATAGMTAWTAKCTATKMRAAGTGACAGCTGATTTACTTCTTGATTGTAAACTCCTTAAGAGGAGTCCTAGGTTGAATCCGTATGTTCAATAAAGCCCCATTTGGCACCAAATCAATCTCAGAATGGTGGCAGTCAACATTTGAAAAGTAATTTCAAAATATGAGAAAGGGATCAATGAAGATAGTGAACAGTTGTTTTACAACACAAACACAGTACAGGCCTTTGCTCTTTCTCCATACAAGTTAACAACTGTTAACATCCTCCACAGTTACCACAAAAATGTCAGACAATACACTTTTCTTGTAAGCAATTCTTCCAAGTCTCTCACAAAATTCAACCACAYGCAATCAAGATACTATCAATATTCAATTGATTTTGCCTTTATAACATTTAGGTTGTAATTTACGCTGCTTTTGCTTGCAAGCAATTTCTGTTGTACTATTTTGTCAGCACAGTACAACCTTTATTAGATTTGAAATTACTAAACTCATTTATTCTTCGAACTGTGAATGAAGAGACTTATGTTACTGCACTATGGTTGTACTGGTTAATGTGTATTTCATCTCAGAACAAGGGAAAAATGTGTGCAAGAGAAAAGTTTCTACTCAACTGATAGTATTTGCACACAAAGCACTACTTACAGGTGCTACCTTACGGGCATAGAGTCTTGTCTAGTCCTTTATATAAATTTGGAGACCAAAATATCTGGTATCTATTTTAGTTGCTTTCACTGACTTTTTTAAAAATCAAACCACTTACCTTTTCCAGTACACATTTATTTATCTATACAAATATCATATATACACACATCTTCCTTCAAAGACAGGTGTGCTGCAACAATTAAACCACATAACAGAAATTGGTTAGTATCATTAGACATCGCCTAAACCCAACTTTTATGGCTCCTACTACTCTTACCTTATGAGTTTGTCTAGAACAACCACTAATTCCGAAATCAAAACAATAACCAAAGAGCTGGAGCAACAATAGCTTAAATCCTTTATCATCAGGTTTTCCACTGCACTGGATCTGATACCATAAGCCAGTGGCAACACTCTGAACTAACAGGGTCACACAGGTGCAAGCTCATACTGAATAAAACATATGCAGAGGTCATACAAACTAACTTACTGGTTCTTTTTCAACTACACCRCACGCTGTTCTACTATTTACTCCCTGCATTTTAAAAATTGATGCACTGATTTTTCTGCAGAGTCTTGAACAACTTCAAGTTATCATAAGAAGCACATCTAGGTAAATGCTCGACAAATGTTAATCATGTATCTAGAAGCATCAAAACAGAAAGAGCATCATAGTTTGGAGACTGTCATACACATGTACACTATTTATAAAAGCCAACGCATGGCATGTACCATTACATTGAGTTCAGAAGAAATTTAATCATGCAGCAGCTCTTTTAATATCAAATTTACCACAGTTACTACCTCCAYAAAGTAAAACAAAGCAATAGGTAAGGAAATTACCATTCATTTGCTTTTAAGCTATATTCAGGTCATTACTTGAAACGGGTGCATCAAGTTTAGAATGCTATTTGCCATATATATCTAAATGACAACTTTTGCAAGTCTGAGATACAGCTCTTCAGATATCTGCAATTTTCTTAAAATCCATCTTTAAAGTGTTGTAAAGTAGCCATTTCATGAAGAAATATCCCTACTCACACTYGTACTGCAAAGTGTCACAGGTTCAGCAGTTCAACTGGTTACTTTAGCATCTACTAGGTTTTAAGACTTTTACGCATACACGCACACTATACAATCGTAGGTACAATGTCCCCTTATTATTTAATCCCCTGAAGCTATAACTGAAAAATGCTAATATCTTGCATGCTTGAAGCAGCTTGTTAAAAGGAATGCAATTTTCTCATGTCAAAAGATTCCAGTCCCATGAGATCCTCCAGTTAATTTATAAAGTAATTTTATCATAATTAAAGCAAAATTGCATCTTACCCAACCATCATGTTTTGCAAGACAGATATAACTGAAAAATAAAAATCTACATTGCCAATAGGAAGAGAGTAAAATCACATTACAGGAGAGAAGAAATGGGGGAATAAAGGTTAGAGGCTGTGACTGTATAGCAGAGGTAACAGAGAACTATTGCAATTTTATGTCCGTCTCTTGACTCCCTGTGAGGATATGGGTGAGTGGGCCACATTCGTCTGTGCAAGTCAGCTCTTTTTTTGCATCTTTCTCCCTTTTAAATTTGTTATTACAAGAACCCACCCACTCCTCCAGCCAATTACAGCAATACAAAAGCACAGCTTTTGCAGTTCCCCCATGCAGTACTGCTGTTTCACAGAAACCACAGGGGTATCAGAAAACAACGYAGACACTTGGTTTTCTGAGGCGTTATATTTAGCTACCGGGGGGAAAAAAAACCACAAGTATCTTGATTTTAATGTTATCATTAGATAACTGAAATCATATTCTTCACCCAATGCTGGACCCTTCACCTAATGCTGGTTTCCTGGACAAGCTGAACTGACAACAAGTATAGCATACAACACAGCAAGTATCTGCCTCTGAATGAGGCCACAAAATTCCATGAGTCTTAGGGTGTTTTTTTTCTTTTAATGCTATTGAATTGGGAGGAGATGCATGTAAAACACAGCAACTAGCTACATCTAGTTTATGGAAATTGTTTAAAACCATGTATGAAACACCACATTACTCAGAATAGCAACTTTTTTTCACCAATAGCTGCAGAGTAACACGATGCATCAAGACTACATCAGAGTCCAACGAAAGAAGGTTCAGACAGGGCACTCAAAATAAGGGCTAGGTAGGAAACTTCTCCCTAATTCTCCTAAATTCTCCCCACCTTGCAAATGAGGGRAAAAAAAGGGGGGGAGGGCTGGGGAGAGAAATTTTACTGCAGTAGWTTATGATGTGGCTGGAAAATCTCTCCATTGATGAGTGCTCTCATTGCATTTCATCACTACACTTACCAGTTTGTGAGGGCTGAAAAGCTGAACAGCAGGCAAGCAGATAACTGTCTAGCAGTACAGGAGAAGGAAAAAGACAACGATAAATTTGCAGTAGTTCACAGCTCTGAGTAAACCTTATTAAGAGATAATCAGCTTACATTTTAAACTCTCCAGACCAACAAGAACATCCAAAGTAAAAGTGTAACCAGATTGATGTGACTTGTGAGAAAGCCTCTTAATAGCCCAACAAATCATGTAATATGTACCAACATATAATAAACATGAATATTGACAAAGATGCATACAAA
Organism: Rhea americana; assembly: GCF_003343005.1. Classification (NCBI taxonomy): domain Eukaryota; kingdom Metazoa; phylum Chordata; class Aves; order Rheiformes; family Rheidae; genus Rhea; species Rhea americana. The sequence goes on from NW_028185816.1 coordinate 6,716,612, forward strand.
GTAAAATACGAGCATGGTAGGCCTCCAACCACAGAGATTAATATAAGATTAATATTTTGTTTCAAAATTTCAACCTAAAACAATGCTTATTTTTCAAATTTTTAAAAATGCAATACTTCAAGTTAATTTCCCCTGATAATTCCTCCCTGAAAACAACTTCAAAAAGTTTCTGCTATAGTCTATTCCAATAACAGAACTAAAAGATTTAAATTCTTGCTTGAAGTCTTGTACAGAATTAAAGTAACCCAGGAAACTACCTTTTTAAACTGAAAGTCTGATAATCAGAATACCATGTTTTCACAGGTCAGAAGAACAAACCAAATACATTATTAATAATAGAGAGAAGAAAATTGAGCAATAGCATCTTTATTTTTCCTGCATTAAACAGTAAGAGAAACAGCTATATCAGATGGAGTCAAGTATTATAATCAAGCTGCTAGAGGTACAAGAAGAATTGTATTATATTCCAAGAAGGGTCAGCATATATTAAAGTTTGCTTTTGTTTGTTTATTAAGCAACTCAGACCTCAACCCCCAAGCTTTCTTCTACAAAAAAAAAGAGAGGAAAAAAAACCCCACACACAACACACTGACAAACTGTGGCACCCAATGCTGCATCTGAATTGGATGAATGCTGTCTAGCTGCAAGCACTTACAAGTTTAGGTCAATCGTGTCTTCTGAAACAGAGTTGAACATGAAGCCCACGAGCCTGTTGAGAGAGTCTCCTTACGGTCCTGTCTCTTAAGCACTTTAGTATTTTCAAATCATCCCAACAGAGGGCAGTGTTACCCACACTAGTTAAAGCATCCTGAACTTCAGTTTAGAATCAAGCTTTTCTAAATTTATGGACAGCTTAAGTCTTGTTAAAGAAGAAACAAAAAGCATCTTCTACAGTATCACCATAATAGTTTTAATCCTCAAATAAGTAAGATTTGCACGAAACTTAGAATGTCCATTTATTATTCTACCTCCCTCTTCATGTGTTTGCTTTCTAATGAGTAGGAGTGAAGAGAGGTTTCAAAAAAGGCCTCATATAAACAGGTGCTTTTAATAGTAGCTTTCCAAGCCATTCTACATGGAAAAAACATCTATATTAGTTACTATTGCTTAAAACTATAAGAAGGCCCTACTGACATCAGGCTGAAGACCTGGAGAATATGTGCAGCTTCTTCAAAGATGTGAGCTATTTCTTGCCTTTCCTCTAAAACCCCAGATTTTGCATCCTATGAACTTCAAGATCCTGGAAGGTTTAGGCAATCAATATTTTAGCTATCATGGAAGAGTAACAGTAAAACATGATGTTGTGCTTATACATAGACTCTTACACTTGTGACATAGACCATTGCAAAAATACCCTTCATATTTTTAATGGTTTCTTTCTAAGCAATAAAAAAATAAATATTTGAAAACAAAACACCCTGCTGTGTTTACAACTCTGAAGCATTCTTATAATCCAAACCAGGAGGTCTTCCCCTTGAAAATTTCAATATAAAAATCATAACTTGACGCTATCTGTGTGTATGCATGTATATATGTATTTTATCTTAAACAGCATGCCAGTGAACTAAACCAAGTATACTCTTCAGCTTTAAAAATTATTCAAACTCTGCTTCATTTTTATTGCAAGCTTTGGAGAGCATGTTTCACCATCCTTTAGCTCTCCAAGAAATGATTCAAGTACAGTAGTTAAACCTATGCCATCCACAAGACTGCTTTTAATCTGACAGTAACAGCATTTTTGAAAAAATAGTTAATATTTATAATTATTACCTTACTTAACATTAAGATACGGTATCCACAGTTACAGAATCATGGCAAGCCCAAACACACAAGAGACATGAGGTGTCCAGCACATCTGCTAATGCCTTCCCTGGCTCATAAGTAAATGTTCCAAGCCAGGAGCAAGCTGCCACCTCTTCCCATGGGAGATGATTAGAAACCTACCACACTGGACAGTCTAATAAATCACTGTCAGGACATTCTGATAGATATGCCCCTTGTTTTTGTTGATGTTTATTTCATGTGTTATTTAATATTCCAGCTCCACCTTAAATAACTT
>NW_028185816.1:6718685-6736158 GCF_003343005.1 Rhea americana
AAGTCTAACACTGCATTCACCCCAGTTCCTCAGATTTGTGCTGTTCACTTGTGATCCCTACTGTTGGTTATACTAAATGCCAGGGGGTAAGCGGGATCTCAAATTGAGGCTGGAGTGTATCAGGTACTGATAATCACCCAGCGAGAGACTGTATCCCAACCAARTATCTTGTAACAGGTCACAAGGCATACAAGCAGAGGAAACCTAGTGTTATTGGACGTAGTTTACTTGTTGGGAACCAAAGTGCACAAGGATAAATTTATTCAGTCACACAAGAAGTTTGCAAAAGAAGTCAGAAATTAATCCAGATACCTCAAATCCAAGTCCACTGACCTAACTGTAAGACTGAAAAGGCATTCCCGGGCAACTGCCCAGGAATTGTTCACATCTAATTGAAAACAAGAGCTATGAAAGGAAAAAAAAATAGAGATATTTTGATTTAAAACAAACATCTTYATAGTTTATGCAATCTTTTCTGACATTAGAAATGCTAGATTAACTAACCGAAAGGTCTAAATGCCCAATGCAACTATTTGATTTAAAGAACAAGTCTGTTTGATGTGCACATTTTATCTTTATGCAATATTATTAATACAGTTGTCAAACGTTAAATCTGAGATTAAACATGTTTTAGAAACTGACTAACTTTCAGAGGTACTTTATACTGAGTTTTGGTCACAGTCTAGAAGTCCAAAAAAATGCTTGGCATCAGATATGAAAATATTTGGATTCTTACTAAAGATTAGTACAGCTGAATTGAAACTGAAGGCTCAGAAGACAGTTAAAAAAATGCATCACTTCATGTTCTGTAACTTGTTCTAACATTACAGAACCAGTGTAGTATCTTGCAAAGGTGTATTTTTAGAAATATTAAAAAGGAAGGAGAATCCCCAGGAGCATCACAGCAGTTTGTGGAGACTATGGCATACGAATGAAAAACACAGACTCTGTTTAACAAACTCAGAGTACCGGTTCATTGGTTTTTTAAAACTGTTAGGCAGCTCACTCTAACGCCAAGGAATTTTACTCATAACCAAGACTCTAGAGTTAAGTACAGGAAAGTGTAAGTCTTAAACACATCTTTCAAATGTACTTTTATGACCAGCTAATTCACTTTCAAAATGGGCAGTTCTTGAAACTGGCATCATTTATGAAGAAAGAWGAACCAATGCCTCTCCAGGTTAACTTGCCAAACGTATTTAGAAGAGATATTGAAAACATCTTCATATTTCTCGGGCTTCTCTAGATAGAGCTGGAGTAGTTACAAAAACATTTTGATTAATTCTGAATACAGACTACTGTGATCAAGGCTGGCTTGAAATTCTGGAAGCTTCAGCAAGTTGAAGGAAAGCAGGAAAGCAGCCGCCATATGGAATTGACTATTCTGGAACAAATCTTGTGATTTTGGTCTTTGCGTATTAAGACAGACAGCAAATCAATGAAATCTGTAAAATAAATTAGTATCTAGAACTGCCTTAGTGTTTCAGTTGCCAAAGCACTTGATTAATACGAGCAGGATACTGTAGAAAAACCAAGTGGCTGAGCCTCCAATTTACAACTGGAACAAGCAACACAGATACAGAGCACAAGTCTGCAAAAATGCCAGAAGTAGTCATCATCTCCTTGTTAGGTAACTTTAGTTCTATGAGGTCCTGAAATTTGTAAAATGCCCCTGCTACAAACAAAATCAACTCCAGAACAGTAAGACTGAGGGGAAAAAAAAAATCATTAAATTACATTCCTCGCTGCACACAGGACTGCTGTTGAAATGTAATTCCAAATTCATTTCACAATTCTACAGAGAGTTTCTTTCTCAGGAGGTGCACTTACATTCCTGTACATGAGAAAAAGAAACCTTTCTCCCCAGACTTCCATCCTAAGCTTTTTTATTATTATTACATTGCAATAAAGCTCTATAACAATTGTTTTCTGACTCTCAATATTTCTGCTCAAAATTGAGGAGAGTTATATCTCCATTAGCAGCTACTTAATCAAGCTGATAGCTTAGTAAGTACTGTTACAATACTGCCTGGTATTTATTCCTGCGCCAAGGCATTTCTTTACTAATGAAGCAGAACATTTCTGATCTCATCCTACCACTAAGAAATTCTGCGTTCTAGTAACAAACAAACTTAAACAAAAATCCTACTTAAGTCTCTTGTTAAGATCTAAAGGGTCCTCAATACTGGTGCAATGGCAGGCTTCACCTTTCTTTATGTTACTTACAAGTAAAGCCTCCACCAGTACCAGAACTTTTGAAATCCCAGAGCCTGAGGAAGCCGCCCACGGCCCAGGAGCAGCAGCCCAGACATTTTCTCTCATGGGTTGTTCCACCTAGACTTGACAGCTTATCTATAAAACCACCTCTGTATGTGGATGCAGCTCCATACAAAATAATAATAATAATAATAAAGTGTTACATTGTTAAACAAGGCACGTTATAAGTGCTGAGCTGAACAAAATAGGAAAGAAGAGCAAGAGCTTCCAATTCTCTTCATTTCTTTGAAAGAGAATACAGTTTTCCAGGGCTGATTTATACCTTAAAAATAATCATCTGTTTCTTCACAGCAACACTTAGAGATCTTAAAGGTCTCTTCTTTATGGCTTCCAGTGTACTATGAGGGATATATCTATCTATTTTTAGAATTGTAAGAAACGTCGTTATAACAGTTGGGAGTTTTTCAAATGATTCTGTAATTATCCCTGCACTGACCCTTGCCGAAATCTTATTTTCTGTCAGTTGGTTTGTGCTGATGCTGATAACAGAAGAACAACAGGGTTTCAAAAGGGAAACAGAGAACCTAATTTAGCCCCAAAGACTTATTACRGGTTATGAGTGCAAAAATAAGAAAACACAGCTTGATTTTCAGAACATGTTTCAGCTTTGCTCAGTTGGCAGTATCTGAAATATTTTTTTCCTAATTTGCAACCACACGTCCTCTTTAGTAGAATTCCAGTGGAATTTTTACTACCATAAGTTCCAATTACTAAAATTGCCCTCTGCAAAGAATTTTCTTCAAAAAAATCATCTGATTAGCAGACTTTTCCTGGCCTCGAAGTGATATGAAAACAAAATACAAAGGAGAGAGTGGAGGTTCCTGAGACTAACTCCAAATTTATAATTATTCCAATGTCTCCAGATAGCAAAAAGATGATGAAACATGCTAGAGTTAATGGAATATGGAAAATAATGATCAATGTTTTTGTTTATCTACTAATCATAAGGTTTTTCTCCCCATAAAAGACAGACTTGTACAGCAGTTCTGTAAAGTTAGTTCTGTACACACAGTCAAAAATACCTAATCAAACCACAAGCATGTTACTCTAGCATCACATAATGGAGCTTAGCTACATGCATTTATGTTCAATGGCTTGAACAAGTTTAGGAAGCCCTCATCCTTCACAGCTGCTTATCTCTGCTCAGCTYCACCCTAAGCTCCCCTGGTAAACTGGATCCATTTCCTGATCCGTGTGCCAGGTGACAAACTCCACTTGCCTTTTTTTTAATTAAACAGGAATGGACTCTTTCAGCTGGTATCTTCCATTTCCCAATATACAGTCTCCAAACAGTTGCAAGAATGCATCTACTGATCCTGAAGGAAGAGGCAGGGTTGGAATTGAAATAAGTGCTGCAGTCTGAACTCCAGTTTACATAGCACTTCTGTAAATGTCTCACCACTGCCTGAAAGGGCATATATAGAATTTATATTTTCCAGTTCATACTCACATCCAAGGACAACTCTTCTTGTAAGTATAATGAACTGTTCAGCTAGCAGCTGTGGATGCTCAGGTAGTGTTTTAACCATGAAACATATTTACACAGATCTTTATTTTGAAAGCTTTCCTTCATTCTTTAGATGAGATGTGTTTATAGGGAATAGATGCTGAAATAATCCTTTTTAGTATGCTGCTGAGTATTTTGTTATGGATGACACCATCTGTCCAAGCTAGTAGATGTAAATGAATCCATCAATTTTTAAAATATAAACTCAAAAAATGTAGTACATTGAAAATCCCATACATACTTATTCAACTATGCTATTGTTATTTGATATCTATTACTAAAAATGCAATTTTTTACATGCATGTGCCAAGTTCCTAAAATAAGGTCCTGATTATTTATAGCTTTGCTGATCTTTGTATGAAAACAATGCTTCTGGCTTTATCGTGTGAATATTAACAGATGCAGTACAAAGTACTTTGTTGATATTAATGTGCTTACAGCTTATTACATAGAGTTAATTAAAATTTGAATAAAGTAAAATCTGGAAATGCTGCATGTCTAATTTGTCCACCAAAGCGGCTTGTATAATAAATAGCTCTATAAGAGCATTATGCTATCACAATGCAGCATATGACTCCATTCCAGCGCTATTCATTTCCAAGAGAAATAGGAAAAGCTACATGGCTTTGTGGGCAAACCATTAGCTTGTCATCTCTAGGGAACTGGTTCATCAAAGCATTTAAGCTCCAGCCAGATTAGATCTCAGCCTACTCTTCCTTGAGCAGTATCTAGTGGCATGTAACAAGACTACAGAAGGCACGTCATACTTGGGACAGCTGAAGCCACCCACAGAATTTGAACTTCTGGACGTACAAGTCAAACCCATTAACTACTTCCTACAAGGAAAACCATAGCAAGTGAAAAGTATGCACAAAGTACTATCACAGGTTAGGCAGACACAGCAAGTGAAATCCTGTGGTATTCAACACAAAATCCAAACTTCAGAAAGCATAACACTACTACAGCGCTCTCCAAAGATACAGTGCTGCAACAGGAAAGAGCAGAAAGGTACCTGCCAGCCTAACGCTTGCTGCAGCGCATGCAGCATCCTTTCCACTCTGTCCTTCAAACACCCTTCCTCAACTGCACAATCACTGAGTATAAAACTACCTTGTCCCACATTCAGTATACTACATATGCATAAACATATACACAAAACACTGAACCATATTGTTCACTGAAGCTTTTACAGCCATGAGGCAGAATCATCAGCTGGGTTCTGCCTGCCATAGCTCACTTACACTAATGAAGCTATGATAATTCACACCAGCTGAGGATTTATCCCCTGAGATTCTCTATTGGCATAAGTTATGTTAGCTGCCTGCATCCTCTGATGCACTGCTCTGTCATCCAGCATAAGCTCTAGCTACTTCCACAGCAGCCGTGTCACATCCCTTAGCCAGGAATTTTGCCAGCATACATAAGTAATCAGAAAGGAAAGGTTCAAAATAACATCAAGATAGTACTCATTTGTAGTTACCTGAAAATTTTATACCAATTATTTTCCAAAGCTCATGGTTTTATTGAGGTATTTGGCATTTTTCTTAGAATCTCTGAGCTCTTGTGACTATAACAGAATTTTAAAGTTTCACTTAAAGTACAATAGAACAAAATAAGGAAGGCTCCCCTACTTTGATGGTCAATATGACAAAAAAAGAGCATTTGATGCAAAGGCTCAGAAAATTCAAAATTCAATAGATACACATTTTAATGCTTCATTTTAAAAAGTCACATTCTTGCTTTCTGAAAGTTTGGGGAAGTAATGAAAATGAAGAAGGCAGAAGTGACCATGAAGGTACAAGTTAGCACACTTAATACATTTTCTCCTTAAGAAAGCTATTTCCGGGTTCCTCACCACCAGCCATCTCACAGCCTCAGCAGAARACATCATGGTGCCTCAGAATGCATCTTACCACACATGCAATTACTTTGTATTAATGTCTTTGATTACTAGAGCATTCTCTGATCCAGGGTAACAAAAAGAAAAAAAATGAATCCCTCCAGAACTGTTATTTTTGTCTTCAAGGCTTTAAAAAGATGTCAATACCAGCATCAGAAAAATTGTGGTGAACTCCATGAAGGAAGGTCCAACAGCAAGTGTACAAACTGATTCCAGTAATGCATACAATTTGAGTGAATAATGAATGATATAGATATGCATACCCATTTGACAGACTGAAATATTAAGGTGGCAATATATGGCAGGTTTTTTTGTTCATTTAAAAGGGTATATCCATGGGAAGCACATCATAGATACATGCACAGCAAAATGCAGTACCCTTCCTCCAAAACTCTCAGTAGTACGTGGTAAAATTCCTCTAGGAGGCGATTATATCACTAGATTCTATTTAATCAATAAAAAAAAATAAAGGATGGGTTGGGGGGGGAGAAGGAGGAGGAGGAGGGAGAAGAAAAAAAGAAAATGGAACTCACAAAGCCTCTCTTCACCAAGAAGAGGGTATCTTAACAGTTTCCTCAGATACCGAATATCTGAGATTCCTTTTTCTATAGATATGGTTTGAAGCAAGAGATAAAGTCTCCTCAAATAAACAAAATAGCTAAGAAAAGAAGGATCAGCTCATTCATCTATTTGTTCAGGGCAACAAGCTGCTAGCATCTAGATTTTTGTTTCTGTGCAGGGTGGCACAAAGAACTCCAACAGACCGACTATCCTAAACATCCTCTGCAGTCACAGCTGACTAGAAAAAACAGGCGAGTATCCAAAGAGAGAAACAGATATTGCAAGTTGCCAGTGTAATTCTGAGAGCTGCTGGTTCCCATCAACTTGTCAGTCTGGTTGCCCTCTCTTGGTGGCAATTAAGGTTTTTAATGATCACTCAGTTTCAGACCTTTAAAATGCTTTCAGTGTAAGTGGTGTACAAAAAGAAGAGTAGTGAAATCCACAGGAGATCCTACTGGTAGTTCGGATCTTTCTATTGCCTTGTCTCACAAAGTCAGCAATCAGCGCTTTGCAGTTTTCTTCACATAATATGCTATTCAGCATGTACAAACTTCAGATTAAATTTATAGCAAGATATATTTGTTCCTTCATTTCTCCTCTAAAAAAATCATCCAAGCTTTCATGCACTCTTCCAGCTGTCAGCTCCTCCATAAGGCATCCTGCACACAGAGGTTCAAGCAGAAATAGGACTCGAGTCCTTGGAAAGTTATTCTTCAACAGTACTTAAAAGCAGTCACTCTGACCGGTCAGAGACTGGTGCTTATAGAATCCGAGTCTTCCGCGCAAAAAGACACTGATCTCAGTATGAAGTCAGGAAAAGATGGGAGCATGCAAATGAATGAAATTGAAGTTTTGGCAAAAATGTGGTGAATTCACTGAGATAAGTCAATAGTAGGGATAAAAAGAACTTTTTTTCTCCCTTCTTGGAACCAAAATTAGCTTTTTCTCCTCCACTAAAGTAGCTGATTTATATTCTGTGTCTTCTCTGCACTTTCTAATTTAAATATTGTGATWTTACTGCATTTTTCCATGGGGACATCTTGCTTATATTCTATTCACAACAAATATTTCTGTAAATTAGAATGACACAGCGATGTACTGATCCTGTCAGTATCTTTGGTCTAGCATAGCACTTAACACAAGGTTGAAACATTCTTCATTATTTTTACTGTGACATGACTTATATCAAGCTTATTTGTAAGCACTAACATGGCCTGAAGGAGATTCTCAGCAGCCAGGCAGGCTGGTAGAAAGACCTGAGAGCAGAGTAGAGATTCAAACAATTGCGCGCGCGCGCACACACACACAAGTGTGTGTGTGTGTGTGTGTGTGTGTGTGTGTGTGTGTATGCATTATTTATATATAATTGCATATATATGCATTAGAAAAATACAGGGAGAAAAGTTCAGTATGCACACAGTAATCTAGCTAAACCATAGGGTATAGTGAAGTAACCACGTGTTAGTGAAATATCTCCTTATAATTACAGATAGACAGGCTACCATTCATCAGCATAAATAGCTAGGAAGGTAGAGAACACCATTTTGCCAAGGAGGATAAGACAAAGGGGATTTATATTTTAGAATCTACTCAGTTCAAGTGCTTATTACATTCAAAAAAAAAAAAATGTTTCTCTGCACTCCAGCCAGAGAAGCTAACACAGAAGAAAGGAGATTTATTAGAGACTTAAGTTACTTCACTTCTGTACCATACACATGCAAGTTTTTCTTCTGCATTTATACACACCCTTCTACACCTTCATTTTACTGAGGTGACTTTTACCTTCCAGAGCAAAAGGAAAGCTAGATCTAAGGTAGATAAGCTAAACATTCCCTCAGTCTCTGTCCTCCAATATTTCACGGTTCATGGTTTACAGTCATGAAAAGATTCTGAATCTAAAAAAGTGCTAACATCTCACTGGTACTATTTCAAATCTCTTTAATAGCACTGCAAGCAGGAGGTAAATAAGAACCCTGGCGTTTACAATACGGAGCAGTAAGGGAAGCATTACAGCAGAGAATTTCAGCTTCCAGACTAATTACTTTGTTGTCTTAGTAAAGGGTAGGAGTGCTGAGAGAGAACAAATAAAACCAAAATTGACTGGTCCTCTTAAAACTTTCTAGAACCAATTGTTCAGAAGCAATTTCATATAATTACTGCTGTATAATCAAGAACTGATATTATAAAACATCAGACTGCCATTTAAAATAGACCTTCTCAAAGGAATGGATAGGACAGGCTTTCAGCTCCCCATCCTATTCTTCCCATCTGACTGCAACTGAATACAAATAATGCTACGCAATTACTTAAGAGAAAAAGTAAAGCCTAAAGGCTTTATTGAATTGCGGTACAAATCTGCCATTAGAAGAAAAATCTTGTATGCAGGTGATGTTTGTAAGACAGGTACTCACTATGCAACCAAGTTAAAGCTCACTTCATTAAACTTCAACTTTTGGCAGGTATTACCTGCATTTGACTGTTTCTATGCTTAAGCCCAAAAGATCCAGATCAGTAGCGCATTTGAAGTGCAAGTAAAGGTCTTGAAACACTTGGGCAGTGAATGTCTGGTGGGAGCATTTTTTTTTTTTTAAATCACCTAGAAAGTAGTTGGATATCAAAGTAGTTGGATATCAAAGAATGAAGAAAAAATCATAATTGCTTTTATTCACTGTATCGAGCATGAAGATTGAGAAATCATTTAAAAAAAAGTTGCCAGAGTTGCCAGCATGACCGAAATAGCTGTTGTAATGCAGAAAGCTGACCAAAAAGAAACATCTTAGCTTCTTAAATCAACAGCAATTTACCATTGTTTTATGCATATGTTTTTCAAGAAAAAAAAGATCCTCTTCTTAAGACGCTCAGTCTCTAGGTGAGATGATAGACTTCTCTATTTCCATAAGGTATACAGTCAAATTTACTTGATAAGGGATGCTAAAAGGGAATTTGAAGTATTTGAGCTTATTGTAGCAAGAGTCCAGTCACCTCGACTTCATGAGACAATTAAGACTTGAGCATGTTTCTTCTAGTCTCACGTCCTTAGTTTCTCTTCCTCCCCTCCTCTGCAAGAAACACATGGGATTTATCTGCTCAARTACGTGCCTCAAGCTCCAGTCCTTAGCTGCTCAAGTCTTGGTCTAATTTCTCCCACTCCGTTTGTGCATGATGGGAACTATCTCTTCAAATCAAAGTTAAGTAGACCTTAAACTGTAACACATGCTAATTTACATTTTTGTTTCTTAAAGAGCTCCTTATAGTTAATTTTTACCGATTATTCTTTAGTAATCCCTGAAGAAGTCTTATCAGTTTTTTTCCTGCACATAAGATGCAGGAAAACAATTTTTTCCCTCACGTAACCAAACACTCATACAGGCTTAACACCAAGTTACCGTAAATTTTTAAAAAGCCATTATCTTTACCACAAATACCTTAAACTGAGACACTAGTAGTGTAAGAGTCCATCTATTGTACAAGTACTAAAAAACACAACAGCTGTTGCACAATTTGACTACAGCATGGACAGACCCAATTATTCCAAGGCACAAATGCAGCAATAGCTGAAGAGAATACAAGGAAAGATGACAAACATGATGTAGACGACTACATCAAACCAATAGTACAAGAACCCTTTATCTCCCTTCCCAGAACACACAGCAAATACAATTCAATTTAGGCTAATATCAGCTGTTCCTAACAACTGATCATCCTTAGATCTCGAAGGGGGTACGGACTGGAGGGGGTTGTTTTGTTGGCAGTGGTGTAACAGTCTCCATTGGTTATCTTTTCAATAAGAAAAGAATACTGGTGGGGGGAAAAAAAAGGGGGGGGGGGTTATTGACTATTTTATTGTGCTAAAAACTAATCCTGGTAATAACAGTTAAGATGCAGTTAAGAATATAAGATTTTATAAATATATTACTCTCCAAGGAGAAGACCAATAGAATCATAAAAGCTGTTCTTTTGAGAATACTTTTTTCATTGGTTTTTAGTATTTAGGTCATCATTTTCTCTGGGAACCACAGCCACATACTTAAAATACAGAGTCTGATATTCCTATGCCCAGAGCCTCTATTCTTACTTGGCTGTTCTTGCTCCTCTACAACCAAAGAGAGAATTTGGCCCCAGGCTAGTTATATAGAACATTCTCCTAATTTTTACATAGTAACCTTCTGTCCCTCAGAARAATCTTGACCAAAGTAGGAAGAAAAGGAGGACTACAGACCACAGAATATAGCGGCTGAAACTGTAACAGCAGGTCATTCCTACTCTTAATAACCATAACTAAGAATCTGTCTCTGCATCAAAAGTCAAAACTTTAAAGTCATCTGCCTGTCAGAAGTAAGTTATTGCATCCACACCAAGGTTATACAAAGTTTTTCCAGCATGTGAGGAACATGGAATCATTGTATACGTACCACTGTCCTTTTTTAAATTTCCCTTTCAAATTCCCATTTCTGTTGACATGCTTGACAGTTGTAACAAGTTATTAATTCAGAGCTGTTATGAGACTTCAGAAACGTACCCCAACATCCATCAACCTGCATTCTAGCTAATACTTCTCTTTCCACCTAGCTTGTAGTGCCATAAGCAGCTCTCAAATGACATATGCCTTAGTCATGCCCCCAGATTAAATAATGGAGTTGAACAGATATTATTCTGTAAGTGTGCAAGAATTTTTAGATGAGAAACATTATGTAGTTCCAAATATAAAAACACTGGAAAAATTACATTTTTAAAGGGCACTTTTCCATCCYATTGTAAAATATAAGCCTGTCAGCAAATTCAGTTTTACATTAAACTGCAAAAAAATCTATGTACTTCATCAGAATAGAAATAGCATTTATTTACATCAATACATAAAACAATCTTGTGCTTGTTACAAGCAAGCATATTAACATCATTTAATAGAAGACCTTTGCAATATTAGTATTGCTAACATATTAAAGTGCTAAGTACATTCTTAAAAGACAAATATAAACAATTAATATTTTATAAGCTAGTATCTTCAGAAGTCTTTAGGACTATTGATTACTTAAATCCATTAAGCGCTATTTTGATCTTAAATAGCTAGAAATGGCTGCAAAGTAATTTGAGCACAGTGGTAATAGTTATTTTGAGAGCAAGAGATTTTAGTTTAACATTTTTATGCTATCATTACTGACAATGAAGTTGCATTTTATATGAAACCAATCAGTAAACAGTAACTACTAGGAGAGATGTCCAAAAGGCTTTTTGGTTGGTTTAATCTCATATTCCCTTTCTTGTTTGATTCAAAAATGTTTGAAGGCTCAGTTCTTACCAGGAGCACAAACTAAATGAAGTTCAGAAAATTTCTGCCATGTATTTTCTCACTGCATCATTTCTGCTTTCAGAAATTGCTTGAAGTAGAAGATAGGCCTTACGTCTGTTTCACATAGGTACGATCAAGAAAGCAGGCATTAGCTCACTTGTTTTTTTTTTTAATATGTATTTTCTCTCCCCATTCTCCAATATTTAATTTTAGTAGAAGGAAACAATGGCTGCCATTACACCCAGTGAATTAAGAATAGTAAACATCACACTTCCTCTAAAAAAATTAATACGGCATTCTGTAATTCACAGAATATGTAGAATATCTATAACCTAAATTCTCTCCTTCGTATCACTCTGATGTTCAAAATAGATGAAAATACAGTATATGTACAAAAATTGTTCTTTGAATCTCCCTGAACACAAAACCATCTTTCTTTGTTCCACATCATGAACAAAATGAAGGCAACAATTATTGTCCATGCTTTAGTCTGGAACTGTTTAGTCCTAAAAATCACTATTAAAAGGAATTCTCTTCAATGGCCAAAGCTAAGCAGCTTAGAGACTGGCAGGCAGGTTTCACAGGGGAGTTTGGGGTTTTTTAAGTTTGGGGGATTTTTTGGAGTTGCACTGTTTTTAATAGTGCTGAAAATAGCAAGAACACCCACAGGTGCAAACCAAGTCCCCTGAAAGGGGTAGAAAGTTTGCTGCCTGACTTATCAGGAGCCACATGATATTATGCCCTCAAAAGCCTTCCCTTATTTCTCCTTAGGGCACATTAAGGTAGGCTTATTTTATCTGAGGTGCTAGATTTTATCTAAATGCAGCTTTTTTCTTATGCAGAGAAGGCTGTATAACATATATGGATTTAAATCAAGAGGATGTGTTTTTCCAAAATGATCTTTAAAGGCAAAAAAAAGGGGGGGGGGAAGGAAAAGAAAGAGAAAAAAAAAAGAAAGAAAGAAAATCCAAGTGTTAAAATAACAGATTTAAAGCAAGAACTTTCTTACAGAGAATAACCATTACTCTGTAGATAAAGGACTACTGCAAAGTAAGGGCGGGGGCGTTGAAAAGTCAGTAACGACAATGGACTAGAATTGGAGGGAAAAAAATAGACTAGAAATACTTTTTTCTGAAATCTCATCTACAGTTGCTCGCTTTATCTCCCTGAAAGCCAAGGAGAGCCCCCCACTTCCCCTGCTTTTTGATCATGAGATGCAGGGAAAGGAAACTAAGCTCACAAAATTTAAAAATGAAATGGGCAAATTAATTTGCCTGCTCCAAATTATTGACATCTGGTATATCTAGAAGATTTATTTTTATGCAATACAGTGCTCTAGGATAATAAACAGTACATATTTTGATAAAAATAGTATCCAAGAAATACTAACACAAGATGCTCTAAATTCATAATCACTCCCTATCAAAAGGAAAGTAATAGAAAGCTATATGTTACTATCGTAAAATAAGCATAACATGAGCAATGTGTGTGTGCAAGTGTGTGTTTATTTCTAAATTGGTTATTTTGCCTAATTCCATTAGGATAGAAACCAGGCTACAAAATACTTTGATCTATCCCTCTGGAGTTAAGTCATTTATTGCAGCAAAATAAATGTTCCAATTACATTTAGAAGGTGGTTGATGACATGAACGGCAAAGCCTTATATCCAAGGAGCAGGTAGCATGTTTACTATCCAAAAAGACAGCAGGCTTAAGGAWTGTCTTTATAAAGGAGTGCTTGCTTTTTTATTTCTTTTCCTCACCCAGCATACAGCTGCCTGAGATTCGGAGGAATATCAGCACAAAACTACTTACAGCTGTTGCATCTGTACATACAAAAGAAAATAATTCCATTTTTGCTTCAAAATTACATTTCAGAACAAATGTTTGCATATGTCCCAGCCACAGCTGACTAACCTCAATGATCATGCTTTGCTTTGACTGACAATGATTCAGTATCTCCTTTTGCTCACGTCCTACCATTAAAAAACAAGTTATTTAATGCAAGACAACAACCACAAAGCCTCAGGAAAAATAAAACTTAAGTTAAAAAAATATACTTCCTACTCAGAAGTTTTTGCCAGTCTTAAGGTTGGATAAAAATTGCCAGTTGACACCAAACGTCTAAAATTTTAAATATACAATCTCCATCTTCACTCCAGCTGCTTAACACAGAATGCTGTATTTAATTTTCTCCTATGATATACAGTCATTTGTGCAAGTCCCTAAAAGGCATTTTAGCTTCAACTTCTACTGCTTATCTTTTTCAGGGTCCTGCTTAGTAAGATTATCTTCACTCCACCCTAGAAAAATGGCAGCCCTCAAGTCCCAGCACTACGTTCGCATTTCATTTGTACGCTTACGTTTCATTTGTAAAGCTTAAACAGGACTGGCTGTCTCAGAAAAGACAAGTTCATCAACACCAAGTCATCTTTCAACATAGTTCAGGCCTAAAGTCAACAAGAGCCATTACTATTCCCGTAACTGTTTAGTGGTTGTTCCTGCACTGAACTTCATTCCTCTCACTGAGGGTTACCGTCATGAAGAGTAGGAGAATCAGCTAACAGTCACCACTGCCTCCGTGGAGGCCAGAGGCCAACAGTCAGGACTGAACAAGGCACTTGCCTCTGAAGGAGGCTTGCATAGGATGAAAGCCCCGTGGCTGCCACTAAATACACTGATCTGCTAAAGACCTGCGCTCCTTGGAGAAGCGCTGTCAATCCTGCAATCTTAATGAAGATCACATTTAGCAGCAAAACCAAACAAAGCAAATTGAGATACTATCCCATACAAAAATGTTGTGAAAAATGTCATCTTCAGAAATTACTTCAAAATGGGTCAAACAGTACTCCCAGTTGCATTTAACACATTTAGAACTTAGAACGATGGAGTCATGCCTAGCACTGAGAAAGATCAAAAGCATTTTCTTAATAACTGCTAATAAAATGTTACCTAGGCTTTCATATTGTCGACACCATTCTTTGCAACTGCCAAGAGTCATTCTTGATCTTTACATGAAACTACCGCACAAAGCACTGAAGCCAGGACTTAAAGACAAATTGCTTTATATCCGCATTTTCAAGAACTTTAGAAGTTAGAATTGCATTTATGTTGAGTTACAATTAAAAAAAAATCTGTATCCAGGTGGACAGATTTGGTCTTTCATTCCATTCTTGCACTATTCGCACATCCTGATAGGAAGGTTTTTTCCAGGCTTATGTAAAGTTGAACAATTTTGCTGCTATTGCTTATTCTTTGACTGCCCTATAGAAAACATAATATACAGGTAAGCATTATGGAAACCTCCCCTCCCAGAAAGTCACAAACTACTACATGTTACAGACAACTCACTGTACAATTCCTACTATTCACCTTCAGCAGAAAAAAAGCTTCTATCTGCACTGCTCCAAGAGCAATCGCTTCAATCTGTAGTGGAAAGACTTCCCYTCTCCCATTTCATTCTCCTTCAACACTTCCTATACTATTGTAATTCCACCTGTTATTGAAGAAGGTTTCCCTTTCTGAGCATTAGCCATCCATCATGTATGATTATGAAAGCTTATGAGATTTTTCAAAGTCAAAGAAAAGGTACATCAGGCAGAAAATTCATACATTGCTTTGTGTTTTGCATTGGAGTTCCCTAACTAACTTTAGCTGGGCATCATCTGATCTCTTCTTGCTGCTTCTCTCCCAATTTACAACGCCATAATCAGCTACCAGGAACGTGATGACTATGACAAAACTACTCACACACTAGGGCATCAGTGGCCAATAAAGAGAAAAATATTTCTTTGCAGCAGGTAATCTTGAAGAAGGCAGCCTACCGCTCCAAGCAGCAGTGCTTCCCCAGAGCTTGTGCCAAGCCACTAGGGAACAGCCGGTTTAAGTGCTTTATAAACATTTCTGCAGGATTATAAATATCCAGTTCTGTAGGGAGTGTCTGCATCTGGAATACAGAAGCTAACACAGCAGTAAGCAGGAGAAAAAGCTACCCATATCTGCGTCTCAAATTCTAGTGCAGGCTAGAATACATCCATTTTGAATRATTAGCCTAGATACCACCAGGCAGTAGCACCAACTCAACTCAAATAGAGCATTCCCAATACAGAGTTCTGCTTCTGGCCCTGTTCTGCCATTACCAGTTTGCTTGTTTTTATGTTGAGATGTTCTAGGATTTTTTCTTTGTAAATTGTCAGTCAAGAATTAAGGGGTCAAGAGAAGAAGGACTGCAGTAAAGGCCAAGGAAGAGTACAAATATTTGGAGAACCTACACATACATTTATTTGCATCATCATTGACAAGACAGAACTAGAAAGCATAAAATGGCTTGGAAAACAAATATGCCTCTCAAATCCATATTTATTTACACTCACTAAAAAGCATGTGCTTTAAGATTGTATGCAGAGGGATAAAGGAAAGGTTGSGGGGAAAAGGAAAGATTACAAAAAAAAGATAGGGAAAGCTGTCTTGGGTGAAAAAGAGATCTCTCCATTCAGATTTTTGAGTTTGAGGCCACAGCCCCCTGCACTTTTTCCCCATAGCAATGACTACCCTCACTCTAGCATTTGTAGCAGCAGCCATGCTTGCACATGTACATCTTAAGATAAGCATGCAGAAGCACATGGCTACTTAGGCAGTGTTCACAGTTCCACAGCATGCTGTCTTTTCCTTAAGAAATTACACCTTTCACAGCCTGCCAACTGAATCATACTGATCAAGGCTACAATGTGATCTGTCACACCCTCCCTCCCTTGTACCAACAGCAGGATTTTCTAATGGTGGTAGAACAGCTCTAGCTTGATTTAAAGCATACTGACCACTTCACAGTGAAAGGCATTGTAGAACTTCCCTCTTAAAAGCATGTAACAACTCCACAAGTGAATAAAAAGTCTGACACGGAGACCACATCTTAAAGCTGCAAGTGTGATAGGTTCAACTCATGCCATGGAAAGGAAATAAAGGAGTTCATGAAAGATGCTTATTAGACAGGGAAACTGGGACTCCCAGTGTCCTACCACATACAAAAGCAAGAAATAAGGCAGGAAATAGACCCATAAACATAATAACAGAATGCAATAGGACTCCATGTTTCCAAAAGTATGATCAGCTCCCTTGTTTCCATTTTCTTTTATCTTAATCTTTAGCCCTGAATACTCTGATTAGTTACAGCCCTTTGACTATTCCAGTGTTCTAGAAGAGTATTTACAGTATTCTTTTACATCTAAAAGCTATTGCTGGCATCTTCAACCTTACCTCTGCTTAATCAGCCATTCCAGATTTCAGATGCAACTTACTACACAGAAAAAAAGTTCTAGTAAGTGATAAAAAAAAAAAAAAGATCTACTTGTGTTTACATGGAAGATTATTCATTACACAGTAAGGATGTAGCATACAGATAAATGTTACTGCACAGGCATAACTCAAAGGTAGTTAAAGACCTCAGGGTACCAAAACAGTTATACTGCTCTTGCTCATACTTTTTCCACCAAAGTTATTTTAAAATAGCTATTTCTCCTCCCTGGAGTTAACTTGACAGTTGTAACTACTGTTACAAAGTTAATGAGCAGCTGTGGAGGGCTTTAGCTTCTAGAGAACTTTCTAAAAAACACTACCTCAATATATTATTCTGTATACAAACATAATACTGCACACCTACACTGCACAAGGAGAGGCTACCCAGCTTGCAGTTGCACACTAGCTCTGCAACCGAAGGTATCACCAGCTGGATTAGAATGACCCAGGCCTTAGGAAAYGGACTCTCAAGACACAGGCCATAGTAGCTTAAGACATTACCCACCTGCATGCACAGCTGGATGGAATAGACCTATCTTTTCTAGACACAGCTGCAATGAGCCAGAAAGATGCACCAGTACTACCTGACCTCTGCGTGTTGCTATTGAGTGTGGAAGGTCTGGGCATGTTTAGCTAATCATTTTTTCTTT